>NC_048265.2:17575757-17878787 GCF_005286985.2 Setaria viridis
CAACAATGTAAAGGCAATGGCTCAAAGTGAGGGTCAGAGGTGTACAGATAAGGATGAGGGCTAAAAGGAGGAGCAGGAAGGTAAGATCACTTATGGGATCAAGGCCTTAGGCATTAAGAAACTATTTGGTTTGTGGGAAGAGGTGTAATCCAATGAGAGGAAGTTCTGGATATATATAGGAGAGTTTGTTATAAAGATAGTTAAAAGGAGGATATGGGAAGCAATAGTTTATAGCAAGTGAAAGATTTGAAAAATGAAAACTAACAGGTGCAAAAAAGAGCTTTATCCGTGTTGTCTTTGCATTTACTAGTAGTAGCAAGAGGGAGAATGAGGTATAGAGTATAGACTAGAGAGGAGAAGCAGCGTACAAGAAGTTGGCAGGTCGCGCAGCAGGAGCATGGCTTTGGATTCCACATGCAAGTGCTTGGCTGAATGGTAGAGCTCTACCATGATCACTTGTCACCCACCACGAACTCTCCTCACCTTGCGCCATGAGAGTGAGCAGAGCTAAGCTGCAAAGAGAGATTAATGAGCTACTGAGATAGGTTCACACATGCATGTTAGCACGCGTCCATGTGTGACATGTTCAAGAAAGGACCAGAGAAGGGGCATATATAAATACCATATGGTAGGCCTTTGCTTCCTTCCTTGTTAGTCTTCTCCGACAGTGGTAAGTCGAATCCCTCTTGTGGTTTCATATACTACTGTGCCCCAAGAAGATCTTGTGTCCTTTTGAGCATGCCCTATGAGCCTGTCCTGCCTTCAGTTTTCAGAGGCAAGAGAGAAATGAGGGCCGAGGAGGGATGGGGTGGGAGATGTGGTAGGCCTTTGTCAGGATTTCTGTCCCCCTACTTCTTCCAACCAACTTTCATCCCTCATTGGCTGCCCTCTGACCTCCCCTCTGGGACGAGCAAGTACTCAGTAAATAAGGATCACTGGGGAGATGGAGGTGGGAGGGAAAAAATGGCCCACAATACCATTTTCTAGAAAATAAAAAAATAAAATTGGGGAGTTGCTCTAGACTTTCATCCACATTTCTATCTGGAAATGAAAATCCTTGCAAGAATATTTTGGGAGCCAAGGTTTGTTTGACTTCGGAAATTAAAATCCTTGCAAGAATATTTTGGCTGCAGGAAACAGGGTTTGTTTGACATTATCTATGAGACTGTGACTTCGTGTTGATAGGTCAATATCACTGACTTGTCATGCACCAACACCACAGTATTTTCCCTTGAAGAGAAACTTAGACATTTCCACACTGCCTGGTTTCTCTCTGTTTGGGAATGCTATAGGTCAGGAGAATATATGTTCCAACCAAGTTGCCTGTTATTTAACTTATTAGTGCTTAACCCTTTGGATAAAGTAGGGTCGAGTATATTTGAAAGAAGTATGGTGGGTGAATTGAAGGTGCATTTATACTCACTGGAAAGCTCCTGAGGTCTGCGGCAGATTTGCTGAATCCTTTGGCTACCTCAAAGCTTTTCCCGTTCTGACTTATGCGGTGCACTATGGAAAAGGAGACTTGTTTATGCTCTTCTCCTGATGCCAAACATTAAGCAAGCTCATGCGGCTTCTGCGAAAAAAAAAATTGAAATGTATCAGAAATCCAGAGTGTCAAATTTCTGGTGGAGAATATTTTTGTATTGAAATTAATATATAATGTAGATGAATATGCATTAAGCGTGCTGGATATTTCAAAATTGAATTTGAATACCTCACCCTAAACCAGTTGGGTGCCATGGGCAGAAAATAAACATGACATCTGCTGGGATGTGTCCCCTTAATTGTGACAGTGATGTTAAGATATGACAAAATATTAGCTTAATGTAACATTTCCGTTTCATTGGTATTGTTGTGTCTTAGAGTACTGTGCCATGCATAAGAGAAATAATAGCAGATAAGTTGGTGATCTCTACTAAACCCAGCTACCAAACAACAAAATTTTAAAAGGTAGCAACATTTCTTCAGGCAAAGAAACGGTGGACAAAGTACATCAGAGAATCACACGGGTCATGTTAGCTTGTTTATGCCAACCAGCAGTTTCATGCTTTTGCATCAGAAACTTTTATACTGGAGAAATCCAGACAAGCTCATTTGTCTCTTAGATTGTGTTATGATTATGAGTTATCTGACTCATACAGGATTTACCTATATTGGCAAAAAAAATTCGACTGAATAATGGAAAAATTAAAATATGTTACTACCGCTCTAACAACATAAAAATGTTCCTTCTCAAAGTAAGAGACAACATCAAACAATAGTAGACAGAACTTAATAGGTAACAGTGGAAATATGCAGTATTTTGAACAGGAAGAAGTTGATAGACTAAGTCATGTGTGTGATGGGTGTGCTATCTATCTATCTATGTGCCTATGTACACTTTATCTACTTAGATGCTCTTTAGATGTTTTGCTTAGTTTCTAAGCCACCTACCCATATGAAAGGATCTTGATGTCGCCTAGAGGGGGGTGAATAGGCGAGTTGACAACTTCTTCTAATTTCAACCCACTCAAACAGTACTGCCAGGGCTGACCGGTCAGACCGGTCTACCAAACCGGTCAAGTGCTGTGTGGCACACCAAGTGCTGTTAGAGTCCCTCTTCAACTTCTAGCACCAACCAAACTTGGAGAGTAGCTTCTGTAGATAATTTCTGGCAGGACAAAGTAGTAGCTACACACAAGAAAGGCACACCCAAGTAGATCGAAGCGGAAGCACAAATATTATGCTAGAAATTAACGAATGAGGCAAACCAAAGGGAGACACAAGGATTTGTTTCTCCGAAGTTCATATTTACCCCTGTGAATCCTACGTCTCCGTTGAGGACCTTATTGGAATACGAGTCTATTTCAACTCCCTTCCAACAAGCCAGGTCTCTTTCGACCACTTTCCTCGTTTCCACTAGTTGATCTTTTTCCTTGCGGAAGTAAGATCACAGCCCTCATAAACGTGCCGCTGCTCACCACACCTTGGGAGCTAACCGGCGACGCTTAGCCGTCTAGGAGGCACACCTCCAAGAGTAACAAATGCTTCAATGCTTTCTTGACGTCAACCACAAGTGCTCAAGCTATGGATTGCTCTTCTTAGCTCACAGTTGCTCTCAATTGGCTTCTCTCTACCACCCAACTCACAAGATCTATCAACGATCACACAACCTCACAAAGAGGGGTTGGGGAGAGCTTTTCTTAGCTTTGGCTTGGCTTAGAATGGGCAAGAAACACTTTAGGAACTCCCAGAATAGCAACCTCCAATACCCCACTGCCCAAAAACTAGCCGTTGGGTCAAAGTTTCGGAATTTTCCGCAAGTTTCTTCGGAAAACTCCGCAACTTCTGGAATATTCAAAACATCTTCCGAAATAATCTGGAGCTCTTAAGTTAGCACCACCTAAAACACCCTGAGACCGGTCTGACCGGTCTGGCTGAGTCAGTCCCAAATCTCTCAAAACTCACTCTTGATCCACCCATAGGTTGAACCAACTATTGTTAGTTGATATGGAACATTTAGCACACTCAAGGACTTTTATCAAGGTTAAACTCATATAGGTCAACTAAGAGCACTTTCGGGTGTTGTCAGTTAGCTAATGTTGCATCCCTCTTGATAGTACGATATAGCTATACTCAAGAATAAATATAAACACTATATCATCCACTTGAGCTTGTAAATCTTCATTCACACCGTACTTTAATCAATAGTCACTTGAGGGCTTTCAACATAGCTATATCCTCTTGAGCACATCCATCTTGAGATAGTGACTTAGGATTTTCCCTTATTTATGATAAGATGTACTTGAATCGTTAAGCCACTCCATTTTACCAATCATAATAGATTAGATGCATTGCATTGCTTCTCTCGGTAAGGCTTGACTTGATACCTCAAAATCCTCAAGAGATAGCCACTTCACCTTAGCAAAGTTCATGGCTCAAGTCACCACTTGACCAAATCTTGCTTAGTACCTCATTGCAAATCCCTTGCTTGATTTCTTCATCCATTCATGCCATTTTGAGTTTAGCTTTGCTTTTGATATCAACAATAAGATCCCATTTGAATTCCACTTCAAATGCTTGTTCTTGATTGATAAAAAAATCTCTTATGAGTTGCAATCTTCCAACAAGACCAATAAGTAATCCAAAGGCTCATGTCCTTTTATTATATGCACATGAAGTCTTGCAACTATCCATTTGTGAATATTACTATTCTTTTCTTGATGATCCCTTTACTTTGTCGAACAAGCTATCATATGATTTGGAGATTTATAGATCAACCATCATAGAACATATCCCCAAGTTTCACTTTACTCTTACTTGTCATTGATCTTTTATTTGTATCATGGGATCACACACTAACTTGCTATCTTCATTGCGTGTAGGGAGGAGGAGGCAGCAGCGGAGTGGCGCCGGTCATGGCGTGTGGATGCGGCGCGCGAGGAGGAGGAGGAGCAGCGGGTGGAGGCCACGAGGCAAGAGGGCCGGCGGCGCGCTGCGGCGATGCGCAACGCTGAGTTGCGGGAGGCAGCTGCGGCTCGAGCAACACGCACAGTGGCCATGAAGACTGCGGCAGCGCGCGCAGCCGTGGCAGCCTGCCTCGCCGACGAGGAGGCACAGGCGACAGCGGTGGTTGGAGACAGACCGGCTGTGCGAGAAGGCGGAGGCGACGCGCGAGATGGCGCGGCGCGACGCGAAGGACCTAAGGCGCGCACCACAGGACGCCAGTGCAGAGACGCAGGACAGTCGTTCCGAGCTGGAGGAGGCGGACCGGTGGCGGAACGTGGAGGTGGACCGATGGGTCCAAGACCCGGGTCGAGGCACGAATGGCGAGCGTCCTTAGAGCAGAAGGAGGTCCGTCCACGAGTCCGGCCTCGATTCCGACTATGACTCCGACCTCGACTCCGGGCACCGATCCCCGAAGGTCGTGAAGACCATCATCCGGGAGTCCGTCTGCAGCACGTAGTGGCCGATGTTGACGAAGACCAACTACATGGAGTGGTCCTCGGTGATGAAGGTGAAGCTCCAGGTGCAGGAGATGTGGGACGCAGTCCAGTACGGTGACGTCGACAGCCACGAGGACCAGCGAACACTCAAGGTGTTGCTCACCGTGGTCCCGATGGACATGGCGGCGAACCTCTCGGGAAAGAGGACTGCCAAGGCCGCCTAGGGCGCTATCATTGCAGCCTGAGTTGGCAGCGACCGCGCCCGTAAGTCCACTCTGCAGAAGCTTCGGCAGGAGTGGGATCATCTAGCTTTCGAGCTGGGCAAGGACATCAATGACTTCGCCCTTCGCCTCTCCAGCCTGATGCAGTGGCTGGAGTGGTACGGCGATGAGATCAATGGGGAGAAAGCCGTTGTACTCACAGCTCGGTATCTCCATCGAGACACTGCTCGACCTCTCAGCGTTGTCGATCGAGGAGTTGACGAGGCAACTCAAGGCGATCGATGACTGCGAGGAGCTGATGTCTGGCGGGCCCATCACCATCGATGGCAAGCTCCACCTCATTGAGGAGCAGTGGCTTGCCCGCCACAGGGAGCGGTAGAAGGGGGAGCCTTCTTCTTCGATAGGTGGTCGCAAGCACGACAGGCTGCCCAAGGTGCGAGGAGGCACCGAGGGCAGCGCGCGAGGAGGTGCCCAAGGCGGCGCCGCCTGCGAGCGCAAGCTGGCATGAGACGACACGTGCCACAACTGTGGCAGGACTGGCCACTGGGCCAGGGAGTGTCACCAGCCGAGGTGTAGCCAGACCCACGTCGCGCAAGGTACGGAGAAGGAGCTGGCTCTGTTCCTGACTCTCGGGAGCATCGAGCTACTTCCGGTAGCATCGCCCGCGACGGCTCTCCTCCACCTCGACGAGCCGTGCGCACACGTCTTCCTCGGTGACAGTACCAGCGACGACAAGATCGACGGCTGGTTCCTCGACAGTGGTACCACGCACCACATGAACGGCCGCAGGGAGTACTTCTCCGACCTGAACGTCGACGTACGCGGCTTCGTCAAGTTTGGCAACTCTTCGACTATGGACATCAAGGGCATCGGCTCCGTTATTCTCGTTGCCAAGATTGACGAGCACCGACTCCTCACCGAAGTCTTCTATATCCCCGTGCTGAGAAACTCGATCATTAGCCTTGCGCAGTTGGATGAGAGTGGCTCGCGCGTGAAGATTGACGGCGGAGTGCTCCGCATCTAGGATCGACGACAGCGCCTACTTGCCAAGGTGGAGAGATGGAGCAACCACCTCTACGTCCTCTACACGGAGGTGGCGCAGCCTGTCTGCCTTGCTGCTCGCCGTGACGACGAGGCTTGGCGGTGGCACAAGTGCTTTGGGCACCTCCACTTCGAGGCCCTGAAGCGACTCAGCACCAAGGAAATGGTGCGGGGCATGCCGTGCGTCGACCACGCGGAGCAGCTCTGCGACACCTGCATTGTGATGAAGCAAAAGCGATGCCCTTTCCCTCACCAGGCGAGCTTCTGAGCCAAGGAGCAGCTTGAGCTCGTGCACGGCGACCTCTGCGGGCCGGTGACATCGGCTACACCTGGAGGATGGTGCTACTTCCTACTATTCGTTGACGACATCTCCCGGTACATGTGGGTGGTCCTCCTTGACACCAAGGGAGCTGCTGCGAACGCCATCAAGCACGTTCAAGCTGTTGCGGAGAACGAGTACGGCCGCAAGCTGCGCGTGCTGTGCACCGACAACGGTGGAGAGTTCATGACGGCTGAGTTCGTGTCGTACTGCGCCGACGAGGGGATCCAGCACCACTACTCCACGTCGTACACCCCACAGCAGAGCGGTGTCATCGAGTGGCGCAACCAGACGGTGGTGGCTATAGCCCGAGCGCTCCTCAAGAAGAGGAGGATGCCAGCCATCTTCTAGGGCAAGGCAATGCTGACGGCCGTCCACATCCTCAACCGCTTGCCCACCAAGGCCCTCGACGGTATGACACCATACGAGGCTTGGCATGGGCGCAAGCCGGCGGTTGCCCATCTCTGCGTCTTCGGCTGCCTCACGTATGTCAAGGAGCTGAGCCACGTCGACAAGCTCGATGACAGGAGCATCCTAGGGGTGTTCATCGGTTACGCTTAGGGGGTGAAGGCCTACAACATTCTCGACCCAGAGACACAGCGTGTGCGCATGACGCGCGATGTTGTGTTCGACGAATGGCGAGGTTGGGCGTAGGGCAAGATGGTGGATGACAGCTCGACTCCGACGTACGATGATGGCGAGTACTATTCCGGCTGCGACGAGCTCTCCACCGCCACCACCATAGCCAGCCACACCACACTCTCCTGCACCGACAGCTACTTCTTCGGGCACGCCTGCACCAGCATCGGCTCACGACGAGCACAGCCCGGTGGAGTTTGCCACTCCGCTCTCTCATGATGAGGATCGCGTCGACGCGTACCATGACGGTGAGCCTCTGAGGTATCGCACCATGGAGGACATTCTCGGCGACCAGCCGGTGCCGAGGCTGGTACCTCGCAACTTGGAGGTGGAGCTGCACCTCGCGTACGATGACGGCGAGCCTCGCTCTTTCGCTGAGGCTGAAGGACACGCGACATGGCATGCCGCGATGAAACTGGAGATGGAAGCTGTTGAGAAGAAACGGTCTTGGGAGCTAGTTGATCTTCCTCCCGATCACTGCTCGATCACCCTTAAGTGAGTGTACAAGCTGAAGAAGGATGAAGTTGGTGCTATTGTCAAGCACAAGGCTCACATGGTGGCACACGGGTTCGTGCAGCACGAGGGGGTCAATTTCGACGATGCCTTCGCTCCTGTTGCACGGATGGAGTCCGTGCGTCTCCTCCTCGCTCTGGCAGCCCAGGAGGGCTGGCGCGTCCACCACATGGACGTCAAGTCGGCGTTCCTCAACGGCGACTTGAAGGAGGTCTACGTCCACCAACCGCCGGGATGACGAATCCCCGGCAAGGAAGACAAGGCGTTGTGCCTGTGCAGGGCCCTCTACGGCTTGTGGCAAGCACCGCAAGCTTGGAATGCCAAGCTGGATTCCACCCTGAAGACTATGGGCTTCGAGCAAAGACCGCACGAGGCGGCCATCTATTGGCAGGGCAACGGAGGCAATGCTCTGCTGGTGGGCATCTACGTCGACGATTTGGTGATCATGGGCACCAAAGACGAGGAGGTGGAGGCATTCAAGGAGGAGATGAAGGCCGCCTTCCAGATGAGTGACCTGGTGCCTCTCTCCTTCTACCTGGGGATTGAGGTGCACCAGGACGAGTCCGGCATCACACTCCGACAGACCGTCTACGCCAAGCGCGTCGTTGAGCTGGGTGGGCTCACCGACTGCAACCCGGCTCTCATTTCGATGGAGGAGAGGCTGAAGCTAAGCCGCGACAGCACGGCTGAGGAGGTGGATGCTACACAGTACTGGCACCTTGTGGGGAGCCTTAGCTACCTCGCTCACACATGGCCAGACTTGGCATTCTCCGTCGGCTACGTCAGTCGGTTCATGCAGCGATCGACGATGGAGCACCAGCAGGCTGTCAAGAGGATCCTCCGCTACATCGCGGGGACTCTCGACTACGGCCTCCACTACCCGAGGTGTCCTAGGGTGGCACACATCATCGGCTACAGTGATAGCGACCACGCCGGTGACATCGACACCAGCAAGAGCACGAGTGGGATGCTCTTCTTCCTTGGCAAGTGCCTCGTCAGCTGGCAGTCGGTCAAACAGCAGGTGGTGGCCCTATCCAGCTGTGAGGCCAAGTACATCGCTACTTCTTCCGCTTCGACTCAGGCTCTCTGGCTCGCTCGGCTGCTCAGTGATCTCCTGGCAAGGACGCTGAAGCAGTGGAGCTCAGGGTGGATAGCAAGTCCGCTCTGGCTCTAGCGAAGAATCCCGTCTTCCACAAGCGAAGCAAGCACATCAGAGTGAAGTACGACTTCATCCGAGGTTGCTTGGAGGAAGGGAGTGTTAGGGCGAAATATATCAACACCAAGGATCAACTTGCTGACCTCCTCACCAAGTCGCTTGGAAGGATCAAGTTCCAGGAACTTTGCTCTAGGATTGGGATGGTCCAGCTGCTGCTCAAGACACGCAAGATTTAGGGGGAGATTGATAGACTAAGTCATGTGTGTGTTGGGTGTACTATCTATCTATCTATGTGCCTATGTGCACTTTATCTACTTAGATGCTCTTTAGATGCTTTGCTTAACTTCTAAGCCACCTACCCATGGTTGGTCTATATGTACCCCAAACTGCCCCTTTGTGGGTGTGGTTAATGTAAAAGATCAATTTGGGCCAACAGAAGTGAACAGTTAGGGAATTCTGGATATCCATTACTATCGCTTATGGTTAAAACATGATACATCCTAGTCAATAAGAAGGTCAACCTTAAACTAAAATGAAAGGTAGTGACAAAAGGTACCAACCAATGAGACAGGTATATGGCACAATGAAACAAAACAAGAGAAAATCGAAAAAAAAAAGAAGAACCGACTTGCCTGTCTGTGCTAAATAGCTCGAAGAATCAATTTTATTGAGAACGCATGGCTCACCGAACTACAATGGACAAGAAATTAAAAGACATTCACTGAGGCTGGTGGAGGATTGCTCGAATTGAAATAGCATGTAACCGGACTACAAAAGAATTTAAGCTTGTAAAATGAGGCTTCTAAAATGCAAGTTTCACTGTCACATGGCCAGCTTACCATCATTACAAGCCTCCAATCCAAACAGATATAGTCCAAACTGCTCGTTTGCCACTGTCCAGCAACCCAGTCCAGTTCCAGATACGCTATCAAGGGGGGAGCCGATTCATGCATTTTTGTGTTATCTATTTTCATTTTATGGAGGAAGGGGAAGGATCAATGCATGCTGGCTGTGATACAGAAGTCCATGTCAGAACTAAATTCCAAAATGTTTTAGATGTGGAAATGAAACAGCAATAGTTCTTTCCTTCCTGTTCCAGAATATCACAATAGTAACACCCTGCATCATGAATACATGATTATGCTACAACGGACTCAGTATTATGCAGTAGGCACATCCAAAATTCTCAGCTGCAAGATGCAGCTCAGACATCACCGCGCCAACCACGCGATTTCGTTGAATTGAGAGGGTTCCTAAGGGAATTTCGATACTTCACAAACATTTTGAATTTTTGGCCAACTCGTGGACAACTTAATTCATCTACCGCAACACCACGCCTAATTCGTCTCCGAGCTCAAACTTAATTCGGGAAGGTCAGAGACGAAGCGGAGAGGGGATATGCTCAGTTTGAGCTGGGCCATCTCGTTGTGTGGTGGTGCCTAGTCAAAAGGCCCACCCTTGCTTGGCCCAGTCGCGAATGGCCCATTAGCTCCAGTCACGCAACTTTTCCTTTTTTTCCTTTCCCTTTCCCTTTTGCCTTTTCTTTTCTTTTTTCTTTTGGTAATAAAGAAAACAAAATTGGAATACTCGTGTCGTCGCTGGGCTTGGCCACTCCGCCAGCACTCCACCAACTCACCGAGTCGTTGGCTCCGCCCGTTGCGCGTTGCCTACTCGCCGAAAACCTCGCCGAAGCCCCCGGCGCGGCGCAGAAACCCTTCGCCAAAACCCTTGGCGGCCGGATTCCCCACCTCCAGCCTCTATCTGGCCGTCTCCTCTGTAGTCGGGCCGGAGGTTGAGCGGGAGGATCTGCCGACTTTGCCGTCCACGCGGCGGCTCTCCGGTGGCGTCCTGCACGTTCACCAGCACCGCACCCTCTTCATCCAGTGAACAGGTAAAGAAGCGATTTTTGCCAACGACAACTCCATATTGACCCCATTCTCGGTTTAGCCTCTGTGCCTAGCAATTCTTGGTGGAAATCATTTTCCTGGATGAGATTTTGGAGGGGGTTATTCTTGAAACTTTGCCGGCTTGGTGTTTCCCCCAGATTAAACCCTTCTGTGGATAGGGATAATGAACTCCTTGGACCATCCAGTAATCCAGTTGTGTAGGGTAAGGTCGGCCATCGTAAATCGTAATGCATGTCGGCCTCAGTTTGAGAACATAAATCTGCGTATTTTTCCAGATCCATTTCGTGGATATAATAATTTACCTCGATTCCGTTTTGTTTTTGTATATTGTTAGTTCGTGTTTTTCACCCCTCTGAAACTATATCTCATTTTAAAATCCGGAGTTGAAATTAGATTGCTAGTTAGGAAAGTCAGTTGGCTTGCAAGTTGCAACCATATGGTAGCCTAATTGTTTGGCCCGAGTTTGCAACCCAAAAGCATCTGAAAGCTAGCCAATATTTTCTGTGTTCTCTTGTAAATTTTGTGTCATTTATAATGAGCAAACAAATACAGCTAGATTCCATTGTTTTGGCTACATTTACGAAAAAACAGAATTGAGCTAATATTCTTGTTTTCTTTTTTTTTTGTTGGCTAGTTTCAAGGCAAAAACTCCTCTGGAACTAGTTACCGAGGCATTTGAGGCTACATTCTCTTGTGCAATCAAAACTCTGATTCAGAGTACAGGATGGCAGCGCAGCTAGTCTTTTCCAATGTTTCCAGTTGCCAGTGCCCATTAGGCATTTCACCGAAAAATGTTGGGAACACACTTCTTGGTGAAAGTGCAAGAAATTTTCAGAGAAAGAAGTGGTTTTCTGGTGGTTTCTATCGTTCTTCTCGATTGGAGTGCTCTGCAAACTCCCGTCGAGCTGGGCCACGGCGTACCAAGGATACCTTATATGACCTTCACCCTGAGATCTCCTTGCTTTATGGAGAGGATAATGGTGCAGCTTCTGTATCCAGCAAGGAGCAGGGTATTGACGCTGCAGCTGAAAGACTGGTAGACGCTCCTGCCTCTTACCGCTACAATGAGCCTAGGATTAAAGTCATTGGTGTTGGGGGCGGTGGCTCCAATGCTGTGAACAGGATGATTGAAAGCTCCATGAAGGGCGTAGAATTCTGGATTGTGAACACTGATTTTCAGGCCATGCGGATGTCACCCATTGACCCGGAAAATAGGTTACAGATTGGCCAGGAATTGACACGTGGCCTTGGTGCTGGTGGGAACCCAGAAATTGGCATGAATGCAGCCAAGGAAAGCCAGGAGTTGGTAGAACAGGCAGTTGCTGGTGCTGATATGGTTTTTGTGACGGTAAGTATATGTTACTCTAGCATACTCTTTTCAATTTGTCATCAAATTGTATTTTCATTTGATATAACTACTGATATCTATCATTTCATTGAGAAGAAATATGGTAACCTCGAATTTGATACTCAAATTTATTTTGCAGGCTGGAATGGGAGGTGGGACAGGCACTGGCGGGGCGCCTATTATTGCAGGGATTGCAAAGTCCATGGGTATATTAACTGTTGGAATTGTGACAACCCCATTTTCATTCGAGGGAAGAAGGCGAGCTCTTCAGGCACAAGAAGGAATTGCATCATTGAGAAGCAATGTTGATACACTGATTGTAATTCCAAATGACAAGTTACTGACTGCTGTATCACCAAATACTCCTGTGACAGAAGCATTCAATTTGGCAGATGATATCCTTCGGCAAGGTGTCCGTGGGATCTCAGATATAATCACTGTAAGAGAATATGCTACATGCTATATTATATATCTCACTGTTTCTTAGAATAATTTCATTCGTGTTCCGTCCAAACATTCCTGTATTGAAAATTATATATTATAGACAACTGCGCAATACAAAATTGTTGATACTGTATAAAAATTATGCTAAAGATAGTATTTTTATACATCTTATTGGCCATGTTTTAATTTCATACATTTTTTTATGTTCCCTAATTCCCTTGTGTTTTCCTGATATGGCATATGAAATATGAATGCAAGTCCAGGTAACTGCACTCTAACAGGTTTTCAAACAGAAGCCTTATTATCTATTTGGTTTTATATTGTCCATATATGCATTACTAGCAACAGAGTAAAAGTAGATTGACATTGTCATGCACTTGGTTTTTCCTGAGTAATTTATTTTGTAGAATATCTTGTTGCTTAGCATGCCATTTTGAAAAAGTCCAGAAATTGAAACATTTTTAACATAAGCTTTCTCAAAATATTCATCCGTATGACAATTACATGTGATCTACATGACTACATGGCTAAACATGTCACTCGCTGCTACCTTCTTTGGCTTTCAGGTGCCAGGTTTGGTGAATGTGGACTTCGCTGATGTTCGGTCAGTTATGTCAGATGCAGGTTCATCATTGATGGGTATTGGAACAGCAACAGGTTAAATTTCAGAACTCAGATAACCATTATTTTTTCAGAATCAAATACAACTGTGAGGTTTGTTTGAATTGGTCCTAATAATGTTGAGTTTGCATTAGAGCATTTGGAACCTGCCCCAACCAACACACTGACAACTAACCACTCCTGCCAATCCTGTTGCCTGTTTGCAGGTAAAACACGAGCCAGAGATGCCGCACTTAATGCCATACAGTCTCCTCTACTTGATATTGGTATTGAAAGAGCTACTGGAATTGTATGGAATATCACTGGAGGGAATGATCTAACCTTGACAGAGGTAACATATATTCATACATTTATCACTAAACTGTCAGATGCCTTCTGTAATAGTTACAATACATTCGGTCTGAACCACACTGGCCATCGTTTTCTACAGGTGAACGCAGCAGCTGAAGTAATCTACGATCTTGTTGACCCTGGTGCAAATTTGATTTTTGGCTCTGTTATAGATCCATCATACACTGGACAAGTAAGTTGCGGAATCATAATATTTTTATTGTCTTGAAAATGATTTTATGCATCACAACTTTCACTTAGAGGTCGTTAAGATTCTCAGTTGTAACTAGATCTCATGGCCCAAGTCAATAACATGCTACACTGTTCAGGTTAGCATAACTCTGATTGCAACTGGATTCAAGCGCCAGGAGGAAAGTGAGAATCGATCTTCACAGGCACGTGTTGCATCGTTTGCCTACTTTCGGTCTATTTTGTTTCTTTATTCTCATGAAAACCGTTCATGCTCAGGCTGGAGGAGACAGCAACCGCGGTCACTCGGGTTGGTTTTCTCCCACTTCCCAGGAGGAAGGTCCTGCTTTGCAGATCCCAGAGTTCCTGCAGAGGAAAGGGCGTTCAGGGTTTCCGCGAGTCTGAACACGCACTGTAGTAGTTTGGTTCATTGCTTTTCGTTATCATGGTTTCCCCCCTCTTTTTGCTAGTTTGGTATGTTGCAACTTCCGTTTCTAGGTCTCTTTTGTAGCAAGATATGGATTGCTGGCTGTAGTGTTAGAGCAGATGTTTGAACCCTGACTCTGTGTGCAAACTAAGCCGCCTGAGTAGATTGGCTGGGCTTCTATGCTTCTGGACCTGCAGTGGATCAGGATGTGAGATCACAATTTGAACTCCATAGGAGCTATGAATAAAGTCAGCACAAGAGAGTGAATTATAATGTTCCCGTGTGAAGGATTATCTTCGATTTCCTTTGCTCAATTACGACTTCGCATGGCACGCAACAGATGGACTGATAAGGACGACCCTTGATTTGCACACGAAGCCTGCAGGCAGAATTTGCAACTTCTTCGCGAACCATTTTGCAAAATGACCGGGAGCACAGCACAACGCCTTGTTCGTGAACCACCAACCCGGAAGGGGAAAGCCCCGAAAGAGGAAGAAGCCAGGAGGAGCGCAACGGAACCGCAAGAAGCGCCACCAACCAAACGAATTTCCCCTCCAAAAAAGGAGCACGAAAGCCACAACGCACGCATTCGCCCCCTCGCGCGCTACCTCGCAGCGCGCCTCGCCCTCCCCCTCCTCGCCGTCTGGAGCCCGCGCGGGCGGCGGGCCGGACCGGATCCCGCTCCATGGCGGAGGGCTTCGGGCGGTGGGAGGCGGATCCGCTCTTCCCCGCCGCCGAGTGCGTGCAGGACTCCGCCGACAGGTACGGCCTCCCGCTCGCCCTGCTTTCCCGCCTTGATCTGCTGCTTGGCGCCGGGTCCCGCGCTCGGTTGGTAGCCGTAGCCTCGCGAGATTCGTGGCCATTTCGGGGAATTCGTTGCCTGGTTCAGGTTCTGGAGCCCCGGGACCTGGTGTAGTTTCTTAGGCACCTCCTTTCTTCTGTACTTTTGAATTGTTTGCGGATTACAATTTTAGACGAATAAGCTAGGCCCGGAATTGTATGCGAGTATGAATAGCCGTTACCTAAACTTTCATGGATGCTCTTCATGAGAAGTTATGGGAATATGCGAGTTTGTTTGCATAAAAGGTGACCTAAGGCCATTCGAAAACTTTGTCATGAACTCATGATTGAGGTGGAGCCGTTCAGGGAGGAGTGGCATGCATCTGTTCTTTCTATCTGTTGGTGAAACCTCGGGCAAATGTTAGCATGATTTTAGCTTGCCCAAGTTTCATTTTAGCCTTGTGTTTTAGCTAAACTAGCTTTGTTGTCAGCGCCTGACACTCATGTGCCTGAAAGGCTGCAGAAGATGAATAGCAATTTCTCAGTCTTTACAAGCGCTGCAGATTTTGTTCTGACTAGATTTGGAACTTTCAACTACAAACTTACAGCTTTTTGCTTCCTTAAATTAATATGATGCCTTCTGGGGAGCTTACAATTAATGTGTATATGATTTTTACTAGTAGGAACTAGGAAGATATGTGCAGATTATCTGTTTTATCATGATGAAGTACAGCCCGTTGAATGCAAACCTCAAAGTTATTTGTGGTAAATCTTGAATGGCACTCGTACTTGGGCTTTGCACTGCTATGGCTTTTCAAAAGCCTTTTTTGCTAGATTTGGATGGTGTGGGTAGTTAGAGGCATACAAACTGTTTCTGGAATTTGTAAAGATTTCTGCAAAAGGCTATACTCACAGTGCAGGGTGGTGTTACAACCACAAATTAGCTCTAAGCGGTCTACAAAGAATAAGTAATGGGCAGCTTGCTGATGGTACTGATAACGCATCATTTTGGATTGGTGTACAGGATGGAGGGCGTCTACCGCCTGCTCTTGCATGAAAGGAAAGTTATGCAGGATGGTACTTCAGATGCAAAGTTTCATGCTCCGATACAGTATGAGAGAGATGTGATTACTGCTCTTGGAACTACCAAATGGCAGGTTCAAACAGTCAAGCTTTCCATATAAAATATTTTTTTCTTGAATTACGCAGGAGAGCTGCGTGTCATTTCATTAAGGTAGAAAAGAATTAATATCTTCAATCATTCTCAGCCCTGTATGATTTGACTATGTTCTAGAAACATCCATTTGTATCTCTATTTCTTTTAAGGCCTTTATTCTTCTAACATGCAGTTGGAGCAATTTGAGAGGGAGGTGAATGCAGCTGCATTCTCTGACAAGTCAAAGTCGAGAGAAAATGCAATCTTAAAATTTAGACAATTCATTAGAGCTATAGCGGAGCAGATTTCTCAGGTGGAAGGAAGTTTGGAGAATCTTAGCATAGGTTCTAGTAGAACTCCAAAACATTTATACTCAAGTGAATATGATGGAGATGGACTGGCATCCTTTCTTTCTGGTAGCAACAAGGATGACCATGTGTATCATTCCACTGGTACAGATGAAATTGTTGAGCTTAAGCTCGACAATGTACCCTTGGTAAATGGCTATCATTCCACACAAGAACATAGAGCATATGAACACAGGAATTCAGAAAAGGATGTGGAAGGAGCAGGGAAACTTAAATGTTCATGTGGAGGAAATGCATGTGAAGGGGGTCATAATAATAGCAGTATGTATAGTTGTGATGCTGATGATTCTGTAGGTAGGAGGCTTTTTGGCAAAAACAAACTGAGTAGGCACTACCATAGTTTTATAAGAAACTTATGGTTTACAAAGCGGGGTCGTGAAAGCTTTACAAAGAGGAGGAAGGATGGAGAAGATATGGATAGCTTGAGAAATGGAAACACGCTACCTTCCTTCAATCTACATCAACCTAGAAGGGTAGGTCACTCTTCCTTAATCATTTATTTCATTTTCTAATTTTCTGCATACTGTAATCTAGGTATTGTTTTATGCTAAATCTAGAAGTTTGGCGCTTCAAATAAATTTTATATGCACTAATATTCACATGTAATGACTTTATAGTTATAATTCTTGCAGGCTATGTATTTCTGGCCAGAGGTCATCAAGAGGAGATTAAGTAGATCTGAGTATTTTACAGATCGTAATCGTCCTCAAATTCGTTTGGTGACAGCAGTACTAATCGCGCTTGCTGTTCTCTGTGAGTTTCTTTCTTCCATGAGTCATCTGCTCTATTTAAGAATTTAACTCTTATGATTGGTAATACTTTTTTTAGAACAAAAGGCTATTTAATCAAACAAAAAAAATTAAGTCAGCTATTTATACTTTATAGTTGAGCACCTGAAGAAAATCGAAGAATGGAAACCCTATTTCTCTTGGTATTCATCCCTCACGAGTGTATAATACTCCCTCCATCCCAAATTATAGGTCATTTTGGCATTTTAAGGTTCATAGATTTTGTTATGCACATATACATATTATATATCTAGATGCATAGCAAAAGCAATGAACTTAGAAAAGTCAAAACGACCTATAATTTGGGACGGAGGGAGTATCAATTGGTGGTAACTGATAGCTTTCCTGAAAACTGGTTACTGGAAATGAATGGTCCAATGTTGATAATACTACTGAGATTCATCTTGCGTATGATTCAACAACATACTGTTGATCATTTCTTTGACTAAGACAATATTGAACAGTAGAGATCAGTGTGAACTCTCTTTGTGATTCTTAAAATGCCATTTTATGCGTTTAATGTTCTTTTACTGTCAAAGGTTAGCAAAGTCTTACTTTGTTACTGATAAGCTATTCTGTAGATTATCTGTTTGAGATCTAACTGGCATCAAGCCAGGATAATTTTTATGAGATCTGCCCTCCTCCCTTTTATCTGATGTGATTGTGTGCATGCTGCAGGCTTGCTGGTATCCCATGTGAGGTGACTGTGAATCCAGTTTTGATTCCTGTTATTTTTATGTATTACCACGGTCCATGGTGTACTCTACCAATCATGCTGTGCTGTGTCATGGTTTCTGATGGAGAAGGATACATTATTCTTTTGAAGCATCTCAATGTTATGCTCCAAATTGTCATGCCGTGCAGACACAGGTTTGAAAACGTCTTTGTGCAGTTGATTGTTGTGGTTGCTTGTGATTAGAGTGACCAGTCATCAACACTTTGAAAAATTTTCAGTAATCCACGTCATTTAGTGAATGGTGCCACATGATCCATTGTAGTTTTTTCCCATCTTTCTAGTATAACTAAAGAATGCCAGATCGAGTGATGATTTTCTGGGAGCAGTTTCCTTGTGCATTATACAATTATGAAAGGGAAGTCCGAATTGAATCGAAATGGTTCAATGTATTGTACCTGGTCTGTTACTTCCCCCACCTGGGATATTGTATTAAATTTGGTTTCTTATGGACCTGGAACTCTCCTATTGTTCCTGTTGGTTTGACTACATCAGGTTCATTGAGCTATGACGGCCTTTCGGGTGTGCTCATTTGCTTCTTGTGTTGTTGCGCCTTTCTGTGAGCGTCAACTCTCGCAATCATACAGTGACATGTATGAGAACAACTACAAGTTTGTCAGTACCAAGAATATCCAAGCTTGGCTTTTCTTCTTTGAACTGAAAGCACTTCCATATCCCCCTGTTTTATTTTCCTTTCTTGGAATAAGACTTGCATCTAGTTCTGACTGCCTGATTGAGCTAGGAAGAATTTTATTTCTAAGAAAGTGGAACTGAGAAAAGAGTGCCAAATAGTTTCGAACTATCCATTATGTTTGATTAGGAAACTAAATAAATTGTGGACGTGGCTGAGAATTCTGTTACCGTCTCTAACTGAATTTGTATTTGAGCCTTAATCAAATATTTTTTTTGAAAGAGATTATTATATTAGATTCAAGAAAAGAACACAGGCTCTTAATTTTCCCATTCCATCAATGTTCTGTGAACAAGTACGGTTGTAAACTTGAAGTCCAACATATATAAGACAACTCAACACGTCTATATAATGTAGTTTAAAAAGCAATGTTTCTTGAACTTAAATTCGATATAATTTCTGTGCCTCCAAGCATAGTATAAGTATTGCTATGATCAAGTAGCTGGTCGACTCCAAATGAGCCCACATACTCCAGGTTTGAATAGAAAGCAATTCTGAATTGAGTTCAGGTCAGAGTTTTGATGACCCTGATCCCCCTCTCCCAAGTCCCAAGTCCCAACCTGTCTCACGCCTCACCACTGGGCACTGGCGCGTGGGTCCATCCCGTCAGTAAGGGCACCTGCTCTGGCCCGCCGCGCTGATCCCGTCCCCTGATCCCCACCAAGAGGCGCCTCATCCCGCGAAGCGGGCCGCCCTAATCGCCGCAAACCCCACTATCACGCCGTAAAATAAGCAGCTCCTCGTGGTCGGCTTGGCAAAAATCTTTGGCACCACCACGGCCTTTCGCCCAAGCAGCAAGCCGTGCGCCGACCCCCACGGCCCAGACCAGAGCAGAGGCGTCGCAACCGCAGCCGCGGCCGCGGCCAGTTGGGTTGGGTCGGAGCCAGGCAGCCAGCCGCCGAGCCGGGCGGGGGCAGGCGGACCAGAGGAAGCCGCCCTTATTAATAAGCCGCCGTGCGCGTACCCTGCCGCATCCACCACCCCAACTACCTCCTCCCCTCGCGATCCAGCCCCCGCCTCCGCCCCGCCCGGAAACCGGCGTCCGCCGCGCCCCGGCCCCGACCACCGCTGCGTCTCGTCAGGAGGAGGAAGAGGAGGTACGCATCGACCGATCCGTCACCTTGATCGCACGCGCGTAGCCACTGTAGTCGTAGACCGCGTTGTCTGATGTGACGCGACCCTCGTGCTTCCGCCTCGGTCCCGCGTAGCGGGCTAGCGGCAGCAGGTCCGCACTTGCCTGCCTGCCGGATCTGTCACTGTTGCTGCTGGGTTGATTTTCCACTCGTAGCGTAGTAGTGTTGTCACATCGTGGTAGTAAAATGTAAGAATTGGTGATAATTGCAAAGATACTGTACGAATTTCTGCATTTTCATCCGCATTTTCTGTGTTTTCGTATCACTTCGTTATGATCCAGCAGTAGTAATCATCTCTCCTGCACTCTCTCGCCAGTATAATCCAGCGGGATCACCGGGCCAGCAAGATGTCAACTGCCACCGCCCCAAGATTGTCCGTCCCCAAATCCGGGGTGAGCTTCCAGACCGCCGCTCCGGCGGCCAGGGCCCCTTCCTTCGTCGGCTTCACGAGGCAGGCACCCCACGCGTCGGGGCTCCGGCTCTCCAGCAGGTTCGTGGCCTCCGCGGCGGCCGTGCACATGGTGAAGCTGGTCGGGCCGGACGGGGTGGAGCACGAGTTCGAGGCCCCCGAGGACACCTACATCCTCGAGGCCGCCGAGAACGCCGGCGTGGAGCTGCCCTTCTCCTGCCGCGCCGGGTCCTGCTCCACCTGCGCGGGCAAGATGTCGGCCGGCGAGGTCGACCAGTCGGAGGGGTCGTTCCTCGACGACAACCAGATGGCCGAGGGGTACCTCCTCACCTGCATCTCCTACCCCAAGGCGGACTGCGTCATCCACACCCACAAGGAAGAGGAGCTGTACTAGAGTGCTCGTGCGTTCGGTGCTTCAATGGCGGCGCAGTCGCCGAGACCATGCCATACCATGGTAGAGATTGTTGTGGGGAAAGGGCTAGCTGTTGATGTCTACTGATGAACATCTGTTTCATGAGATCTTGCCATATGTGCTGTGACAATAATTGTTGTAACGCGGTTCTGCAATTCAAACTGCGAGTGTTTTTCGAGCAGCAATGGCAAAAACTGCACATTATGATGGAAGTTGCAAAATTGGTGTTTGAAGTTAAATTGCAGATTTCTTTCAGAGTTGTGGCAAAATTTAGTTTGTCCTCTATGTGCTTACTGGTCTGCAAGCTGAATGCGACTCCTGAAGTTCACACTCTATCACAATTATTTTGAAATATGTTTCCTATCGCCATTGTTTGGACACATTGCAGCTCCTTACCTGAAGTGAAATTCTCAGTGTTGAACCTCTGAAAAGTCTGTTCAAACTGTCCACTATTTCCTGCAGCTTCAGGTTTTCAGAAGGTGACTTCAGATCTTCAAAACAGAGATGCAGGACTTGGACCCGCTTACTATCTGTCCTCTGCGATATGCTATTTACCCAGCTAACTGCATGTTGAACTGTTTTATCTGACACCTTGATTCAGGCCACACTGGCCATATGCATTCTCCATTTAAGTTGGAATTGGTCTGATATGAGTTCATACGAATCGTGACAATAATTATTGTAACAAGGTTCTGCAATGCAAACTGCAAATTTTCTTCGAACTGCAATGGCAAAACTTGCATGCTATGGGAAGGGAAGAAATTCGTGTTTAGTCTGCAGATATCTTCTTCCAGAGTACCAGTGGCAAATTTTGGGCAGTCCTCCGTGCATACTGGTCTGCTTGCTGAATGTGAATCCAGAATTTCTGCAATCCAAACTGCAAAAAAAATTTATTGGGAGTGTGGGATGGTTGCGCCCTTGCATCATTTTGATGGATGATAGCTCTTCTTACTCGAAGTCCGAATGTTGAACCTCTGAAAGTCTGAATGCTCATATGCATAACATTCTCTGTTCTGACTGTCCCACTATTTCTCGCAGCTTCGGTTTTTCCGAAGGAAAGCTCAGAACCGCGGAGTCGGAGCTCAGATGCTCATGGATCTGCTTACTCTCTGTCCTGTGCGTTATGTTATTTAGCTCAACTACTATCCTAACTAACTGCATCTGAACTGTTTTTCTCAGTTGGAACTGAATACGAATTGTTTTTCTCGGTTATGCATAACATTCTCTGTTCTGACAGTCCCACTATTTCTCGCAGCTTCGGTTTTTCCGAAGGAAAGCTCAGAGCCGCGGAGTCGGAGCTCAGATGCTCATGGATCTGCTTTCTCTCTGTCCTGTGCGTTATGTTATTTAGCTCAACTACTATCCTAACTAACTGCATCTGAACTGTTTTTCTCAGTTGGAACTGAATACGAATTGTTTTTCTCGGTGAATAGCATTGCAGTATCAGGTGGTGTCGGGATTTTTAGGACCTCCTAAAATTTATTTATGTCACATCGAATATTCGGAGGCTAATTAGGAGAACTAAATATGAGCTAATTATAAAACTAATTACACAGATGGAGGCTAATTCACGAGACGAATCTATTAGCATCACATTGTCAAATCATGAACTAATTAGACTTAATAGATTCGTCTCGCAAATTAGTCTCCATCTGTGCAATTGGTTTTATAATTAGTCTATATTTAATACTCCTAATTAATATCTAAACATTCGATGTGATAGAAATTTTAGGAGGGAATAAAGAAACAAACACCCCTCAATATAGCTTCTGCTCCACATCATCGTGATAGTAGATCAGCATTAATGCATCTCCTTTTTGCCGTTTTCATGGTCCGGTGACGCATCTGGTCTTGAACCATTAGCATCGATTGCCGATTTGGTTTGCTCAACTTACCACTGAGCATCTGCTCCCAAACAGAAAAAAGAAAACAATGGGCATGAAAATGCTGGAGATTTCTCTTTTTTTTCTATTCAAATTTTGCAATTCAAATCAAGGTCGCACGTGCCCTTTGGAATTTGGAGCCAGGCGGACTTTTTAACCCTCAAACAATTCAGGAATCGTAGCTTGGATTTGATGAGATATAGAAACTGGACTTCTACCTCCCCTCGTGTTGATCGTTGAACGTTCAACATTCGCAGCAGCATTCAGCAACTACGTTCATATGTACGTTATTATCTTTACAAACCCAACGAGCCAAAGAAGAAGAAAAAAAATTCCTGGCAATCATGCTGGCATCTACAAAAAGATCAAGAATCTGAGATCAGACGAGCAAACTTTCAATGTCTAGGTCACGGTCAGGTGCTTTAATATTTGGTCAGCGACCACTACGAACCGGCCTTGCTGTGCGCCGCCGAAACGTCCCGTTTGGTTACTTTTGCTTATTTTTAGCACGTGTCACATCAAATGTTTAGATACTAATTAGGAGTATTAATGTAGACTATTTACAAAACCCATTACATAAGTGGAGGTTAAACGGCGAGACGAATCTATTAAGCCTAATTAATTCATCCTTAGCAAATATTTACTGTAGCAACACATTGTCAAATCATGGACTAATTAGGCTTAATAGATTCGTCTTGCCGTTTAGCCTCCACTTATGTAATGGGTTTTGTAAATAGTCTACGTTTAATACTTCTAATTAATATCTAAACATTCGATGTGACGGGTGCTAAAAATAAGCAGAGAAATCAAACCAGGCCAAGCCAACTCGACCAAGCTACGGCCGTTGATGCCACGAAGGGAACACATGAAGGTGAGGCCGCAGCGACCGGCACTAGAGCTATTCCTAAGCAGGCAAACACCGTGCACGTGCGGCAGGCGGCTGGAAGAAGGTGCTCCGGCGTGCACGACGGCACGAGGCTCTCGCCATCCCGTCTCCGTCACGCACCCGTCATACGCTCTCGTGATTTCACGAGAGCGTATGAAATTATATTTAGAATGGATTTGCTAGTGTCCGGACGTCTGATGGGAGGTGTTCCCACGGTGGGTCCACCAACAACATGTTAGCGTAACATCAAAAATCGATATTCGCAACATTGTAAATGCGAACATGTAACATCAGTAATTAATGCTTGCAACATTAAGATTATTCTAAACTGGCTCTATATATCCAATTAATTTAGAGAAAAATTCCACCGAAACATCGTATATATTTCAGGCAACATCGATAAAAAGAATAAAGAAAACGATCATCTCAAAATGTCATATCGCAACATTTATAAACTAAAGCTGCAACACCTCCAAAAGTTGCAACATTAGCTAAAGGGGAAAAACACTCTCGACCAAATCACTCATTGCAACGCCACATATCATCGATCCACATGCAACCACATTACTGTTTGTTGCAACGTTTTAAATCACAAGCTGAAACAAAGCAACAAATATGTTGCAACATGGAAAAACAAAAGAAAATTCCAACGAAATTATCATGTTGTGGCAATCGAAAAAGCCATTACAACATCATAAATTACCTGTTGCAGCACGTCAAAACACTTGCTACAACATCAGAAAAAATTATTGCAAAAAATAATATGCTTAGAATGGAGCACAAAGCAGGGGTGCTGCTGCTGCCGGCCTTGCCGCACGCGCCTCGTGCTTGCAACACCTTGTGCTCTAGGGATGGCAGTCGGGTAGGTTTGAACCCGAAACCCGCGAGTTTTAGGCTCGATGGGGCGGGTCCATCCCCCTCCCCCGGTGGGTTTGCAGGTTCGGGGACCCGAAACTGGGCGAGGTGGGGGCGGGTTTCTAATCCCCTGTGGGTGACCCACGGGCCCCTGAATTACATTCTAACCAAAAATTAAATGTAGCCTAGCCCAACAAGCAATTGGAAACCCTAGATATATTGGCCTGTTTGGCATGGCTCCACTCCAGAACTCCAGCAACTCCACCAAGAAATCCAGCCAAACACCCCAACTCCAAAACTCCATAGAGCTGTAGTGCAAATGGAACTGGAGTTTTGGAGCATCTCTTTTGCTGCTCCAAAACAACCTCTTTTGAACCTCCTCGTGGAGTTGGTGGGTAATTACCCATCAATACTACTGGTTACACAAAAAAACATTTAACCACAAAAAAACATTTCGTTCTGTTCCTCCCGAGTCCCACCCGCGCCTCATTTCTCCACCCGCGTGTGCCCAGCCCCACCGCTCATCGTCACCGAGCCCCGCCGGCCGCCCAAGCCCTGCCGCTGACCGCCCCCGTCGCCGCCTAGCCTCGCCGCCCATTGCCAAGCCCCGCCGTCCGCCG
Organism: Setaria viridis; assembly: GCF_005286985.2. Classification (NCBI taxonomy): domain Eukaryota; kingdom Viridiplantae; phylum Streptophyta; class Magnoliopsida; order Poales; family Poaceae; genus Setaria; species Setaria viridis. The sequence goes on from NC_048265.2 coordinate 17,600,552, forward strand.
CCGTCTTGCTGCCCCTCCCAAGGGCCCCGGCAGTAGCGGGAACGCCAGCAACGGCAGGAAGGAGGCCGTGGCGCACGGGAACGCTGCGGCGAAGCAGAGGAGCGCGGCGAGGGCGGCCACGATCGCCGCGGACGTCGAGGCGCCCAGGGAGCGGTAGGAACCAGGGGAAGAAGAAGATGGGATAGAGAGGATGACAAGTGGGGCCTGAATTGGGGGGCAACAATGGCAGTCCACACTGAAATCGGTCTCTTTTGGAGCTGAGAGTACCCATCTAGCCAAATACTCCATTTTAGTTCTGGAGTTCTGGAGTGGAGCTGGCTCCACCTGGAGTTTTGGAATGGAGCAGCTCCACCCGGAGTTGGAGCCATGACAAACAGGGCCATAACTCTCCCAACCCTATCCTCTTCCACCCACTCCACCGTCTGGCCCTCGCCTGAGCACCGCGACTCCACGAGCGCCGCGCGCGCCGGCGCCAAGCGCCGTCGGCCGCCTACGCCTCACCCGCGGCGCCGCTCGCTCCTCGCCTGAGCGTCGCCGGCCGCCCGCGCCCCTCGCCCGAACTTTTGCCTTGCTCGGGTTTAAGGGGCCCCGTTGGGTTTCGGGCACCCGCGGGTTTCATGCACCCGCAAATTTTGGGAGCGGGTGCACATTGTCACCCGAAACGAGGTTCGATTTCGGGACGGATTTTATTCTCGGGTTTCGAGGATAGGTCCACGGAAGCTCCACCCGACCCCAACCCGCCCCATTGCCATCCCTACTGTGCCCACGCCTGCTGGATGCCGGCGGCGGCGGCCTCGCCGTCGCGCTCTCGGCCCACCTGCGCCCCTGTGCCTGCCAGCCGCGCGGGCTGCTGGCCTCGACGCTGTGCGCGCCCGTGCCCAGGTCGGCCTCACCAAGCGCTCGCAGGCACCGTGCAGCCCAGAGAGAGATTTGAGTGGTGCCTGGCGCGGATGAATTTCCCCCTGGTGAAAGGATAAGGTAGGAGGGAAAGGATACGGTGGGAGAGGATAAAGTTTTTATGGTACCCACGTCAGAGATTTTCACAGGCAACGAACGCACGAGTTCTAGCGTTATCGTATTTGGAACGTACGTATGAAATTTACTATGAAGTTTGGAAGGCCTGCTTGTATTGGCTAGCCATGAAAGGCAGATCGTATCAGCCACTATCAGGGGCCAGCCCCAGCCTGGGACGAGCGGCCGTCTCTGAAAGCGATGTGCTTCGTCCGTTTTAACTACGTCTTGGACCTTGTAAGGCATGGAAAGTGCTTGTATCTATGTGTGTATATAGCAGAGTACAAGGCGTACGCCGCAGCGACTGCTCTACTATAAAGAGCGGGGACGGGTAGCGCAGAGAAACGCGCGAGTTAATGCGAGCGCGCCCGCATCGCCGCCCTAGGCCCGAGGGACGGAGGAGAGGAAGGAGAGGGAGCCCCAGAAGAGCAGCCATGGCGCCGGCGGAGCTCCGCATCCTGGCCGTGCTCTCCTCCCCGCTTCCGCTCCGTGTCCTGCTGCTACTTTCGCTCCTCTCAGGTACGGGCGATAGGACTAATAGGGGATAGCGCCGAGCTCATTCTCTCTCCGTTCATGGCGTTGCTTTTGCAGTAGATGCGTTCGTCTCGCCCCTTGGTCCTTGCACATGCCTGGACGCCGTCCCTGATCCTCGAATCGCTCGATCGAGATTTCTGGCCCCTTAGTGATTGACGGGCTCCGCCATGCATGCAAACAAATTTGATTTTCGTTTCTCCTTTTTCTTACTACTTGTTTCTTCTCCGTATCCATCTCACCATTAATTTAAAAATAAACGGTTTGGATAGCTCATGTGGTTGTATATACATATGAAAAATCTATGTTGGCATAGAAAAGCTTCAGTTTCTGTGAAGGGCAACATCGCAGTGTCTTTGTTTCGTTTTTCTGAATATTTTTAGCACGGGGATATGAGACCATCATTCATGTGCGGCTGTGCATCATGCAAGACAGCTGCTCTATCCTCTTCTGCAGTGGCCTGATGGAGAGAGCATTGTTGCATCGCGATTCGCGAGGTCGTTTTCGTAGGTTGCTTGAGTTGATTCCAGGCGGCTGGTCCGACGTGTGTTTGACAGAGAAGACAATTAAATTTCCACGTCATACGGGCGATGCCTCGTTGAAATCACGTATGCCTGATTTTGACATTTGTTTGAAAAATTGAATTTTTTCTTCCGGCTGCATGCGCTGCTGATGAATAGCCGATCTCTGCACGTTTTATTCGGAAAATGACGTTCGTCCTACCCATGATTATTGCAAGCCAGTTTATGTGTGAAAGGGAACCGCATTTAATTTCCCCTAATATTTTTGTTCTGCAGACGTACTGGTATCTCTTGCTGCCGACCTAATAATCACTCAAGAATCCAATGAGAAATATCTGAAAATATACTAGCAGTTGATCTTTCGTCAGCAATTTATGTCATTATTCAGCATAATTTTTTCTTGCCATTTTGAGCGCCCCGCGGACCCCCCCCCCCCCCCCCCCCCCCCCCCCCCCAAAAGAAAAAAAAATCTGAAACGTTTAATTTTCCGTCCCCGATTGCAGCCGTCGACGTTGTATCGGCGGCGGCGCCGCCACTCAAGTTCGGGATCAACTACGGCCAGATCGCGAACAACCTCCCGCACCCGACGCAGGTGTCGGGCCTCCTGCAGTCGCTCAACGTCAACCGCGTCAAGCTCTACGACGCCGACCCGGCCGTGCTCACGGCCTTCGCCGGCACGGGCGTGGAGTTCATCGTCGGGAACGAGGACCTCCAGAACCTGACCGACGCACGCAAGGCCCGCGCCTGGGTGGCGCAGCACGTGCAGCCGTTCCTCCCCAACACGCGCATCACCTGCATCACCGTCGGCAACGAGGTGCTCTCCGGCAAGGACACGGTCGCCATGCAGAACCTCCTCCCGGCCATGCAGGCCGTGTACCAGGCCGTGGTCGCCCTGGGCCTCGCGTCGCAGGTGAACGTCTCCACGGCGCACTCCGTCAACATCCTCGCCAGCAGCTACCCGCCGTCGTCGGGCGTGTTCCGGGAGGAGCTCGGGCAGTACATCCAGCCCATCCTCAACTTCCACGCCGAGGTCGGCTCGCCGTTCCTCATCAACGCTTACCCGTTCTTCGCCTACAAGGCCAGCCCCGGCAGCGTGTCCCTGCCGTACGTGCTGTTCGAGCCCAACCCCGGCGTGGTCGACCCCAACACCAACCTCACCTACGACAACATGCTCTACGCCCAGATCGACGCCATGTATGCGGCCATGAAGGCCATGGGCCACACGGACCTCACCGTGAGGATCTCCGAGACCGGGTGGCCGTCCAAGGGGGACGAAGACGAGGTGGGCGCCACCGTGGCCAACGCAGCGGCGTACAACGGGAACCTGATGAAGAGGATCGCCATGGGCCAGGGGACGCCGCTCAGACCGGACGTGCCTATCGATGTGTTCGTGTTCGCGCTCTTCAACGAGGACATGAAGCCAGGCCCGGCGTCGGAGAGGAACTACGGGCTGTTTTACCCCAACGGCACGCCAGTGTACAACCTCGGGTTCAACGGAGCGTCGTTCAGTCCGTCGCCGACGCTCTCTTCTTCTTCCAAGCCGACGGTAAGATAATTCCTAGTTTACTATTGACAAAATTCTGAATCCAAATTCACTCGCATAAGCAAAACACACGATTAGATTTTTTTTCAGAAAAAAAAGATTATTTGAAACAACTAAAAAGCACGGCAAATAACATCTCTATAGGAGGAGCTTATTCTTCTATCTTACCCATAGTGTTCACTGCTTGCAGATTACATTTCTGATGGCGGTTGTTGTCCTACTCTCCGGCTTTTTCCTATGACCTACATCAGTTTTGTGGCGATAAGATTTGCTATTTTCTGACTAACCCATTTGTGCTTGCATCGGACATCATACTACCTGCCAGAGCCCATAATCTGACTTTGAGGTAAGCTGATCTTGGTCGTATTCCTGAGACATTTTGATAATTTTTTCTTTCTAAAGCTGTTTTCTCTAGCTAGCCTTTGTACGAAAACTTACAAGTCTTCTTTTCTTGTTATATATGGACGCATCAGTTGCTTGCATTGAAAGCATTTTTACATAACAAATAAAAAATGTATAGTATTTTATATAGAAGCAATGTTTTGGAACAAGTCTACTAGGCCGTGCATTCAGTTGTGTACGTACATCCAATTAAAACAGACGGTGAACAAGGAACTGGGTGGTCCTCTGTACTCGTTAGGCTGCACAATTGGTCGGACTAATTGACTAAGTGGTAATTAAGATTATCCTCACAACATCATACAACTATAAGCTCCTAATCTGGTTCCTGAGAAAAGTTTTAGGCCATGACATCGAGTAGTTTGTCAACCTTTGTCAGACATGATGTTAGGTGGTCGGTCATCCTGCCCTGGAGGCAACATATATGTTTGGCCGTTTTCGCCTCCGGCGCGGCAATGCCACGGATGTCTTCGGTTAGCCTGTTCCTCAGGGAGGCAGACCGGTGGTTGATCGGTTCTCTCGCTGTCGATGCCCTGGGAGCTCTGAACCGACCAACCAAAGAGGACCGCCTTGCTCGCGTCATCTCGAAAAGAATCCAATAAGCATTGGGCACGGAAGAGCACACGCATGAGAGCGTCCTTCCATCTGATGGCTACTTTTCAGAAGCATCCGTTCCTTTGGCAAAACCTGGAGCATGTTGTTGTTGAGCGCCCGCTGTTGTCGCCAAACCTTGAGAACAGGGCGTTTTCTGAGAGTTCCAGACTACCTACCTTTTCAAAATGAACAAGTGTTCCATTTAGTGTACAGCACACGGTTTGGTCAATTAAGGACAAGCACTCAAGCAGGAGTCTGCCCCTCTTTTGTTTACTATATATATGGTCTGTTGATTACTTGATTTGTTCCTCAAAAGGTCCGTTTGAGGCATTGTGGCATGCAACTGGAAAAATTCTAACGTTGTTCTCATTGCTTGTCTATACTTTGTATGCAGGTTAGCAAGATTTTTTGTTACCTTCATCAGTTGATTGGATTGTAAGGTTGTAGTCCTATATATATACCAGTCGAGCCGCTGTGAAATTTTGACAGTATGAGCTGAATTGGGATAGAACTGTGGAAGTGCCAAAGGCTGGTGGTTATACCGCAGCGAGCATGTGACTGAGCTCATAGAGTGGTCGTTTCGTTCCGTTCTTTCACTGTATTATACATTCACCTTCTTAGTAGGGGTGTTTGTTTCTTTAGTTCCTCCTAAAATTCTTGTCACATCAAATATTTAGATACTAATTAGGAGTATTAAACATAGACTAATTATAAAACCAATTGCATAGATGGAGACTAATTTGCGAGATGAATCTATTAAGCCTAATTAGTCCATGATTTGACAATGTATTGCTACAGTAAACATATGCTAATGATGGATTAATTAGGCTTAATAGATTCGTCTTGTAAATTAGCCTCCATCTGTGTAATTAATTTTATAATTAGCTCCTGTTTAGTCCTCCTAATTAGCCTCCAAATATTCGATGTGACATGAATTTTAGTCCGGACTAAAGATCCAAACACCCCCTTAGAAACTGTCCATCATCGTATAGTTCTTGGTGTGGTTTTGTTCAGTTATAGATTTTTGCGGTTGACGGCATGATATTTGTTTTTTCAAATTTCGCGGTAGCTTATTATGAGCACTCTTTTATATCAGCAAATTCCGATTCTCATGTTTTCCCAAATTGTTTCGTCGTAGACACGAAAACTTGAACTGAACGGTACAGAGGTGCATAAACACAATCTCATCCACTAGATCCAATCCGAATGGCCTAAGCGAGAAGTGGGAATTCCCTAATCCTCATGTTCATCTCTTAGCCGGACCAAATCAAATCAGCCTAAGAAGGATAAGGAGAACCTCACCTTACTACTGAAAAACTGAGCATTCGTCCCGAGGCTCAGGACCAGTTACATTTTGATCCAGTACTAATATGAGCATTAGTACCGGGCCTAACGGATAGTTTCTGAGATAGCCCCTGTGTCCCTTTAGTACCGGGTGGGAGCTCCACCCGGTACTAAAGCTCCAACCCGTCGCCTCCGCCCCCCCTCCTCTCTCTCTCTCTCTCTCTCTTAGCCGCTTCTTATCCGATCCATCCCCCGCCGCTTCTTATCCTCACACTGTTGGAGGTATGCCCTAGAGGTAATCATAGAGATGATGATATTCCATTTGTATCCATGATTTGTATATTGTGTTCAGTGAATATCCATTAAAGGCTACTTGAATTGACTTGCAATTATGTGAATTGTATGTGAAACTCTTTTACTTGTATGGTTATTCTAAAGTTGTCCCTAGTCGGAGTTCATGTGAGGACACACATGAATATTAGACTAGCACATGTATTAGTTGATGACTATGTTTCACAAGTCATGGACATGGAGATGTTGAACTAATAATGTGGACACATGTGGAGACATGTGCTAGGATTGACCCAACACGAGAAGTAGTTCTCTCTTTAAACAACATATACGCTTTGTCCTTAGACCTGAGATTGTCGCATGTATTCAAGATGTGGATCGACCTACTTAGGGGCTATCAAACGCTACGCCGTAACAGGGTAGTCATAAAGGTAGCTTTCGGGTTTGTCAAGAAGCATGCTATGAGACATGGTCAATCAAGATGGGATTTGCCCCTCTCTGATCGAGAGTGATATCTCTGGGCCCCTCGAGTGATCGGATCCGAAAATGCATGGCCATGCTACGTACGGTTAAGAGTTAACCTACAAAGGGATTCCGAATCACAGGATCGAGAAAGAGCGGTCGGCTTGAAGCTAGACCAAATATCGTGAGGCAAAGGGAATAGCATGTATATTATGTTGTGCCGGTTCGTCTGATATGATCTTCGTGTGCGTATAGGAGTTGGCACGTCTTGCTAGAGGCCGCTACCGACTATTGGGCCGAGTAGGAGTACTCGGGCCATGTCTATACGTATCCGAACCCATAGGGTCACACACTTAAGGGGCTGGAAGCCCAATTCGGATCTGATCCGAGTTGGATTAGGTTTAGAAGTACTAATGGGCTTCGGACCCAGAGGCCCGTCAGGAACCTCTATAAATAGAGGGGTGGGGGCGCCCTAGGGTTTACACCTTTTTGGCGAAACTCATCTGCCGCGCCTCCCACGCCCTCGCCTGTTGCAACTCGCGGATCTAGCAGTCCGGCTTGCGACGCTTCCTCCCTGCACGTGTGGATACCTTGGAGGTGTTGCGCCTGCAGTACTTGGACGAGCCGCCGACGAGCCACGACGAGCCGCGGCACGAGGGCGATCTTGCTGCACGTGGACGAGCTGCTGAGGAGCTGCTGGAAGTTGACGTGATCGACTACGTACGACTACGTTGATCGACTACGTACGACTACGTTGATCGACTACGTACGACTACGTGATCGTCTTCACTGCATCGACGCATATCTACATCTTCCGCACCAGTAGTGCGTCGAGTGGTAATCCCGTGATCCTTATACGGCAGTTCTTCCTGGTTTTACGCGGTAGAAATTTTGATTTGCGCTAGTGTAGCCTACCTCGTATCCCTACACACACTTCCTCCTCTATCTCCCGTCCGTCTCCCCCTTCCTCTATCTCTCTCGATCTCCTCTTTCTTACCCTCACACTTCCTCTCCTCCTCTGCCTCCCCTCCCCTTCCCCCTTCACTCACCCCTCACCGGCGGTGAGGAGCAACGGTGGGGCGAGGCGGGTGGGTGGGGGCAGCGGGAGCGGCGGCCGCAGGAGGGAGAGGGCGGTGGGACCGGTGGGAGGGAGAGGGCGGTGGGACCGGCGGGAGGATTTTTTTTAATTTTTTAATACCCTTTAGTACCGGTTATTTCAACTAGCTTTAGTACCGAACTAGTATTATTGGTTGCGAAACCGATACTAAAGGAAGGTTCCCAACCGGTATTCATAGCGCATTCCCTAGTGGTGCCTCTTACTCGTACCATTCAGATTGGATCCGATGAATGGCATAATACAACCACCTTAATAAAAATAAAAAAGTTCATTTTACTCCCCTCACCTATCTAGTTTGTCCGTTTAACCCCCGAACAAAGTTTTGGCTCACTTTACTCCCCTGAACTATTTCATTTGGTCTAATCTACCCCCTAATTAGATTTCTCTTTTTTATTTCTTCGTGTATGAGTTGAATTTTGAGTTCAAATTTCGTGAGCATATACAAAACATGATGCCTTACGTTAAAAAACATACTAAGAATTTTTCATGGTTATTTTCATAGGTTAGGAATATTTAATACAAAATTAATCTTAGATATACAAAACCGTACGAAAAGTAATCATGAAAGATTCTAATATATTCTTTTAACATGGAACATTAACATAAGTCAACGCACAAAATCTGAAATTAAAATTCAATTTGTATGCGAAGAAACAAAAAAGAAAAATCTAATTGGAGTAGATTGGACCAAATGAAATAGTTTGGGGGAGTAAAGTGAGGCTAAATTTTACTTAGGAGGTTAAGTGGACAAAGTAAATAGGTGAGGCGAGTAAAATATATTTTTTTCTAAAAAAATACTAAAAAAATATGGCATTACCTGGGTGACGTGAGAGGGTGAACTAGATCTGAGCAATATGTTAGTCGAATCGGGGAACGAGGGAGATGCTCTTAGATCCGGTGGCGTGGTTTGGTCCTGAACCAAACAGAGAGAGAGTCTGGCTGGTCGCCGCTATGCATGAATGGACAAGGGCGGGCCACACGCACGCGTGCGAGATCGGGGCTATAGGCCCATCAAGAATCTCTTATAAGCCATCATGTTGGGCCTTCCGGTTCCATATAAATGGCTAGTTTCTGAAACAAAATGGGGCCCATTCGTCTTCCCCCATGACGTCACTCTTTCGTCTGTTTCCGTTACGCTCAGATAAAACATTTCTGTGCTACCGTCGTGACGTAGCTTAAGCCCAGAACAATCGTCGGATTGCAAATGAACGATCACGATCATCTCTGACCAGCGTAGGAATCCCATCTCCGCGTCCAAGGCTGTCAGACAGACCGTAGCAGCCGCGACTCGACGAGTCGCGCCTCTCGCCTCCTCCGGCTGGTCGCCCCCGTGGCCCCGTCCCCACCTCGCCGAGCGAGCCCAACCGGAAGCTCGGGCTCAGCCCCCTTGCACTCGGCTATGGCGGTGCGCGCGACGGTGTCCCGCTTCCCGGCCACGCCGGAGGCGCTGGAGTCGTCCGCCGTCCAGTGGGGCGTCGCCGTGACGCCCTTCGCCGCCGCCGACGAGCGCGGACAGCCCCCGACCACCGGCGCCGGCGGCGACCGCGTCCCGCGCTGCGAGCACTGCTGGGCCTACTTCAGCAGCCACTGCGATCTGGAGCGCTGGGGCTGGTCCTGCGCTCTCTGCGGCACGCTCAACGGATTCGACGACGACACCGCGCGCCGGTTTCAGCGCCCCGACGCGTGCCCCGAGCTCAACGCCTCTTTCGTCGACCTCGAGATCCCAGGTACTGCTACTTGCAGCTGCCTGCCCGGCTGGTGTGGGATGAAGTTTGACCTTTGGGGATTGAATTCGTGCAGTGGATGAGGCGGAGGGTGGAGGAGATGGCGTGCAGGCGCGGCCTGTTTATGTGGCCGCAGTGGATCTCGCTTGTAAGTCCAGTCCTTTTGCTCAGTCCGTCCCCGATCATGGAATTCTATGCCTCCTTTCCGCCCTTTGCAGTGTTGGGAAGCTACCTTACATGTCAATTCTGGTTCATAACCAAGAAAGGAACCCAACTAGATCGAAAAATGAAATGCAATTTCTGGTTAAGTAGAATATAATAAAATGAATGGATATTTCTCAATTCACATTTTTGTTTCTATTTCAAAACAATAGCAAAACAGCTACATTATGTGCTTACATTTATGGATATGTGATGGCTCACCATGCATAGATCAAACTTTTGTTATGGGTTGGCAAATAGTCTATAGATCTTGTGTTATGAGCTATAGAGTAATCTGTGACTTGATTGTTGCATTGTCTGACCTTCAGGTTCTGAGGAGTTTCTGGAACTCATCAAGAGTTCGCTTCTGGCTGCCCTAGAAGGTATAGAATTCTGAACATTTTGAACTTCCTGAGTTTTGGTTCCTTGAATTATTGTGTTTTGTGAATTCAGTTTGATTCTTCCTCATTCGGGTTTTCACCATACAACAGCTCTTATTCCGGGCTCCCTATTTGGGCTTATGACATTCAGCCACAAGATTGGGGTGTATGATCTCCAAGGGCCGATTCCAGTTGTGAAAAATGTTTTTATTCCACCAGACTTAGAGGAAGATGGTCTGCCTGTTGCCCTTGAAGATGCCATGCCCCTTCTTTCTTTTTTGGCCCCAGTATGTTACAAAATTATCAATTGAACTAAAAAGTGATTCAGACAATCTGAACTGATTGTCTAATGGTAAAATAATTTTATTTTCAGGTTGACACATGCAAGGATCGAATTGCTGCTGCCCTGGAGACACTGCGACCTACATCTTCATGGGAGCGAGGTGCTGCTTCTGGGCAGGAAGAGGATACTGTTTTGCTTGGCGGACGAGGCTTTGGAACAGCCATGTCTGCTTTAATTGACTATCTAAGTTCAGAATATGGTTCTACTTTTGCTTTGGGTAGGTCAACATACTTAGCATATCTTTTGCATATCTGGTGTTTATGCTGACCAGATAATTTCTTTCATAAGATGTATGTTTGTAGACAATTTAGTACCTACTCCCTCCGTCCCAAATTACTATTCGTTTTGGCTTTTCTAGATACATAGTCTTTGACATGCATCTAGATATATATTATGTCTAGATACATAGCAAAAGTTATGTATCTAAAAAAGCCAAAACGAATAGTAATTTGGGACGGAGGGAGTAGTATTTTTATGCCTAATTTACATTTGTCCATTGTCAAATGGAGAGCAGCTCGGGTGTTTGCTTTTCTATCTGGTGCTCCTGATTATGGAGCTGGTCTGTTAGACACCAGGAGATATGGGGAGCAATATGCTAGTAAAGGGGTAGATGCTGACCTTGCATTGCTCCCTGAACAGATACCTTTCTACAGAGACCTGGTAAGCATGAGTTTAAAAGTTAAGAATTACTTCACTGTCTCTGCCATGTGTTGATCTTTTTGAAAATTTGAAACAGGCAGCTGTTGCTGTTCAAGCAGGAGTATGCATAGACATATTTGCTGTAACTGATGAGTACACCGATTTGGCTTCGCTGAAGTTTTTGAGTATTGAAAGCGGTGGATCGTTATTTCTCTATGCAAATACTGACGATTCAACACTTCCCCAAGACATGTATGCTTGATTGAATGAATGTTTTTGTCGTGTTCTATTCGTAATATTCCACATGCAAATTTCTGAATAAATGTGAATTATCTTTTCTTGCTATTTCCACTAACAGATACCGCTTGCTAAGCCGACCATATGCATTTGGTTGTGTTCTAAGGCTGAGAACATCTTCAGATTTTGAACCAGGCAATTCTGTAAGCAGTCAAGCTATTTATGTTCACTCAAACCCTTCTACACTTGTAGCCAGTTCTAACACATCTGTCATTCTCACAGTATGGACATTTCTTCCCTGACCCTCAATATGAAAATGTGCAACACATCATCTGTTGTGACTCATTTGCGACTTATGCATATGACTTTGACTTTGCTCATAATGACGGTTTCTCCAGGTATAGTATTTGAACTACTCTATGGTTGGTTACTTTCTACTAAATGATGTATGTGTTAAAGGAAGATATTTTATTGTCTCCTTGAAGGCAAAAAGCCCATTGGTTGTCTGAGTTGCAAACAACCTCTGGTCTTCTATATTTCTGTACAAGTGTGCAATTTACTTCATATAGTAATTGGATAACTGTAAAGATTCTTGCAGAACATATTCCAGCACAGGTCCTCCCATTAATGCTGCTGTGGGAACTGGGAAAGAAGCTACCAGAATTAGAATTTTCTCACTGCAGCTAACTTTTTAGTTTGTTGTGTTGTGAAGTTAGATATCCTGGAAGGTTAACAATGTGATGAAGCAAATTTCTGTGACCATCATAGTATGTCACAGTTGAAATGTTGCTTTTTAGCTGTTTACCCGTAGGAAATGGCAACTATTTGCAAAAGGCACCCCTAGTTTTCCTCAAATCATTGTTAGGCTTTACTTGTATGATAATACGAAAATCTTTTGCTCTTGCTGGACCCTATTAACTTGATTATCTGTTGTACTTGTTAGTGGTGGTTAAATATTGTATTTACACTTACAGGCATACAGATCCCGCTGTTGTACAGATCGCTTTTCAGTACAGTGTGATTGAACCTGTTGAAGAAACATCAGGCAATGAATCACGATCATCTCCAAGGTACATAAGGGACAATAAATTGGTGCTTATGTTTATATTCAGCAGGAAAGATAGCTCGAGCATGAATTTTCTCTAGTTATTGATCAAGCTAAAACCATTAATAATACAATAGCATGGATCAGGGACTATCGAGTATCAACAGTTTCATATCGCTCAATTCACTTCACAGTTCTATTCCCAATTTCCCATTATATATTCAATATAATTTGTTATATGCCTTCACTCTTGTGCTATCAATTAATATTCAGATTTTTCAACTGTTAACTTTCTTTTTTTCTTGCATTTGTCTTGTGCTATCAGATATCGGCATGTATATTTGATTAAACTAATTATCGTATTTACCATAAAGTGACTCAAATTAACCTTATTTAATTTGTTCCCTCTTCCATGTTGATTTTGCTGCTGTCGTGCGTCGGCTTTTTTGTCTTCTTCTAATGTTATATCTTTGCAGTTACAAGTTTTGTTTAAAGAGGCGTTTGAGAATAAGAACATTGCAGTACCGTCCGGCTAGGAATATCAGTGAAATTTATGACAGTGTAGATCCAGAGGTTGTACTGCATATTCTTGTTCATAAGGTAACCTTATTTTTCCCAGTTACATAAAGTAATTGAGCTCTATTTTTTTGTTTGAATCGGGTACATTGTTTCCTCTAGAATTAGTCGAGTGATGAATTGAAATAGAAAAAAAATCAGCTTGTACCAAATGAACAGAAGTGATTAATCGTGGTATATGTTTATAGAATTAGAAGTGATGCAATATCAGGATAATTGAATTAATTTGCATGGGAAAGGGGGAAGATTCTCTTGAGCTGATATGGTTCTATCGCTTCTGTTGGCCATTATATCTTCAGGACGTTTTGTTTTCAAGAAAAGGTGTCAAGTTAAATCGATTAATATAAACCTCTGTACACTAGTGAACACCTTTGATAAAATGCAGGGAAAAATGTTATTTTTTCTTTTTTAAGATTGAGCTGTATCCTTTCATTACTTCACATGGTCATTCACCAATATTTTCTCATACACTTGTCTCCAGGTTATTTCAGAGTCCTTGGATAAAGGGGTTAGAGAAGGCAGACAACAAGTGCATGCTTGGCTAGCCCTCCTTGCAGCCCGGTACAATCAGGCCCTTAGCTCTGATTCTCGAACTCCACTATCGAGCGTCGACATTGACTTCTCGCAGTGCCCACAGTTACAAATGGTACCACAACTCGTGTTCGCACTGTTGAGAAGTCCTCTTCTTCGCTTGCATGAAGAAGGCGTACACCCAGATTACAGGATATATTTACAATGCCTTTTCAGGTTCATAACCTTTTTAAAATTGTTACGCTTGGATTTGCATTCTCTTTCTTGCAATTTTAATTATACTAAACTTGACTAATGTTTGCTCAAATAGTGTTCATTTAGTTAGAATATTATTTGTTATTCTATGAAACAAATATCTAAAACATTTCATGTATTAGAATTCTCACTTAAAGAATAGAATTTTGTAAATTATTCCTGTTGCTACGATTTCTTCTTCCTTGCCATCTATTGATGTAAATAAATATCCTCATTTCAAATTCGTAAATTGACTTTGACTGTTTTTGCAGTGCACTGGAGCCATCTTCTCTTGCTAAGGCTATATATCCAGTTTTGATATCATATTCCTCACCTGACAAGCAAGCATTCCCACGGCACACTTTAAGCCGTGCTGCTCTAATCATGAGCGAGAGCCCAATATTCCTTCTGGACGCTTTTACCAACCTTATTGTTTACTATTCATCAACTGCTGATCCTTCAATTCCTTTTCCTCCACCCCGAGATTGTAAGTCCACCATTTTGCATTTGGTTGGGCATGTTTTAAGTGGTGCTTATATAATGCTATATGATTTACTTTTCTTAAATCCTGAAGCAATATTGTTTGGGGCTGGAGACAGTATAGTGGGTGATTAGAAATTAGGCTCTTAGTGTGGTTATTAAAATGATTTTTTGAGTTTTTCTTATGGGGGAGCATAGAACCACAATACTTGTTTATTCCAACTGCTTTTCTGTCACATACCATGCAGGTCTGTTGAGAACAATGATTAATAAATTGAAGCAGGATAGGTGTATAACACCAAAGCTTACATTCATCCATGGAGCGAAAGATGATTCAACATTGTTTGAGAGCTATCTCATCGAGGAGCAAGATGTTGATGGTTCAGGCTTTACAACTGGTTCAGGGTTTGTAGCCTTCCGTGAGAGCGTCAGGAATGTTGCTGCAGAAATCGTCCAGGAAGAAATTGGAAGCTAGTTTGAGCTTGATTATCCTTCTGGTTCCGCTGCAGATTGTATCGACAGGGTCGCATTGATGCTTTTAACCTTTAATGTTATAGTAGCTAACTGTATGTTACTTGCCAAAACAAAGAAGGAATGTCAAGGAATAATAAAAGGTGGCCACTTTATAGTTACTTCTGTCAGCTCAATGCTTCAGGCATTATTAGTCAGAGAAAACTTCTGTACCAGTTTTTTTGTCACTTAAATTTATCAGCCGCGGATATCTATTGATGCAAAAGAGACTCAAGAATTTTTTTTCGGGGATCTGATTTTTTTTATCACTCCTTTGGAGTGCCGATTACCTGTGTCACTGAGACGTGGGATCTGATTTTTTTTTTGTCACTCCTTTGGTTGCCCAGGTTGACTGATTCCTGGAGCACCAACTTTATTATGCCATCGTGCTAGTGTGGATGTTTTTACGTAGTCCCTTCATTTCAAATTATAGGTTGTTTTAGCATTTTTACATTAACATATTTTGATATGCATCAAGATATACACTTATGTCTAGATACATAATAAAAGTTAGGAATCGAGAAATGTCAAAACGACTTTGGAACGGAGGGAGCAGCGAATTAGCTTCATTCACGCAATCTGCCTACTGTATGTTTCTCTTTTGATATGTCGAGATCTTGACAAGTTGAGGTGGTCAGGGCATCAAGCACGCAGGCATGCTACCCAGGTTATGACCAGAGCAGAAGCTGATCAGACAACTGACAACCTATATAGGGATTTCTGAATCCATTTCCGTGTTCATCTTCTACGAGAAACTCTACGCGTGCAACAAGACATCTCTTGTATTGCATGGCAGGTACTCCAACACAAACAAAGATTAACACAAGGAGATTCTCCATAAGACATCACATACAATTAAAAACACGAACGCGTTGAAGAGGAAATGGTAAACATTTGGCACTGTCAACAGCCAACAGCAAAATTGCTATCCCAGACTCATATCGATCGATGCCGAATTCAGACCATCATCACTGCGGCCACGCCGGCGGCGGCCAGGAGAGCGGCCGGCCGCACGAACGGCACGGCGGCTGCACCGTCACTGTGCTCCCCTGCCGCAGGAGACGGGGCGGGCACCTCCGCGACCTGAGGTGACGTCGTGCCAGGCGCCGGTGCCGGCCCATGGGAAGGCGTCTCGGCCGGCGCGGCTGCCGCAGCCGTATGGGTGCGGCCTCCGTTGTGCTTCCCCTCCGTGCCGGCCGATGTCACGGTCGGCACGGCCATGGCAGCGACCACCACGGCCAGGAGCAGCAGAGGCATGATCAGCCAACCTCTCGGCAACATTGCCATGGATCGGAGCCGCGGAGCCCTCGGCACCCACGTAGCTTCGACGGAGGTGTGCTTGCTGCAACCAATACAGGATCAGACGACTGGAGACGGCACGGCCCTGCCGCACCGTCGCAGCAGCGTGATGTTTTTATACACAGCTCGATGCGCGGAATGGAAAGCGTTTGATGGTGGCGAGAATATGGAAGGCGCGCAACGCGATTGTGGGGGCTTTGATGATGATTTAATTCCTGATTTCTGGTTTGAGCTGCGTCCTCTAAAATCTGATTGTCTCACTACGCGGAAAAAAAAAATGAAACGGAGCAGTCATTATTTGCATGATGAGTGTTGTACACTGGCGTGCAGCTGGCGCTGGCTGCTGGCCCAGGGGTCTTTATTCTTCGTTTAAATTTGAATTTGAATTGTTTTTGGGCATCGATTTAGATGGCATGGTTTAGAATGTGTTATTTATCTTAAAATCCAGCGGGGATACAGGAGGCTGGATGACCGGCGGTGGAGGCAGACGGCGGGCGGAGTGGCTGCCGCCGGCAGCAGGCGGAAGAGGACGGTCGGTGGACCGGTTGCCGGGAAAAGGGAAGCTTGATTGGAGCTGTTCGCGCGGCAGGGCGGCGGCAGAGGAGAGAGGACTCGGCGTCGGGATGATGTTGGGGACTTGGCGGGAGAGTGAGCGCCGAAGCGAGCAAACAAGAAGCTGCTGTCAGACGAAGAAAATGAATGTGTTTGCTTGATCACGAGTCACGACTGCTGGACAGCCATCGGGTGGTCAAATCCGATCACCTGAAAATAGGCTAAGATCCAGGCATTACCATTAATGTGAAAATTGCAGCTATGGTTCCGGGTTTACGTTTTGCAAGATGATGTACCTCGACGTTCCCTAACACATGATTTTTAAACATTAAACCTGCCAGGAAGAAGGAAGGAAAATGTAGGATTTGTTAAAAAAATACTTGCTTTCTTCACGAACTATATAAACTTTGACAGCTGTGGGATTTGAACCCACGCCCTTTCGGACCAGAGCCTAAATCTGGCGCCTTAGACCACTCGGCCAAACTGTCTTATACAAATTACCTCTCAAAAGAAAATATATATCCATTAACCTTGAGGAACTTCATGATTGAGCTAGACCAATAAACTTTTGGTGCACTTTTATCGACATAGATGTGGTTATTGCAGAATATTTTACTTTAAAACACGTCATACGGACACAAATGCTCACGCACACTTATCCTTGTAAAGTGCACACACTACTTTTATGAGTATTTGTAAGGGACTAGGTTGTCAAATCTTATACCAACAAATTCAACACTACCCCGCACATAAGCACCTTCAAATGCTACACTGGCATATATATACATACATATATATATATATATGTATATATATATAGGATTATACTATATATATATATATATATATATATATATATATATAAATATAACCCACTAATGATAGTTATCGTATTTCTCTACAACCACATTGCTCTACATCAGGGACAGGTGCGGCTGGCGTAGTTCGCGCCATGTGGTGCTATCGTCTGGATTATACTTTGTAGCTTTCATTTTATCTATGACTTTGATCCCCTTAATCAAAATTCTTTATCTGTTTCTGTTTAATATTCTTTTTTGAAACGATTCTGTTTAATATTCATATTTATTGCAATAATGTATGTCATTGTGCAACTTTCTTAAACACATGTGCCCAATTTATTCTCCTTAATCATTTTTTATTTGTTTCTCCTTAAAATTCCACTATACCTCACATACTATATTGCAACTAAAATACATATTTTTTTTGTTGTGTAGATGGCACGCCTTCTTTTTTAATTTGTTCAGTGAGAATTTTTCATGTATTCAATTTGCACTTAGTTTGCATTATAATATTCCTCATGTTTTTTCAACAAATTGGGATCTAATTTGATAGATTCTGATGAAAAAAATATGGGCATATATATAGACCTCACACGTCATACTAAAAATTTTGTTAAGATTTGATAGGGTGATAATAACAAACATCATTGGTACCCCAACACCATTTTGTTCTCTGGGACTGCCAAATATTTGGTTTGGTCATGATAATCCAAATAGTCAAATACCATGTTTCTGGCCGCGTTTTGACCATGCCCGTATTCTTCTTTTTCAATGCCAAATCTGATCTGGCTTGTTCATGTCACGAAACAAACAAAAAGACAGGCCCCAGAGCTTACACAAGAGAGTACGTAAGCCAATGATGACACAACCAGTCCATGGTTCAAGACGTGCAGGTACCAAGACTACTTCGGTCGTGATCCAGGCAAAGCAAGGCCACTGCTGCTAGTAGCATCCTCTCTTTTCCATGTTTCGTCAAGATTCCCAGGGTCAGCCGCTTGACGCATACAACCGCCGGTTGTGTTGTTTCCCCGTTGACGGACGCAGCCGGAGCAGCAGTCTCCGGACAACACGGGAGCCTTTGCCTGCCTGCACGAGACGACGAAACAACGATCTCTTCCGTGGCAGGCAGGGAGTCACATCGAAATCAAATCCAGCTAGCCAGCTGATGGTTTGATTTGGCTCCATACCCAGGCCCCTTCCCCCAACCCACCCAAAATAAAAAAGAGATCGAGGATTTGATTCTGAAATTTTTCATAAGTTGTTTAATAGAGAAGATATTTCTTGGGCACACCTGATGTGGGAGAAATACTATTCTAATGAAAAATTGCCAAATCACGTAAAGAAAGGTTCTTTTTGGTGGAGAGATGTGTTGAAGTTGCTAGACAAATTCATAATGATGGTTAGATATGTCTACTTTGGAATAATCTATGGAAAGATAGAGTACCTGCTCAGGCATATCCTTATCTCTTATCCTTCACCAAAAAGCAACATATCTCAATTCAGAAATCTTAGGATATAATGGAAATACAACAATTGTTCCATCTCCCTCTATTAGCTCAAGCTCTTGATCAACTGGTTCATCTCGCTCACAGTTTGGAAGACCTGGCTTTAAACAATGATCCAAATGTGTGGACATATATTTGGGGAACCTTTCTTTCTCATCATCAAAAATAAATCAAAAGTTTACTGCCATCACTATAGATAGGTCCACCAAGTGTTTAAATAGCTATGGAAGTCACGTTATCAGAACAAACATATCTTTTTTTGGTTGGTTCTCAAAGATAGGCTCAACACAAAGAATATTCTTAGAAGGAAGAATATATTCCTTCCTTCATATGATTGTGTTCTATGTCAGCATGGAAGCGAGGAAACTTTATTTCATCTGCTGCTTGGTTGCTCTTTTGCACAGGAATGCTGGATTCACCTCGGCCTGTTCATAAATCTTTATGATGAGCCGTATTCAATATTAGAAAGCTTTAGAACTCAATTGCAGGTGCAGTTCTTTATGAAAATTATCAACATCATTGCATGTGCATCATCATGAGTTGGAGCATTTGAATGGCTAGAAATGAATGGATCTTTGTCTCTTCCTCAATGCAATTATGTTTGATTCGCTTCAAAGTAGTTTTTACTCAGGTTATTCTTAGAGTAAAAGAGGATTGGAAACTCCCTATATCCTTATGGCTAGAGCAGACATTGTAATCTTTTTGATTTTCTTCTTTTCATTTCGTAATTTTTGTTCCCTTTTTAACTTTTAAATATAATATAACCAGTAGGGTTTTTTCCCTCTGCTCTAAAAAAAACCGTAGACCGGGTCGCACGCACGAACGCATCATCGGATCGTTAATTACTCGAGGAGTAGCTAGCATAGGCCCGGCGAGACAGCGGCAGCCGGCACCGCCGGAGCGGGGACTGGTGCCACCGTGCCAGCCCGCACGCGCTCGGCCACGGGCCACGGCAACGCACTGCGGCTCCGACAACGGCCGAGTACTTGCGCTTTGCGGTGCCGGCAGGGCGTCGAGCCAGCGCGCGCCGGCGCGCCTCCGATGACGCTGACGCCGTCTAGGGGGGTGAGCTGTTGCCCGCCGGTTATCGGGAGGGGGTGATGATGCGTGTAGGCCGTGCAGGGGCGCGACCCGGGAGAAAAGGACTGCGTACTTTGACTGCGTCGCGCGGTGATCCGGGCGGGGTGTGGTGGGCGTCGTACGCGCTCGGTGGCTGGCTAGCTGGCGCGCCGTGTGGCGAGCGAGGGAGCAGGGGCGGGCACACGACGGGACAGGGGTCGTCGTGCGGCGGGTCCAGGCGACCGCGACGGCAACACCAACTGCAGAATAGGCCCCGTTTGTTTCCACGGCCACCGCGCGGTGTGGCAGTGGGCCGCGAAAATCCCGCCGAACAGGGCGCGGTCACCGTGCGGTGCGCCACCGTCGCGTTCATTTTTTTAACGGGGAGCCCCGCAACGCCCGCTGCATGCGAATCGGAGTCGCTGCAGCACAGCGCCGCGCGATCCCTCCCCGCAAAAATTAATAGGACCATTGGCTGCTCCTACGATGTAGATTCGAAACTTCCATTAATTAGGCAAGAATAGACAGTTGGAATATTTGTCTTACTAAAAATACGGTCAACACTATTTTTTTCCTGTTCGTGAAAAAACCAAAATATGCACGAATTTTGACATCCCACAACCACAACTCCCTAACGGCAAACACCCATTTTTTTATAGGCTAAGATGTATGTCTATTGAAATTAACAGGGTACATAAACTGATAATTCATACTAAGACTATTTCTAAGTTTAAAAGGCTATCACTTATTCACTTACTGTAAAATACATATAAAGGTAAAAGGCAAGCACATACTCCGTATAGGAACTGAACTTTGGGTGAGATCTATGAAACATTATTGTTTTTTTGTAGCAACTTAATTATGTATCAGGGTGTAGATTCAACAATAAAAAAACTACTCCATACGTTTCAAATTATAACCACTTTAGTATTGTCTTAAGTCAAACCCATCAAATTTTACAAGTTTACTGAAAAATATCACATTTACAATACCAAATAAATGCACTATCGAGATATATTTTCATGGTGGATTCAATTAAACTAATTTGATATTGTAGATGTTGATAATTTTTTTCTAAATTAAACTTGGTAAAGTTGGAAAAGTTTTGCCTAACTAAACTGAGCTAATAATGGAGGGAATGGTGTGTGTTAGCAACCAAGAAAACAACTGTGTAGCATATATAAGGGAGGATGTATGTAATTTTCCAACCAAATTTAACACAAAAGATCCCAACGGATGCCAAACTAGCTAACCACAGCCAAAACTTGGGTTTGCCCTAGTGTTTTGGGGAACAGCAACAAGCGCGGTGTCTCCACGTAACCTTGATTTGGATCATCATCCTTATGTCTGACCTGTTAAAACACCGTAACCAGAAAAGAAAGAAAGAGCAAGAAAGCGAGCCGGTTCGGTTGCCGTAGCGCGTGGACCTTTTTCGGCTCGGAGTTCCAGTTCCATCGACAAAATACATCCAAAGTGCGCAGTTTTACAGAGACCGCACTCACGCGTTTCGTCGATCCGGGCATCTGGTAAACGAGCTGGCCACTGAAGGCTTGTGCTTAGCACACCCTTGGACAAACGGCACCTCGCTTTCAGCGGAACAGTTTCAGTAATTCTGGTTTTTGCTTTGCTGAGAGTAACTTTTGCCTGCTCATCACCACAAGAAAAGTCCAACGCTGAACAGTTTAGAATGGTCGTTCGACACCAAATTTAGAAGAGGGGAGAAAAAGTTCTCCATGGTAAAGCAACCAAACGCAGAAACATGGCAATATGAATTACCATCTGACACGAGACTTTGAGTAGCTGATCATTTTGCGCAAGTCAATTGGCACCATTTTCTCCGAAAGAATTTGTCAAGATTCCAGTACTCGGACATGAAAAGTAAACAAAGTGCGTTGTTCATCGAATTATCGGTCTCGCTGCGCGGTTAATTCCCACATCCACCTCCGTTAATTTTTTTCTGCCCGCTCTCACATTCGCCCACAAACTAGTAACTAGGAGCAAAGGGTTGTCAATGAGTTGGATCCTTTGCCGTCTCTTTCTGTGATACCAGCACTTAATTCAAACATAATCCGCGTTCTTATTATTAGCAAGATCTCGTTTGATTAGACATCAGATCACATATTGTACTATGAATCATTGAACATGTCAAGATAATAAATAAGCGAGTGGATGTTTTTTTTCAAAGAAGGAGAGCCCTTTCTTTTTTACTACAACCAACAAAAGCAAAAGAAGCATGATTTCTGAGGAGCAGCAACCAATTCATGCGTTGCCACTTTTTTTACTAGGACACTTACATTGATCCATTTGCATCCATTTCAACAAAAGAAAAAAAAACTCCCTTTGTCAGCATATCTCTGTAGTAGGAGAAAGTCTTCAAAAGGAGATTTTGGCCTTTTGCTTTCTCTTGCAGTATATATATTGTCAACTGATGCAAAATCAATAGCATCTTAAAACTCCGTTGAATACAAATTTATTGACACAACCTTTGTACACTAAGAAAATATATAATTTGACTAATTATGGGCCAAAGTTTACAAGATTTGATTTTTTTTCAAATCTGAATGTCTTGCATTTATGGACAGGAGTACCAAGAAGGTCAGATGAAGCTGAACGTATAGGGTAACATAATACGTTTTCCCTGTTGGAATTACTTGAAATAATCTTAGTCTCTCGTCGAACATTTTAGTACCCAACAAAGAGGATACTATGAACCAATGTTTTCTTAATTATGAGCATTTTAATCTATGATGAGAGGTTGGAATGTTCATGACCGGTTATCGTACGACCAACAAAGAATCTGGGAAAAAATAATCCTAAATATATCGAAACCATCTATTAAATTTTTGTAAATTGACTAAAAATGCATATCATGAAATTCTGAAAAAATTTGAAACTCGGCACATCTATGTATACTTGATGTTATTATATAATTCTTGCAACAAGTTCGAACCGGATGAAGTTTAATACATGTGAAAATGATAAATTTCATATGCATATGTACACTAGATGACCAAAAGCTTTTTGATATGATTGGTGGCTTGTTAATTATATCAATCCATTAGCAGCCACAACGAATCTAAAGGGTGGGTTGCCGAGAGGTTAGGCACTAGCACCCACAGCTACTGCCCCCAGACCCTGCCATGGCTACTCCGTCCACACGCCTATTGTACAATTAATTCCGTTCAATAATGTCTTTTAATTGTTCGTTCCCACATACATATATCCAGTTAATTGTCCTCTCAGGCTCTCAAGATGATGAAAGCAACCGAGTGATCACTAGTACGTAGTAGTTCTTAATACCCAAAGCAGAATGAGGATGAAATAAAAACACACAACTGGCTAACTACACAAAAAAGTGAGCACAGTAGGATAAGAAGACTGACCCAGTCCTCCTCCCCGCCACACAACGCACGTCGCAGTAGCGCACCATGCAACCCCCACTCTTGAGTTTTCCACAGCACGAGAAAGAAAATTCTTCGCGATCAAGCGCGCAACCATCGCCATGTCAACTCTCGGCAACAATAACGCGCATCCAGCGTGCCATCCTATATAACCGGACGCTACCTACCTGTGTGTTCTCACTCGGTTCTTCTCGGAGCCCCACGCCTCGACGAGACCACGAGCGAATCGATCACTCCGCTCCGCCATGACCGATCAGCTGGCCCCCGGGTTCCGCTTCTACCCCACGGAGGAGGAGCTGCTCTGCTTCTACCTCCGGAACAAGCTCGACGGCGTCCGCAGCGGCGACATCGAGCGCGTCATCCCCGTCGCCGACGTCTGCGCCCTCGATCCATGGCAGCTCCCAGGCACGTACCGCGGGGGGAGTGCATTTCCTTGGTTGATTAGTTGGCTAACGATATGCTTCCATTGCATCCATGCAGAGGCGTACCGCGGCGAGTTCTCCGGGAACGGGGAGCCGTGGTTCTACTTCTGCCCGCGGCAGGAGCGCGAGGCGCGGGGCGGCCGGCCGAGCCGGACCACGCCGTCGGGGTACTGGAAGGCCGCGGGCACCCCGGGGTTGGTCTACGCCGCCGACGGCCGCCCCATCGGGACCAAGAAGACCATGGTGTTCTACCGCGGCCGCGCGCCGGCCGGGGCCAAGACCGAGTGGAAGTTAAACGAGTACAAGTCTCTGGAGGAAGAAGACGAGTATGCCGCCGCCGCGCACGCCGCAGTTCCGGCGCCGAGCTTTGCTCTCCAGGTAATTGATGCTCCATCCGTTGCAGCCGCTAGAGTCCAGCACGCTACTTGCGTTAATGCCTTGTCACCTCGCGATCTGTTTACTGTAGTCGACGAGTCTTGAGGGAAGCTGCGAGACTTGCGATAGATGCTGAAAGGTGCATTGCTGTTTCTGTTGGTTTCTGTGCAGACGAGGAGCGAGTTCACCCTGTGCCGGCTCTACACCAAGTCCGGGTGCCCGCGGCAGTTCGACCGCCGGCCCGGCGCTGCAGCCGCGGCCGGCGGTGGCAGCGAGAACCCTGCTGCGGCGGCGTTGGCAAACGGGGAGGAAACGGGTCGGAAGAGGAGAAGGGCTGCGCCGAGCGAGGACACATCGTCGAGCGACGGCGGTGGCGACCCCTCCACGCAGCAGCGGCTCAGACAAAGAGGCGCCGATGAGGGGCCCAACGACGACATGGTCAACTTGTCAGAGTTGCTGGACTACTGGTTTGATACTGAAAATTCATTTTGATGGACGATCGTGCTAAGGGGAAAAAAAAAAGAACGAGCTCTTTACGGTAATTTTGGAGTTTTCTTTGGAGCAACACGATTTTTAGAATTCGTTTCCCTACTGCAAAATAAATTTGGAGCAGTAGGTGGCTAATTTTAGGAGATTCGTTAATGTAGATTCACCTGTGTAACCCAAGTTTATACGAGCTTAAATTTTGTACCAAAATGTTTTGAAAAAAAGATACCAAAATGGCAGGATGGGAGTGGGACTTCAGATAATGGGAGTGGGACTTCAGATAAGCTAGTCAACTCTTGGGTCTGCTGTACTTGTCCTTGTTGCATCGCAATATGCAAATTGTTTTAAGCAAAAGAGAGTTAGAATGCATGCCACTTGTGTTTTGGCCATGCAAGCACACCAAGAATCTTTTCATTTAAGGCCAGTTTGGTGCGGCTCCAAATGACTCCGGCTCCCTCTGACATTTTGCTCTGTTCACGCAAACTATTTTTTTCTCTCTTCTCCCTCAAGGAGGAGCCGGTGGAGCCAGTTTTTTGTGGCTCCTCTAACTCTGGCTCCTCTGACGCTACAGTAGTGCGTTAGTGGAGGAGCCAGAGCTGGTGGGAGCTCGACAAAACTGACCCTGTATCGTCATTCCTCTCGGGTCTGTAGTGCCGATTGCAGCGATGGCGACATCTTATAATGTTGGATCGGACCAAACGTGCCCAAAATGATGATGCAATAGCTGGATATCAGTTCTCAAATTGACTATCCGTGGAACTATGCAGAGAAGGAATGTAAAACATATTCCCTGTCCATTTCATCATTGCTGGCAATGCTGTCACGTTGACCAGCATAAAACTGTTACAAACTTTGTTTCCAGGCAATATCAGAACCAAATGAAAACATATTCCCTGTCCATTTCATCTATGATTGATCGTTAAAAAACTTGCTGTGATTGAAAGTGTTCAGAAATGAGAAAACATTATCTAATAGCATTTCCTAAATCATAGTATTTTATTTTCTATAAGACGAACTTGAGATGGAATTAAAGGCGGAAGAATATTGGAGATGGATCGGAACTGTCGAAAAATTAAAGGAACCTACTGGTATCAGTCAACAACTGATAACTCGAATTGGAAATGTTGAACTATAGGACCATAACTTAGTCCACAGCTTTAGGCATTCAATTAACCATGACTACTGAGGCTACATAACATGAGCATATACTTTTTTTAATGAACAGCAGAGAGGCCGAAACTGATTTTTTTAATTAAGTGGAAGAAAGAAATGAAAAATATGTACAGCAAGATTACAATTTACAAGGACCATGGATCCCAAAAGAAGAAAAAAGGTTACGGTGGGTGCAATTTACTCTAATATATTGTCTAATTAGCTCCTTGGCATCATACTAGCTCTGTGTGTAACAAGAGTTAGAAAGACCTTTTTCCCACTGTTCGAGGAAAGAGTTCATCATAAATGATCACAATTTCCATGATAATCGACGATCCGAAACAATGTTTGGCATCTGGCAAGATGTAATTTTTTAAAAACATTCCCATAAACACGCATGCACGATTATCCCTCAGATGTCAGATGTTGGGCCTGAATAAGCTACTGAACTGGGCCTTTTATACTGTCAGATGTTGGGCCTGCAAAAACAAGTCCAACCCAGCGTTGTATTAAAAAAGTTCCAGCCCAGAGCACAAAACATCCTAACCGGCGTAACCACGTCGCAACGCCAACACGCAGCTCCGCAGCGTCACCAGATTTTGATCGTTCAGGATTCAGGGAATCAGAACAATATCCAATGTCCTATGTCTAGTCAAGGAATCAGGTTCCGACCGGCCAAGCCAAATCCAAGCTGGAGCTCACGCGTACGGCGACGAACGGAATCTGCACGACGCGCGCGAACCTTCACCTCACCTCACCTCCGATCCGTATCAAAGCGCGCGCGTACTCGATCCAGCCGACCCTGACGGCCCCCAGCGATCTTTTCAGAGTTTCAGACCGAGCGATCTTCGTCGTGGCGAAGGATAGGCTGGCAATGGCAATGGCATCGATAAAAGGCGGACGGTGATGGAAAAGGGTTGGCACATCTAGTCATCCTCCAGATTCAAAGCAGGGGACGGGGCAGCTGGAGCGGAGAGCCCCGGATCAACGAGTTGTTCCTTATTCGGTTGAGATCAGGAAAACCGGGGACGAACGAGCGAGCGAACGTGAAAGGAAGCTGCCAAGACGGCACCCCCTCTGATTCCTGGGTTCCGCCAGCACAGTAGTACAGGGACGGTGCGCACCTTTCGCCTCGATTTGCAGGCTTCTTTTTCGGCGAGCAACAGATCTATCGGATCTCCGGCGTGACGTGCCAGCACTGCACCCTCGATTTGCACTGCACGGTGCACGCGATCGCGCATGCCTGAAAGAGAAAAGGAATAACACTTGCTCGCCCTAAACAAGTGGCGGCAGCAGCTTCACTGGGCATCGGCATCGGCCGTCAGGCTAAAGCGCAAGCCTCTCTGGATTGGAGAGGAGAAAGAGGGCGGGCGCAAGCTCGCCCCCGCCGGCCATTCGCCCGCCGTCCAGGGCACACCGCCGCACACGTCGGTGTAGGCCCTCCCGACCCCCCAACGCCGATCGAAACGGATAAGCTAAGCATGCGTTTGATTTTCGGACCAGGTGGGTTGGGTCCCCTACAACTCATTTTTTTTATTCAACCCATCTCGTGTTTGGTTGATAAGGATATGTTCAACCCAGTTTCTTATTTGGTTATAATAGTTACGTGAGATAGGATGGATGTCATCTTAACACCGTTAGCTACAATAGATTGTGAAGCCCGCATGTTAGCAGTGGGCTCACTTGTCATTCTCTTGTATTTTTTTTCTTCTATCTTATCTTCTTCCTCATCCTCGAGACCTCCACCCGCCTCTGCTCCATCCACCTCAACTCCCCGCTAGCCCTACCTCAACTCCCATCGGCTGTCGCCACCGCCACCGCCACCGCCGGCTCCGCCGCGGCTTCCCCGCCGACTGTCACCACTGCTCCCCGCCAGCCCCGCCTCGTCTTCCCCGCCGCCGCCTCCATGCCGCACCCACGCGGCCCTGCTCCATGGCTGATGCAGCCCCGCGGGGCCTTCTTCGCCACCCCGTCCAGTGCCCCCCAAACCGGAGCTGCCTCACGCCACCCTCCCTTGCGTAGAGACAACGGAGGATGACGTCATTCATCTGGGTTGGATGGATTTCTTCATTTTGAGCGGACCGAATGAACCCGGATATTGGGGGAATATTACCTTTTCAAGCAAATACTTGCTCAACTGGATCTGATCCATCCCAACCTACTTTAACCCTCAAACTAAACACATAGTAAGGGTGTATTTGGTTAGGCTGTGTCTTTTGAAAAAGCTGCTGGGAGCTGTGGGTTGTGGAAAAGCAGCTGTGGGAAAAGCAGAAGACCGTTTGGTTAGAGCAGTTGTGGCTTTTGAATAAACTGTTGAGTGGACCCTACATGTCATCCACAGTCCACCTCACTCAACTCTCTCCCTCTCTCACTGACGAGCGGACCCTACTCGTTAGCATCTTCTTCTTCCTCTCTCTTCCCTCTCGCGTCTCGCATCTTGCCTGCACAACAGAGATGCAGCTCTGGGATCTGCCAGCACATCGAACTGAAGCACACACACGAGTAGGAGTTGGCCATCAACAACCGGCACATCATCCAGATAAAAATCAAGCCGTCGCTCTGCTCCTCATCCTTTTCCTCTCGAACAGCAAGAGCTAGGTGAGGAAGTGACAGGAAGGAAGCTAGGGAGGTTGGGGAGGTCCTGGCGCAGTTGATTTGGGAGTGGTGGAGGAGGCGCAACGGATTTGGCCGGTGAATAGGTGCTTGGCGCCAGCGGCCGCGGACGCGCCCTGGGCTCAGCGCGTGGGAGGCGCCGGCCCAGTACGCACGGCGGCGGTGCCCGCGCCCGGCTTCTCTCATGCGCGACACAAATCAAAGAAAAAAACCGAACCGTTATGTTCATAACCAGTGATAGGTCGATAATTTTTTTACCCCAAAAGCACTTGAGAGTAGAGGAAGGTGCTTTTAGTTTTCTACTAGAGCAAAAGCAGTTTTTGGATAAAAACACCTGTGACTTGCCCTTTAATTAGCTTTTGGTTTTTACAAAACCAAAAAGCAAAAGCAGGTCCAACCAAACACAGCTTAGTGCGGCGGGCGGGACGGGCGTACGTGCGCGTGCCGCGAATCAGGAGCCAAGGAGGAAAAAAAGGATCGGGACTCGTTTCACCCGGATCGCAAACGAGATGACGGGAGTTTATCAACTAACAAAAGCGGGCGCCTTTGCTAATCCCGGCTGATGGCTGATGACACTGATGATGAGCGTGACGTGACAAATGGAAATGCTGTGGTGCCCCGATTATATAATGGGCTGCGATCTTATCCGCGCGGTACGGTGCCTTGGCCCGCGAGGCCCACGGCCGCCGACTTGGGGACTGGGGGATAGGCGGGCCCGGTCCGAGCGTCAGCCGAATCCCCGAACGTGGGCGGCGTGTGCAGCCGACCGTCCACTTGTTTCCCTCGAGCACGTGGTCCTTCCAGACCTTTTCTTTTTTTTGTCAGCAATTGGAATTAGAATGTTCCGAAGGCCTGCAAATGAAATTGCCATGAAGGCGATCAAGCTTAAGCGCCATGACTGAAAGAAAAAGAGAAATGATTAGCCGTGAAGACATGCTGTACTTCATTCGCATAAAAGAAAAGTAACACGTTGCAATAGTATTTGGGATCTCCTTCCATGGTGAAAAATTGGCGCGCCGCTGTTTGTTTCCGACCGAGGGATCGGCATGCCGCACTCGCTTAGATGTCTTGTCCATGCTTCTCCGTTGTACTGTATCCATCGTCAAGGTTTGCAGAAATATTTGGCAAACAGTCCAGCCCGCCATAACATGCGGCCTAGCAGTCTTTCGTCTTGGACGGCAGCATCCAAACATGACCAAACGTTAATTCCAATTCTGGAGTATGCACATTTCACTTGTATGGCACCACCACCAAAGCGCAGTGCTATTTATCGCTAAACAATCCTGGCGCTATCCGTCCTTTCACCGTGGCAGCGCGTGCGCATCCACCTCCGAAAGCAGCTAGGCTTGTGCTTTCAGGCTCCAGCCTCGCGGACAGGTCAGGCAGAGCGAGAGCGTCACCCGTCAGCCAACGCGCGTGCCGGCCGCGGGATGCCCCAGTTCTCATCCGGTCTCCGGTCCTCCCGTCGCCACCAGCCTACCACCACCCATCCATCCATCCATCCATCCATCCGGGGAATCTATTACCGAGCGGGACATCGCCGAGCCAATCCGCAAGGCACTGTTGGTTTGGCTGCGGCCGTGGCCCCGTTCCGGCGCCACCCGAATCAGGAATCCGTCCAAAAGCCGCGCGCCTACTCGGTCCGCACCGCGACAAAGCGTCTTTTCGGGCGTCCTCGCCAAGCCCTTTCCACTCGAGATCGCGAATCATTGGCACACGGCAGGGGACAAGCACAGTCCCCTCGCCGACATGGCAGCCCGGGCCTAGCCTAGGGGAACCTGTGGCCGCCGGCGGCATCTGTGCTAAAGATATCTGCAGGCTCTACGGCAGTACCCCGGAACGTGATGAAATTCGAGGGAGCGGCGTCTTTTCTTTCTGAAATTCGAAGAAATATTGGTTAACCAAGGAAAGCTAGCCTGATCAGAGAAAGGCACGGGCTCTATCGCCACATGCCTTGCGGCTACGGTCCCTCCAAAATGTAGTGCTAACGAGCGTGCTCAATTAAACAAGTATACCAAAAATCTTTCCAGCTAGGACTATCCACTTCTACATGTCCTGCTGCTAACGTCATGTTTAATCGTTATAATCTTAGTGGCCACTGCCGCTTTTGAATTCAGAACCTTTATGCTTCTACGTAGAAAAGTGTCTCTATGAATCCATGATCATCAGAACGCACTCGTACTTCGCGAATCGCCGATGCAGCATGCAGGTGAACGGCATCATTATCCACAGCAAGGGGCACAAATTCAAGGCAAGCGCCTTAGATCATACTGTGTCCAAAGCTAACAAAAGTTTACATTATCCTGGCCATGTCTCCTGGACCCCTGCTCGATCTCACAGCAGAGAATTCTCACGCCCTCCACGAAAAGCGACAAGACGACCCCTGGTGGCCTGCACTACACCTGCACATGAGCACTGGCAATCTGGATAAACATAAGCACAGCGAGAAAGCCCCGTGCTGAAATCTCCACTCTGCTGGGAGGAGGACGGCGGCTCTCCTCGGGCCCACCTCGGTGACTGAGGCCCGGAACACATGTGGGCCACCGTTGGAGCTGAGCGTGTGGTGGTGGATCGGTGGTCAAACCGTCGCCTGCCACACAGCACGCCGCCGATCGAGCAACCTTCTTCGTGGTGTTCTTAAGCTTGGATCTGGGCAACAGAGGGCGCGAAAACGACAGATCAGTAGGTGGATATCGCTTTCGCGGTGTAAAAACACATGATCAGCGACTCCCCCCGGTCCTGGATCCATCCAGAGCGTGTTTGAAATCCGGCGGGCTGGTGCGCATCGAATCTTTTAAATCCATGTCATATCTACCGACTGCCGTTCGACGGAATCTCTCGAGTTACATTGTACAAGAGCGGCACGCAATTTGGATGCACCTCAAATTTAAGTGAAACTCCGTTCTCTCTCATAAAAGTGTCGGTACCTGGACCACAGATATCCAACTTAGAAAAAAAAAATCCATTCCTTAGAGTGAGTGTGTGCACGCGTATACGAAGCATTTGTCAGGTCGAGCTAGGCTGAAAAGTTCGAAAAATTTCGGGCATAAAATTTGTTGCTCAATGCTGCCCCTAGGGCAAATTAGGGCTGATTTTTCAGGCTAGGCTCGATCAAGCTCGAACCTTTCATTCTTTTTTAATTGTAAATAATTAAATTAAATTGTCAGGATTTTAATTTTAATTTTTGTTTTCCATAAGGAAAGATCGCCGCCGTCTGGTAGAGCTCTACGAATCTTAGCCTTACAACAGGCGTGGACGGGTCAAAACTTAGTGGGCTCAACACGGGTCAAAGCTCAGTGGGCTCAACCTAAAATGCTCAGATCTAGTCTATACTAAATTTCGAAAAACAAAACATCCATCCCCTTACAGAGCTCAATATGGCATAAGCATCACGCCGGGAGTTTGCTAACATCCTAACATGGCAAAATTGAGTTAGTACAGCAACAGAGAGAAAAAAAAAGTGTCCTACACTTCCTATTGCATAGGGCATCTACCCTATGTGTCACACTTTAGTGATAAATGGATACATTGTGGTGCACACACAGAATAAAACAACTCATGATGTTATCCTAATAAGTCCTCACAAACGGCTCTTTTTGTAAGAGCTAATGCTCCTTACTTATGCCGTTGGTGGGATGTGTGTGGGCTTATAAACTCTCATCCTCCTCCTTAATGAAATCAAACCCACAAAAAATTTTCAGTATCAATTACAAACTTGAGAAAGAAAATGCCCAACAACACACAAACTGAAATAACAGCAGCATAACTAGTGATAAAAAAAGTCAAAGCGCATGCCCAAATGCCACTTTCAGCTTTGGTTCAACGTCAGTCCGCAGTGCGTGTACCAAAAGAGGAAACTCAACAACCCAACAACTACTGAAACAAACTCCAACCAGATTCCTCCCTCCTAGCTCCCTGCTTTACACACTGCCATTCCATCAAGGCATTAGCGAGACAGTGACGCATCTACCTCGCTCCTCCTCAGAGCAGGTTTAATAAGATTGTACATTAGCCAAAGTTCATGTAATCTAGAGATATGTTTGGCTCTAAAAAAAAGTACACAGGCCTGCCTTGCTGGTAGCAAGAGAAAAAAAAATCAAGACACTGTGAAGTATTTGTGTGCTTGCCACATTCAGGCCAATTGACAATCGCACAAAGAAACCAAACATGGTGCGGACAAAGTTCAAGCAAATCTAACAATAGTAACGCTCACTAGTCAAACATGATTGCCATCACTAGTAATCCACAAACGATTCCCTTCACCTTCACCTCTATCCTAAGCCACCAATTAATGAGTGCACTTAATCACTAATATGGCGTGGCGGGCGGCGCTTGCCACGCGTACGCTTATCCTCTGCCACGCCATGGCTTCTCTCACGCCCAAAACATGTGCCCGGCGCACAGAGTGGCATCGCGCCCCGCCCGCCCGCCCCCCGCTCCAAATCTATAAAAGGCGCCCTTCCCCTCAGTTCTGAGCCAAGACCCAACAACCAAAGCGCGAGCGCAAGCAAGCAGACGCCTCCGCTTAGCCCGGTGACTTGTAACGCCCGCCCCCGGCCTCTCTCTCTCTCACTCGAGCGAAACGCGCGCAGCAATGGCCTTCTACTACGGCGTGAGCGGGCAGTCGTCGTCGCCTGCGGCGGCGGCGTGGGGGGCGCCGCCGACGCCGAGCAGTAGGCCGTGGACCAAGGCGGAGGACAAGGTGTTCGAGGGCGCGCTGGTGACGTTCCCGGAGCACGTGCCGAACCGGTGGGTGCTGGTGGCGTCGCAGCTGCCGGGGCGCACCGCGCAGGAGGCCTGGGATCACTACCAGGCGCTGCTGACCGACGTCGACCTCATCGAGCGCGGCATGGTCGAGGCTCCGGGCTCCTGGGACCACGACGACGCGGCCGCCGGCCGCGGCCGCGGCCGCGGGGCCGGGAGCGGTGACGAGCGCCGCCGCGGCGTGCCCTGGACCGAGGAGGAGCACAGGTACGATGCGCGCCGCCATCCGCCGTCAGAATCCGATGGTCCTCTTTCTTTTTTCTTTCTTGTTACTCGACGTCGTGTCTTCTCCGGGTCCCATCTTCCCACGTCGGATCTCCTCCTGGCCCACCAGATCTATCTCAATTCTCACAGTCACAGGCAGGCAGGTATGTGGTAGGCCCGGCTGAATTTTTGTGTGTCTCTCTGCAGGCTGTTTCTGGAGGGGCTTGAGAAGTACGGGCGCGGCGACTGGCGCAACATCTCGCGGTGGTCGGTGAAGACGCGCACGCCGACGCAGGTGGCCAGCCACGCGCAGAAGTACTTCATCCGCCAGGCCAGCGCCGGCAGCCGCGGCGACACCAAGCGCAAGAGCATCCACGACATCACCACCCCGTGATCGTTCGTGGTCGTGGAGCACACAAGCGCAGGCAGCAAGATCCGGCCCAAGCTATCTATGTGCCTGCATTTACCGTAGCTTCTACCTTTGCGAGACGGAAAAAAACAGCCGTCCCTGTGGTTGTAGAGATGTGGGCAAAATTAAGCTAGTGGTTGGAATCTGGCATCTGGAACTTGTATTAAGCAGTACTACTATATAGTGGAATAAATTGTGCTTGTGTGTATTTTGAATCAGCTGGCTGTTTATAGCAAATTTACCTGCCTCCGTTCCATCTTGTCTTGCAATCTAATCCAAGTCAATAAAAAAACATAATGGAAACTTTTATCTTAACTTCGTTTTAATGGGTTGTCTAGATGGAGTTGGAGTTGCAAAAAAAAAGTTTGCACGATGGATGATCTTACACTTTCCTAGGATTTGCCACACTTGTTCTTGATTTGGCGTGATTTGATGGATCAGGCATCACTACAATGCCTACACTCTTCACTCTAAAAATTTGGTATGATTGGAATGTGCCACAATCCCACGTCTTATGACATGCCAACATATGTTCAAGGTAGCCTAATGATGTGGTGCATCGTTGGATCACAACCATATATAAACTTACACGACTAGTAGACTTATATACATGCTTGAACAGCACGTAGTTAGAATCTGCAAAGGCATGCTATGTCAAAAATAGCATTGACACAAGCCTCCTAATTTTGTGCACCCTTTTTAGCACCGAAAGTTGCATTCGCTCGTGGGAAACACCACAACCTAGCTCACGCAATTATTTGTTTTGTCGTGTCCTATGCCGAAAACAAGCCGTGGTCATCTGGCCAATATAGCTTGGACCTATAGATCGAACCAAATACTCTTGATAAGTTTGTCATGTCATTTATATAGTCAATGACATGGTGCATTGTAGGATCATAGTCATGCATGGATAAACTTGTGGGAGTATGTTTTGCAAGGCCTGTCACATGGCTTAGAAACCCACTAAGTAATCACGAATCAGACAAAAACCATATTTCAGCCACACAATTTGGTGTGCCTGCTCACTGCATTCAAAGTTGCATAATCTTTCTAACAATCTATAAAATAAAGAATTGGTACAAGCTCACATGGTTGTCTTTTTGGCATGTCTATTGATAGAACTGAAACTTGTTGTGACCGATAAGTGCAACCTGCATATTGGATTCGTTGAATGCTTATGGCAATCTTATCTAGGTCTTTACTGAATCTCTATCTTGAAATCTTATTTGAGTTAGTGAAGAGTTTTATTGACAAGACCACATTGCTATGGACCTTGTTTAGTGATTATATAAGTGGAGTAGGAGTAACAATCGGTAAAATTATGCTTTTAATTTAGTGACCGAGGGCTTTATACTTAGAATAGATGTGACATACTTGTTCTTTGTTTCATAGGCATGAATGTTACCGTGTCTAGATTCATAGCGTTGGCATCATGAATAGATGCTACATACAATATAATCCCGCAACATATGTGAGCAAATATAAAAGCCCCAATGGCCGGAGCATCATATTTATTAGTCATAGATAAAACTTGAGGGGCTAGTAGACTATGCAAGCCTACTTGAACTATGTGGTTTATAGAACTTGCCAAGGCACATTCCTTATCAAGTTAACCCCACTGACTATAGATCTACCCTACCATACTACAACCAATATCCAAACTCATGTATACTTGCCACTATCTAATCTAGGAAACATTGCAAGATCACATTCACATGTCCTATGTGGAAAAATGTCATTATCATATGATCAGTTAAGGCTTAGAATATTGGATTAGTCTAGGTATAATGATAATGAACAACAAGTTTACCTCTTGTGTGTTAGGAAGTTATTCCTCTTACCTAGGGGTGGTAAAGGGCCCTCTAATTTAGCCTAGCAAATTTAAGGATTGGACTCAATAAGGGTCGGGCCATAAATTAATATGATTTTGAACTAAAAATAGGTAGGGCTAAGTTGGATTGTGAAGGAGGCATAAGGGCCATGATCCATTACCACCCCTACTCTTACCTTGTGTGTAGGAAGTTATTCTTCTTAATTACAGATTCCAAATTAGGAAGTTATTCTAATTTGGCACACTCTTTCTAGCACCAAAAGCCACCTTACCTTGTGTGTTGTCTATCTAGGAAACAACACTGCTAGCTTGAGCAATCATATATTTTGTTTTGGCATGTCCTATATATGCTAGAAGAAAGTCATGGTGGTTTGGTAAATGCGGCTTGGACCGTTAATCATGTCAAATCCTCTTGGTAAAATTTTCATGTGATTCATGTGATAGATGGCATGGTGCATCGTAGGATCATAGTCGTGAACAAACTTATGAGAATATGTTGTGGATGCCATTCACATCATGGCTTGGAATTGAATCTGTTGTGCGATCACCCATCATATCAACACTGTCACACATTGTCACCACATAGAGTATGTGGTACTACATAAATATAATCTCATGACATATGGTCAAATAAAAACAGCCCCAAAACTAGTAGATGATACAATACTAGTCATAAATTAACTTGAGGGGCTAGTAGACTTTGCAAGCATGCTTGAATTGTGTAGCTAATATCTATGACCCTATCAGATTACCCCCAGAAACTTTCTACTTTTGTATACTCTGTCCAGTGTGCAAATTCATACAAACTTGCTTATCATTTAGATGCAAGCACATTTACTCTTTTTTCCTATCATGGAAACAAAAAAGCATGTGAATAGGTGTACCTTGGAAAGTTGGATCAAACTCGACTTCATAGAAAGTTTGTGTAATATTCCAAAAATTTGTAATATTTATGTGAGTGAAATTTCCAAAAATTTAAAACCTTTTTGTTTGAATTGTGTGCTTGTTTAAAAACGAAAGTCAAATTCTCTTCTCAACCCAAAGTTCCATTTCAAAACTTGTGTGGATTTATTTGGATCTTTTTGAATTTCTAGTTGGATCTCATGTTTGAGTGTGTGTTTGAATTTTGAATCTAATTCAACATTCAATCTAAATATAAATTTAAACCTATATCTAAATAAAAACAAACATATCTAACCAGCTAACAACCATGTCGGCTGCAGCCCACCGGCCTAGCCCGCTAACACCGCCACCGCTTCGACCTAGCCAGCCGGCCTGGCCCACCAACTGCCACCTCACCTGCGCAGCCCAGCGACCAGACCAGCTAGCCCAGACAGGTCGCGCCGCCAGCCCAGCTCGCGCGCTGCCCGGGCCTTGCTCTCCCAATCTTTCCCTCACCGATGCGCTGGCCTGCCTGTCGACACCCCTGTTCACCCGTCTTCAACCTCCAGGCCGTACGCTCACGCGCTGCAAGCGTGCGCGCCAAATGGGATGCGCCTGCCCCGTTGTCCGTGCTGGCGCGCACTACCGTGCTTGCCCACACGCCCATGACCTTGCCCGTGCCCTCGCTTTTGCGCTGGCGGCCTCGGATGGCCGCCACGCCACCCGCGTCGTGCGCTGTCGCATCCCGGTCGTCCACGCCGCCACGTCGCGCCCCCTTGAACCCTAGAGCGCTACCGCACCCTCTCCGAAACCCTAGCCACCCTTGCCACTATATATAGGACCAGCCGGAGCCCGTCCTCGCCATCCATTCGGGGCTCCGCCCTTGCGCCGCCAGCCACCCGAGAGGGAGAAGGGGGAAGGAGTAGAGGAGAAGGAAGAAGGAGAAGAGGAAGAGAGAAGGGAAGGAGGAGAAGAGAGAAGGAAGTTAAGGAAGGGAAGAAAGAGGAGGCTGTCCGTGGGAAAGCCAGAGTTGCCACCCGCCGCCATCCGCGAGAGCGCCGCCGCCGCCCGCCTTCGCCATCTCCTCGCTGTGAGCCTTGCCGCCCCTCTCTTTCTGCTCACTGCTTCGTCGTGTGACCGGCCTTCTAGCCGCTAGTAGGGAGCTCCGCTGCATGCCTCGCCGCGGGCTTAGGACATCGGGACCCCGCGCGTGCCACGGCCGGGGGCGAGCCCGTGACCGCACACACCGCACCGTGCTCGCGTCTTACGATCCGCACCCGCGCCGCGCGCTGGCCGCACCGCGCCACGACATCGTGGGCACGGTCACCACCACACCTCACCGTTCTGCCGCCATGCCGCGCCGCCGCCGCGTGCCACGTGGCTACCACGTGGCAGAGCCACGTAGGTAAAGTGCACCACGTGGCTGCCATGTGGCGCTGACATGTCCAAGGCTCGGGCCCATGGTGGGGCCCACTAGCAGGGCCCACTGGTAGGGTCCACTGACCTGTGAGGCCCACCACTGACCGGTGGGACCCAGTTGATGGGTCAACGTTATCGGATTTAGTAGCCCGACAGTCCATCAAGGGGTTACCCAAGTGGTTGATTTGTAGGCAGGGAGGATTGCGAGACCAAGAACTTGAAAGTGATTGCGAGAATACGAAGGTTTAGACAGGTCCGGGCGTCCGGAGAATAATACCCTACGTCTTGTATTTTGGTGGATTGTATTTCTTGGGAGTTGAGATATGTTGTGTTGACGTGGTTGCCCTCGGGAGGCGCCCTTGGCCGCCTTATATAGGTTGATGACCTAGGGTTACAAGTTGGTTTGAATTTAATCTAGTTGGTTGCTACATGGAAGGTAATATGAGTCAGTTTACAACTAGTATCCCGCAATATCCGGGCTGATTTGAATCACCCGACCTCCTTTACTTGCGCTCCAAGTATCTTCACATCCTTGGCCTGCATGTTCTGGTCGGGCGAGCTACTTGTCAGGATCGGCTAGTATCCTGGTCGGTGGGGACCCATGGGGTACCTGAAGAGGTCTTGTGATGCCAAGAGGGGGGTGGTGAATAGGCACACTTTAATTTTTTTTCCTGAAAAACTCGCAGCGGTATTAGAACTATCGGAACTTCTCACGCAGTGCCGGAATTTCCGACGCGTCGGAACTTCCGGTACTGTGCCGGAACTTCCGACAAGATATAAGGAGTAGAGTGAAATTCAAAATGAAAGCTGATTCTGCCATTTCTATTTGAATCAAAGTATTGTAAATAATGTAGAGGCTACTCCAGGTGATGAGCAACCTAGGAACTATACAAATAAGGTGATTGGATACAAACAAGCTTCTAGGGCACAAGATAGTAAAGAATTCAACAACAAGTGAGACAAAGGTTTGTTACCGGAGTTCACTCTCACTAAGAGAGCTACGTCTCCGTTGAGGAGCTCACAAAGAGCCGGGTCCTCACTAACCCTTTACCTCCCTCAATCAACCACAAAGGAAGATTGAGTCACTTACTATTGAATCCACAAAGGATTGGGTAATACAAACGCTCCCGGGCGCACCACACAAAGAGGGCGCTCTACGGGCGATGCCTAGCTGTCTAGAAGCAAGCTTCAAGAGTAAAGAACATGAATCGGAGCCAGAGATGCTGGAGATGCTTCTTGAGATGAACTTCTCGGACTTCAACTCAACCCTCAAGTCACACACCTTCTCAGTCTCACTCTCACTCAAACCCTAGCTCAAGGATTCAAGGATTTGGCTCAAAAGGGAGTGAGGATGTGAGGAATCAATGTTATGGGGTGTTTGTCTCAAGTTAGATCAGCAGCAAATGAAGGAGGGGGTAGAGGGGTATTTATACCCAGCCCCCAAAAACTAGCCGTTACTGTGCTGGTTATGTACCTGTCAGAACTTCTGACACAGTGTCAGAACTTCCGATAGGGACACCCCAGCAGGACAGAGAACTCCCGTTGGGAGTTTCTAGAAACTCCCGACCCCCTGTCAGAACTTCCAACAGTGTCGGAACGTCCGACAGGGATCAACTAGGCAGACAGAGAGTCCCTGTTGGGACTTTCTGCAAACTTCCGACGCCTGTCAGAACTTCCAACAGGGACTGGAAATTTGAGGTTAAGGGTTATGTCCGTGAGTACTTTGTGTCACTCAAGGTTTTGGTTAGCATCTCATTAAAACACCTTTGCATCCCTAAGCAATCCATCCGCATCCCTCTTTATAGTACAACATTCCTAAACTCAAATTCAAAATAGAAAAGATGAATTAAAACTTCTTTTGAGCTCAACGCCTTCTTGCCTTTGTATGTTGTGCTTCTTTTAGAATTTTTTTGTATGCCTTTGCCTTCTCTTGACCTTGAAACCTTTTAGACACTCAATAAGCGTGTTAGTCCCCTAATTGTGCGCATCATCAACACCAAAACCCACTTAGGGGGCCAAATGCACTTTCAATCTCTCCCTTTTTGGTGATTGATAACAACACAATTAGAGCTCATAAGAGATACAAAACACTTTTTTTATTGCAACTATATAGGTGAGCTCCCCCTTAAGATGTGCATAAGTGTATCAATGGCCTCAATTGCCAAAATGTACAAATTAAGCGGGCTCCCCCCTATATCTTTGCAATCGTGGGGTGTAAAGATGTGATAAACATAGAACCGTGATACATATGACAATATGGGGCACTTCAAATAAAGGTAAGAAAATAATACACCATCAAAGCCATAGATAAGCAACACACATGGAGTCTAAACCACACTATCTATTATACCAAATAAGTCTTACAAAGTTAAAGTTTTCACTTGGCATACCAAAACATTACACCACACACAAATGTCTTAAGTCCACAAGCCACACTAGGAAGAATAAATATAAGCTAAGATACATCCATCCACCACATCTCCATTTCATCCATGGTGAGCGTCACTCCCCCTTTGGCATCAAGCGCCAAAAAGGGGAGGCCCTGCCATGGGTCTTCACTCGTCGGCGTCGCCATCATCATCTTCCTCTTGCTCATCTTCATCATCTTCATCCCCTTCACCCCTTCGGGGGTATAGGCAGCAGGGACATCATCCTCTTCTTCTTCTCCTTCTCCTCCTCCTCCAAGGATATCTTGTTCAACCCCATATCCACCTTGGGAAGAATCAAAGAAGACAAAAGGCTGCCCAAACTCCTCCCAAGGATTATTGAACACTGGTGGTGGAGGGAAGTCAAGAGGATCACGAACCGGAGAATGTGGAAGATCACTTTTAGCCATAAGCTCCTTTTGCCTCTTCTCTATCTTCAAGAGTTCTTCATCCATGTATTTCTTATGGGCATATATTTCATCCGCATTGTGCTTTATCACATTGAAGCACGCAAATAAGCCTTGTGAGATGAAGCTTAGAATATATTTCTTCTTAGGTGCATGAGAAGGACCCCTAGAAGTGGATGGCCTAGACGATGAGGGCTCCAAGGAAGGACCTTGAGAAGAGGAAGGTCCTTGAGCTTGAGTAGGTTCCAATGCCGGAGGACCTTGTGAAGAGCTTGGCGGAGGATGAATCGCATGAGAACCAATACGGAGGAGTCTCACAAGTTGACCCTTCTTTGGCTAATAGATTGGATGAGCCTTGTCAGTCAAGATATCCAAATGTGTCACCTCTTTAATCATAGCAAATATGTAAGGGGCATAGTGACAACTCTTCCTTAGTGAGTAGGAGCAAACAATTATCTCTTCCCAAATAAAATCAAACACATTGAACTCTCCTTTACTCGGATGCATCCATGCAAGTATGTTCTTCGACATGTTAGAGATGTTGTCCGAGTCTCCAATCTTGGGGCAAATAGTGTACCGGAACAGCTGATTTAGCAAGCAATAATACGGTATCACCCCCTTTGTGGTGCCATTCTCAATGGGGCCAAAATCAGCATCATACATGAATGCCATCTCTCCATCCTCTAAGATATTTTCATCATGAATCTTAGGACCATTGAGATGAGGTCCTCCATAGCCTAGAATTTGAGCAAATCTCTCATATGAGATAGACAAAGGCTTCTCTTGGAGAGTCCAATGTATCACTTTGTTTGCCCTATCAATATAGAGAGTGGCGTGGAACTGAGCCACAACTTCTTCATTCCAATCTTGATTGAATTCCATGATCCTCCAAAGAAATTTATTGTTGCAAGCATTACTCACTTGACCAACCACTTCCAAATCCACATCAAAGAAGTAATCCCAATCCATTGACTTTATTTCTGTTGTAGGGTGTGGCTTAGTAAAGATCACGGTCTCATACCGATCCGCATGGAAACAAAGCCAAAAACGCACATCCCCATAGAATTCCTTTTGGTACTTGGAGGGGTCATCATACCTTAACTTTAGCACATTATGCCTCCCTTTAAGATAATCTACGGTATGGAGGGGAGTGTAACCAGGTGCCTCTTGACGAATGGGCTTGTTAATCCTAAGGATCATGGACTGAAGGGTATCCAAATTGATATCTTCATTGTCATCCAGGTGAGTGCCCGGAGCCGAAGCTTGCTTCATGTGAGGGCAAGGAGCTTGGCTTGATCCAACAGCTGTGCTTGGCTTGCCTCTTCCTCTAGCTCGAGCGGGAACCTTTGGCACGGCCTTGCGCTTTCCTCCCCTTTGAGCAATCAGCATGTTGTCTGAGTCAGTTTTGGAGTTGACTGACTCATGTTGGAACTTTCAATATAGTATCGGAACTTCCGACACGTCGGAAGTTCCAATACTCTATCGGAAGTTCCGATAGAGACCGAACGAACCCAAAATCCAGGGAACTTGAGATATAACCATCCAACTTTTGAGATATCTAGGGAACAACATCTAAGATCAACCTAGAGATGATTCCTAAGAGATGAGACTCTAATTCCTACGACATTGAGAGATCGACCAACGGGATTTTTAAAAGTGTTACCTTGGATATTTCGTGGTGGCTTTTCAGAATCGGAGCCCGACTACGACTTCGACAACGACGGATGGGAAGACTAGGGATGGTTCTTCGCTCGAGTCACCTCTAGAGATGGAGTTCGCCATAGCTTATGTTTCTGCCGCGTTGATGTTTTACCTTCCTTGATTTAGTCTTTATGGACTTGTACCAGCATGTGCCGAAGAGATGTACTCGTTACTTATGATATTTATGATATTGTACTCTGTTGTTGCTTTATATTTCTATGTTGGTATGGATTTGTGCTCTCTGAGATAGGGGTTCACACGTGATAGCCTTTCTGGGACTATCACGGAGGTGCGTAGGCTTGAATTCTCTGAAATGGGAATTCGGATCTGTTTTGCCATGCAATTTTGTCCAAAGCAATGGATATTGTATTTTGGATAATTATCAGTAATTATTCTTACTTTTTTCAAATGGGTGGTCCGTAGACAAAATTGAGAGGAGCCTTGCTGAACAGGCTCTTTGAAGGAGGAAAATATACATATATTCTTTTTTATTTTGATAGGGTATACATCACAATACAAACACAACTAATGTAAACAATGTCACACGTGTGCATCTCCTGCGAGCACCAGGCAAGATAGGAGCTCACCGTACCCACGCACAGCACATGCATGCAGCCACACACGTGTACCCCGACATGGCTTAAAAAACTAGAGTATATTTGAGGCCTCACCATGCACACCACATGCACGAGCACATGTGACATCCCAGCTCGTGGGCTGAGACAGGCCGAATTGTTATTGGGCCAGTTGGGCCGGACCAGTCTCGCGGGTACTGTTGCTCGTGGGTACTGTAGCGAGAGCTAGACCAGCTTAGGGCGTTTTGTTACTCGATCTAAAGTTTAGTCCGTGTCACATCGAATATTCGAAGACTAATTAGGAGAACTAAATATGAGTTAATTATAAAACTAATTCCACAGATGGAGGCTAAATGGCGAGACGAATCTATTAAGCCTAATTAATTCATAATTAGCAAATGGTTACAGTAGCAGCACATTGTCAAATCATGGACTAATTAGGCTTAATAGATTCGTCTCGCCGTTTAGCCTCCATCTATGTAATGGATTTTGTAAATAGTCTATATTTAATACTTCTAATTAGTATCTAAACATTCGATGTGACATGAGCTAAAATTGAGGGGGAGGAACCAAACACCACCTTAAATGCCGTTGCAATTGTTCGCGTGAAGTGAGGATGAAAATCCAAGAAGATTAAGGGGGCGTTTGGATACCAGGGGCTAAACTTTAGCCCTGTCACATCGGATGTTCGGATACTAATTAGGAGGACTAAACATAAGCTAATTACAAAACTAATTGCAGAACTCCTAGGCTAAATCGCGAGACGAATCTATTAAACCTAATTAATACATCATTAGTGAATGATTACTGTAGCACCACATTGTCAAACCATGGACTAATTAGGCTTAATAGATTCGTCTCGCGATTTAGCCTAGAGGTTGTGTAATTAGTTTTGTAATTAGTCTAGGTTTAATACTCCTAATTAGTATCCAAACATTCGATGTAACGGAAGTTAAAATTTAGCCCCCTCCTCCCAAACACCCTCTAATTAGCAGGTGTGGTTTATTTAGTGTGTCGAGAGTAACGGTCCGAGAGACTAGCCACGTTCTTACATCTAAGAGTAACGTGACTAACAACTTCACCTCCATAGCAGTAGCAATACCCCTTTTGCCATAGAGTGTGTTTCCAGCACCACCATCTTCCTTATTAGCTTAGCGATAGAGCTGAAGTTACCATAGAAGGTGATGCCAAGGTAGGCTATGATGGTGTTGTGGGTGCAAGCTCTTTCTCACATGCTCCTTCGTTTGTGTCATGTTCATATCAATAGTAATGCCACCGTGTATGTCACCTCCATGCAATAATCTACCTGCTACAATAACGATAAGGCGCCTGTGCCATGAATGTCTCTTGATGGGCAGGATAACTGGACAACAACACTGCATTATGGCAACAACAGGGGATTCGACGGTCGTGAACTCAGTGTGGGTGGAGCCGATACTACTAGCCAACAGGGGTGGATTTGGGCCCCGGGCTGCCCGGGCTGCAGCCCGGGACGAGGCCCATGAACAGTGGAAAATTGCTTCATAAAAATGGCATAAAAAGGCCTATCAGCCTATTAGCCCACCCCGAGAACGAGAAAGCCCAGTAGGCTGGCCAGCAGGCCGTCGCCCGTCGCGGGCCTTGCGGAGTCGCTCTAGCTGGCTAGCAGGCCGTCGCCCGTCGCGGGCCTCGCAAAGTCGCTCTAGCTGGCTCTGGCTCGTACTGGTTCGCGAACTCACCCGGCCGGCCGGCCCGTCGCCCTGTGCCCCT
Source organism: Setaria viridis (assembly GCF_005286985.2). Lineage (NCBI taxonomy): Eukaryota > Viridiplantae > Streptophyta > Magnoliopsida > Poales > Poaceae > Setaria > Setaria viridis. Next base: position 17,645,236 of record NC_048265.2, read on the forward strand.
ACCTCCCTATCCGCCTGACCGCCTTCCTCCCGACTCCGCCAGTCCGCCGCGCCACCACCCGCGCGGCCAGGCCGCGCCGCCAGTCCACCCACGCCGCCAGTCCTGCACGCCGCCACCCGCCGCCGTCCCCGGCTCCCCGCGCGCAGGAGGTAGGATCCCACATCTGCCCGACGCTCGCGAGGCCGCGACGAGTCCCGGCCCCAGGCTCTGGAGTCCGGCCGGAGGCAGCGCCGCGCCGCCGCGCCTCTGACGGCCGCGCGCGTCGCCACCTGCCCCTGGCGCCCGGTGGCCCCGGCGCCCCGCCGTCCACCGTCCCCGGCTCGGCGGCTCCCCACGCGCCAGCCGCCAGGGGCCCAAATCCGGTCTGCCCCTGGCCGAGTGGCCATCACGCGGCGGCGTGGCCGGCCGCGCCCGGCGCCCCCGCTGGCCGCCCGGCCCCCTGGCGCCGGCCAGTGCCCTGCGCGGCGCCCCTGCCCGGCTGCCCCCTGGCGCCTGGGCACCTGGCCCCTGTGGCCGGCCAGTGCCCTGCCCCTAGGCCTGCTGTCTGCTAAACTGCAATCTGCAAGTGTTGAGGTTTTATTTTATTTTTTGAAAATTGCTCTATGATTGCTACTGCCTACTAGCAAAAATGCAAAATCATGAATATTTCATTTCATTGACTGATTGAGCAGGACTGGTATTTGAGTGATTGAGTCTTACTTTGCAATTGCAACATTTCATATCTTAGAAGTTGAAATGGAGAAATACTATGCTAAAAAAGATGCAACAAAGAGCGGTGGTAGTGCCGAAACTATAGAGAGCCGGGTTGAGCAAAAAAGACCACGGATTGAACTTGATATGAGAGATATAGTTGCTGATCCAGGACAAAGGAAGCCAATTGATGATTTTCATCATGACATTAGGGATGAGGCAAGGAGAGCATATCTACAAATAGGTCCATATAGGCCAGCTGGTCATAAGTTTCCAAAAACGAAAAAAGATGGTAAAGACCAATCAAGAGGATTTGTTGGATCATGGTTTGATCAATTTGATTGGTTAGAGTACAGTGTAGCCAAGGATGCAGCTTATTGCTTTTATTGCTATCTCTTTAAGCCACAACAAGCTGGGTTTCATTCTAATGATACATTTACCAAAGTTGGGTTTAGAAATTGGAAGAATGCAAAAAATTGTTTCAAGGAGCATGCTCAATCAATTGATGGCTTTCACAATAATGCAAGAAAGCGTGCACTTGATTTCAAAAATCAGAGGCAAAGTGTTGAACATGTGTGGACTGTTACAAGTGCAGCAGAAGAGGAGGCATATAAAGCTCATTTAAGTATCATGTTAGACATTGCTAGATTTCTCCTTTTGCAAGCTCTAGCCTTTCTGGACATGATGAGTCTAAAACATCAAGAAATAAAGGGAACTTTATGGAGATGCTCGAATGGTACAGAAAGAAGGATCCTAAGGCTGCACTTGTGACTGGTGAAAATGCTCCAGGGAATAATCAAATGAGTAGTCCAATGGTTCAGAAAGATTTGGCTAGGGCTTGTGCAGAGGAGACAAGTGAGTTAATTAAAAGTGAAATAGGAGATCGTTGTTTTGCGGTTCTTGTCGACGAGGCTCGTGATGCATCTATTAAGGAACAAATGGCTGTGGTTGTGAGGTATATACCTTCTCTCTATTTGGTTATTTTATTGGTTTTGTTTTGTTGCTTTCAAGTAACACTATTTTCTCTTTTCTCTTGTAGGTTTGTCAATGATAAAGGAAGTGTGATTGAGAGGTTTCTTGGCATTGAACATGTTTCTGACACCACATCAACTTCACTAAAAGAAGCATTGGATACTATGCTTAGAAGATATGGTCTATCTATTTCCAAGATTAGAGGGCAAGGATATGATGGAGCTTCAAATATGAGAGGACAATTTCATGGGTTACAAAGACTGGTATTGAACGAAAACCCATATGCCTTTTACATCCATTGTTTTGCTCATCAATTGCAGCTTGTGGTAGTTTCTGTAGCCAAGTGTTGTGGCTCAACTTTTGATTTCTTCAATAGTGTCACTTCAATCGTCAATGTTGTTAGTGCTTCTTGCAAGAGGAAAGATCAACTCCTTCAAAGTCATCATGATAAGCTTGTTGAGCAGTTAGATAGTAGTGCTATTTTTTCTGGGAGAGGGAAAAATCAAGAAACTAGTCTTGCTAGGCCTGGTGATACACGGTGGGGTACACATCACAAAACATTGGCACGTCTTATGATCATGTGGTCCTCTGTACTGGAGGTGTTGGAGAATATTAGTGAAGATGGAACTGATGGGGAAAAAAAACTACAGCCTCTGGATTGATTCAAAGAATGGAGTCATTTGAATTTGTGTTCATATTACATCTTATGATTAGAGTACTGGGGATGACTCAAGACTTGTCACAATGTTTGCAAAAGAAAAATCAAAACATTGTTCGTGCAATAGGATTAATTGGCTCTGTGATGAGAAATATGAATGAAATGAGGGAAAATGGTTGGGATGCTCTTTTTGAAGAAGTAAAGGAGTTTTGCCTCCTCAACAACATAGAAATTTATAATATGGAAGATATGATACCAGTTAGAGGTCGTTTGAGATGTCGTGGTGCTAAACTAGTGAGTTACTACCATCATTTTCATCATGGAATTTTTAATGTTGCGATTGATCAAGTTTATTGTGAGTTAAACAATAGATTTCCAGAAAGATCAACTCAACTCTTGAGATGCGTTGCTTGTCTTGATCCGAGGGATTCTTTTGCCAACTTTGAAGTACAGAAGTTAGTTGAGCTTGCTAAGATTTATAAAGATAACTTCTGTGATTATGACTACATAAAGCTTGCGGGTGACCTTCCTATATTCATTGATAAAGTCAGAAATGATGATAATTTTGACACTTGTATTGATCTTGGGAACCTTGCTGAGAAGATGGTTCAGACTGGAAGAGATACAATTTTTCCTTTGGTGTATCGTCTCATTGAACTTGCATTTATTTTGCCGGTGGCAACAACAACAGTTGAAAGAGCCTTCTCTGCTATGAATATTATCAAGACTGAACGAAGAAATAAAATGAATGATGATTGGTTGAATAATAGCATGATGTGTTATATTGAGCGAGATTTGTTTGCGTCGATTGAAGATGAAAAAATTCTAAAGCGCTTTCAAGGCTTAAGAAACCGTAAGATGAATTTGCCAAGCGAGTGCTCAAGGTGCGTGTTGTTTACTTGTATTAGTCTATTTCAATACATAATGTTATCTTGCTTTATATAGGGCTGATATGTTGAAAATTTTATTGTAGAATTGAGGACGTCGGAACAAGTGGAAGTGGTGTTAATTCATGAAGACATGTATGGTTCTTTTTTTTTTTATCATGGAAGACTCTTAATTTGGTACTTTTCTACCTTCAATATTCTATGTATTGTTTGAGTCTATTGGTTGAATTGTGCTCTTTGAAAAATATATTATATCTAATGGTGTATGGCTAGTAAGATTTTAAGCCTTATATTAGTTAGCCCGGGGTGGAGCCTGTTTCTGGATCCGCCACTGCTAGCCAGAGAATAAATCCATGCATGGATCAACCATGAGATCGCCGCATGCCTTGACTGACTAACAATGCTCCTCATAGAACTTAGATGCAGTCTCTATACAAAATCGATTTCATTTATGAAAGCAGCTCTAAGCATAGTGTCCATACACAAAAATCATCTGGATTGCCCATGCATTAGCAAACTAGTCTCTGCCCATCGATTCAGGGGGCGTTTGGTTCCCTTTGCTTATTTTTAGCACATATCACATCGAATGTTTAGATACTAATTAGGAGTATCAAACGTAGACTATTTACAAAACCCATTATATAAGTGGAGGCTAAACGACGAGATGAATCTATTAAGCCGAATGAATCCATCATTAGCAAATGTTTACTGTAGCAACACATTGTCAAATCATGGACTAATTAGGCTTAATAGATTTGTCTCGTCGTTTAGCCTCTACTTATGTAATGGGTTTTGTAAATAGTCTATGTTTAATACTCCTAATTAGTATCTAAATATTCGATGTGACGGGTGCTAAAAATAAGCATGAGTAACCAAACCAGGCCTGTGGCGGAACACCTCAGATTAACTTAGCTAAAGCACGGTTAAGTCGCCTAACACGCGAATCTCATGCTTTAATCAAGTTAACTCGACGATCCGTCGGATTTCATCCGATAAACCACTTAGACAGGACCGAGTTAGCATAGCTCACACGAAGGTGAGTGGTTCCAGAGAATACAATAGATCAACCAAGTTAAACAAGTTCAACAATTTATTTCAACACTGGTTCGAAATTCAGAGTTTTACAAGATTCAAAAGCAGTGGAAAGATAAAATAGCGGAAGCTAGCGCCGGGGTCGGATGTCCCTGATGAGGCCGATCAGGATATCAGTGATCCCTTTCCTCGCCGTCCGAGGAGGGATTCCACTCGACCGTCCACCCAGGAGGAAGCTGGGGCCGCCAAGTGCCAACAGCAGCAAACTCAGGAGCTTCAACTTCACCTGAAAGAGATTCCACAAACAAGGCTGAGCTGCTAAGCTCAACAAGACTTAACCGACTAGTGGGGAACTACTCCACCAACATCTAGACATGCAAGGCTCTTTGGCTGAGGGGTTTGTTTTGCCAAAAGCGACTATAGTGGGTCCTTACTTTCAATATTTTAGCCCAGATTCTAAGTTCATTAACCAGTCTACATTGGCAACTTATGCTAAACAACCACAGTTTCCAACAACAATGTATAGAACAAGCATCGGGTTCATATCATCATCATGTTCCATCTTTACTCAGTGTAGCATAGCGATCAAGCAATCTCAAACTGTGAGAGGCAGACAAATCGATTCAAGTTTCTTAACCATGCATGGTGAACCTAATCTCACGACATCCGTGCACCACAAAGGGTCGCTTCCTGTGTCGGCCGTCCCCATCAATTCCTAGGCACGTGTCAGATCCAAACTTCCCTTAGCATGCAATGCTCCACAGTCCCGACCTCTTGTCGTACTGTGGCTGCACTTGCACCCACATGATGCACCATGGGAACCTCGTTCCAGGGACAGCAGGGGTATAAGCCACGCCCTAGTTCAATCAGGTACTAGGCTTTCCTATCCCATACTAGGTATGAGATTAGTACTTTCAAACACTTGATCACGAACACCAACACTTTTCGACCTTAAGCAATTTCATATAGATAGACGGGGCGATCCACTGACCACCAAAAGAGTTCACCAGGCCCTGCCCCGTCCACCGTCCTTATAGTTGTAACCAGAAGGAGAACAACCAACTCCTATAACTCGCGAGTGACAGGAAATCACTCAACTTTTACCGAGTCCTATTCAGTAATGCAACTACTCGGACTTATCAGACTAGTGTTCAGATCAAGGGAACTAAGTCATGCATCTATGGTTTCAAACAACTCCTGTAACGTAAATGCACATACAAACAAAGGAAGGCATGTGCAAGTTTGGAAAATTGGGGTCATGCTCCGGGGCTTACCTTCGAGCGGGGTGGAGGCACTGGTCCTCTGAGGGTTCTGCTTCAGCTCCTGCGGTCGGCGGCTCAGCTACTGCTCCGTCTTTTGGCACCGGATGCAGCTCGTATGTGCCATCGGCGAGATTTAGCTCTACACGAATGCAAATGCAGGAGTTAGCACTTAGACAGTTATTTCAACAACACTTGCAAGCTTTAGCCTAGAAACTTGTAGCAAAGCTTACGGAAAAAGTGTGGAGGTTCAAGCTTCAGTTGATGGAGAACAAGACAAAGGGTCGGATTGGGAGAAACTTATGATCTGACCCTCCGACCTAAGGAATACTGTACCGAGGTCCTCAGACTTATCACATAGAAGTCCCCAAATTTTACACAGATACCTTTGGGTCAAAGAAAAAGATACAGCTGAGCCCTCGGGCGAGGCGGATAAGGGTCGGCGAAACAGATAGGGTCGGGCGAGATGGAAAAAGGGGTCGGGCGAAACAGACAGGGTCAGGCGAGACGGAAAAAGGGGTCGGGCGAACCGGGAAGGGGGTCAGCAATTTACCTTTAGGCCTACTGGTGAAGTCTTGGGGTCGGAAAGAATAGGCTCAGGCGGAAGGATTAAGGCGCTAAGGCTTGGGCGGCGGTGATGTCCAGCGGTGCTTCTTGTTGACACAAGTAAGCTCTAGCACCGTGCGGAGAAAACAAGTGGCTGATGGGTTGGGAAAAGCGGGTGTTGAGCAGAGAGGAGGGTTCCTCAAGAGCTTAGGTGGAAGCGCTTGAGCACAAAACAGAGGAAGATGCGGCAAGGCAACGATGGCGAAGGAAACTCCGGTAGGGCTCTGGTACTCCTTTTTATAGCTGTGTGGAAGAGAGGGAATTCGGGTAGCGCGAAGATCGCGTTGAAAAGGATGGAGTGCTCTGCCTTGGCGGCGATTGGGCGACGTCTCCATTGGCCGGCGAAGCGGAGCTTCGGGGATAGGGTCTTCGGTCATTGGGTACTGAAGACAGAGCTTATGCAGGCACGGTTTTGCCAGAGAGAAGGATTGGTGAGGGAGAGTGCGGGTCTGGTCGCATCAAGCGGCGGATTGGGGGCGGTGACGCAGTTAGCGTGTGGCAGGAAGGAAGGAAGGGGCACTGCAGGCGAGAGCGCTGCATGCAAGGTGACAGGGCGAGCGGTGATGCTAGCAGGCGCAGACCAGCAGCTTTGCCGGGGGCACGCTACTGGCGAGGCGGGAAAAGGTGTTGCCACTGCTGGATCCGTGGTTGGCGAAGGCGGCATCGTCGTGGGGCGCGCGCGGCCGGGGATTCCGGATGAGATGATGAGCGCGGGAGGCGAGGCGGTCTGGCGCAGCAACGGCCAATCTCTGGTCGTAGCAGCGACAGGGCGCCTGGCACGGCCAGCAAGGTTGCGAGCGAGACGAGGCGAGGCAGAGAGTCTGTAGGGCGCTTCTGCGCGCGATTGGGAGGGAGGCGTGCTGATCCGTCTGGTCGTGGGCGGTGACTGGGCGAGGCGGGGCTCGTCGGGGAGGTTAAGCCACGCGGCGGAGAGACTCTGAAGTAGGGCGCACGCTTGCTCTAGCGCGCTTGACCCGAGAGATCCGTGGGATCTGGTTGTGGGTCCAACTCCCAGACTCTGGCTCTCCCACAGCTCCAAAGTGTGGAGGAACATTGGCTTTCGGGATTTAGAGAGAACCGGCGATTTTGGTTGGGTTTCAGGGGTCGGGGCTGATTAGAACTGCAGATTTGGGAACTTGTCTTAAGATTAACTCGGCTGATGAACCTGAGTCGTTACAAGGCCTCACTAGCATCCAATTTCTATTCGGCGAGCATATAGTATAAAATGGCACCCCACATATATGAGTTTTTTTTGGTAAATTTAGGTTAACTTAGGCCAAAGTAGGATGTCTTACTATAATGCAACACATTTTTCCTTTTAATCTGTGACCCACGTACTAAAAAAGAGCGGGAACCTCGAGCCCAGCATGAAAAATGGGCTCGACAGCACATGGTATGGTCAGGGGCATAATATATTTGGTCCGAAATGAACTAGACTATTTTTTCATCCCAACCTGCAAAATGCTTAGGTCTACTTGTGGTGTTGATGTGGATGAATCATGAAAGAGGAAACTCAAAAATAGGAGAAAGTTATATAAGAGATTTGGATGAAGCATGAAAGAAGAAAGTGAAAAATAGGAGAAAGAAATCATGCACAACGGCATTGGTGGGGTAATACCAAGCTATATGGAAAATGGATTAGCATGAACGCTACTAAATTTGGGTGGTGCTTAGAAGAGAAAAGTAAGGAGAGGCATGAATTAATGCTCATCACATTTGGTTGGAGGAACAAGGGTAAAATGGTCATTTTTCAACTCAGCACCATGCTAATTGTGGGCCCAAATACAACATGACAGACGGAGCGAGTGCTGATGGCAAATTTGCAACAGTTTTCTGTTCCCCTCTAGCAAACAATAGGAGGTTTCACTTAGAAACTGACATCTAGGCACACACTCTCTAAGAAGATGGAAAAGAATTAATTACCCCAACAATGCTTTTGGCCACTAATGGGAAAGAGCATGGGAACTAGAAGCTAGAGTTAACGTTGGAAACTTGTGTGAGAGTTTGACTCTTATTCACAATCCCTTTCCTTAATTTGTGAAGAGAATTAAGATAAGAAGTTTAAGATAAAACTCTTATCCCTTGTTTGGTTCATAGGCCTGGAATTGAAAAATTGTATCATAAATCATGTTGATTAGTTGTGATATATCGATCTTCCACTTGAAGCATAATTTGCTTCCATTTATCACCCCCTCCTCCTGATAAGTCCTTGGTGGGAGTTGGATCGCCTAAACTCACATGTCCATTTGAATAAAACTGATGCTCCCACCACACAAATAAGAGATTTGAGACTCCTGTCAAAACGAAAAAAAATTAAACTCTTACATCTAAAATTCTTAGTTTCTTTTTTTTTAAAATGAAAGTGTAGATACAGATGCTCACATACACTCGCTTCTATGGATACATGTATGCAACTCCAATGAGCAATTTTGAGAGACTGAGTTAGCAGATCTAGAGATTAACGAAGTCATGACTGGCGCCTCATTGTTGATGGACACGTGACATACTATTGAAATAATAGCACCGGTTAAATCCGTAAATAAACTATGGAAAATGTAAGGACCCATATCGAGCCAAGGACTCGTACCCGGATACACAGATTCCATCACAGGAAATTTTAAGAGCAACTTGAGCAATGCCCTCTAAACAAACTATCTAGTTTATTTGAGTAGGGGTTACCTCTACCTAGGGGCTTGATTTTTTTCATTTCAAATAAAAGTACCCTCTGAAAAACCTCCACGGGAGCGCGCGACTCTGTATCATTTTCATACAAAGATTTTTTGGGCCAAGGCCCATCGAGTTCGCGAACGCGTGCTGCGGGCCCTAAACGCCTCGCGCCGCACGGCCTCACACACTCTCACTAGAACATCGTTTTGCAGCCCACAGTGAACATCGGCTACCGCTTTACGACGACTACAAACCCCCCCTTGTCCTGACTGAATTCCTGATCAGCGTGCATTCGTTGCGCGTGCTGCTGCTTGTTCGGTCTACGGCTTGAACTGCAGAACACCGCCAGCTTCCGCCGCAGTACGCTGCCAACTACGGCGGCGCGCCGCTGCAGGTGCGGACGGCGAGCGCCGCGATCTCTCCTCTCGGCCGGCCGGCCGGGCTCCCCCGGGGGCCGCGGCATCGACCATCAAGTCGATCGTCTCCCTCCGAATTAAGGTTCTGGCCGGGGGTGCATAAAGAGCGGCACATGGCGCTGCTCGCGCGCGGCGGCCAAGCGCAGCGCAGACGACTTAAGACCAGTGTCACGCCTCCATTTACTCGCGCCCTGCTTGCGACAGCAAACGCAAGTCAATGCCATTTACGCGCCACACTGCTGGCGCACCATCAGCAGACAAGATTTATTTGCGGCATATTCCCACCAGGTGGCCGCATTCGCTTTCGCGCCCAGCTGACCTGACCTGAGCGACCGACCCAGGCAGGGCTCGGAAGGGACTGTGAGTCGCTGGGTGCCCGGGCTGTGATTACGGGGGAGGGCGCCGTGCCGCCGTACACGGTCGCTAGTTGCAGGATCCACAATTCCGATGGTGGCGCGGCTCGGTCCCGCGGTCCAAGATCGCGGCACATGTGGAAAACTAGCCTTTAGTCGTAGTCAGCAAATCTCCTGAAAATCCATCTAGAATAAACCAATCGAGATAAAAGAAGAGTCTTTAGTCCCGAGTCTTTCAACCGGGAGTAAACCCCCCTAGTCCCGGTTGGTAAAACCAACACCAACCGGGACTGAAGGGCTTGCCACGCCAACCGCTACTTTTTCCTTCTTCAAGAGCCTATGTTGAATATTTAACATCTATAATTTGGAAACATGTGAATTTTACACGAACAATTAAATATAAGAAGGTAGAAAATAATTAACTATTTATAGTTTTATTTACGTACTTTATAGTTGTGCGCAGGGCGTCTTTCCTTTGGGTCCCACAAAACTGTGCATGTGCTCACAGACGTAGTAGCCACATAGATTATTTTCGGGTTCCTATCTTAAGCACTTCAATGGGGAAAAAAATAAGTTATGAAATATTCATGTTATAAAATATAATGTGCAGACTTTATACGTACCGGGAAATCTGTGTTCCATGTAAGTTTTTCTTTGAATGGACCTTTATATGTCCTCATGAATTGTCTCCATACGTTGCGGATTAAAATAATGAATGATATAGTGTTATGTGAAAATTTAGGAAATAAACTTTTGCATAGAGATAAACGTTCAGAATTATTACAAGCCTAGCATATCTTGGTACTCCACTGGATCTTTCCTCAACGAATCGAAGACAGTGACGTGGCTTCTTTTAGACTCAATTATAATGAGGATCCAGTGGTAGCTGCGTACGTAAATGTTTATATATATTAGAGCTAACTAACATTGATCAGGTAAGGAAAAAGAAAACAAAAGTAGATGGTATACACACACTTACTTAAAGTTGTATGAAAGTAGTATGAAATTCTTAAATTTTTGTTTGTCTAGGAAATTGTATACTTCCAATAAGGTTTTGTCTGGCACATCCTGTATCTGTTTTTTTTTAACTACGGATGGATCCATGAAGCCAACATGGAGGTACGCTTCTCATCGGCATGTCTGAATTAGTATCCTACATAAAATGAAAGATGAAGTTAGTACGGTGATGCACGCAAAAAAAATAATGATATGAGCCAAAATTTACATGTAGATAAACGAACACTTACAGAACCTAGGCGCTGATCAGAGAGACGTCCAGGGCATCATGATGGTACACTTTCGTATATATCCATGGATTCTAGCCATATGACTTTCTCACCTTTGTCGTAAAAATCTATTAGTTTTATCTTAAGGCCGAACATCTCCCTCAAGTCGGTGGACACCTTCATGTACCATTGATGAAATTCGTACATCTTTGTTGATAGCTTCCATTCCAATTAAGACCTTACCAGAGACTTGCCTAGCTCAAAAGTCCATCTCAGTTCAACTGGCGGTGCAGCTAGCAGCTCAACTTGCCCTAGACATTCATCAAGTCCCATACATGTTTCTTCCATGAATTGCAATACTTGTGCTTGTTGATCGAAGGGCATTGCTGCTATCTTTTTAGCATCTTTTTCTGATAGATTCCCAAGGTCGGGGACAACACCACTGGAAGATGACTTTCCTTTTCTTTTTTTCCTCTTATCAGCCTTGACTAATGCTCGTTCATAATCCGATAGTAGTGGTATCCTCTTCTTGGCTCCTTCTTGCATCCTCATAAAAAAATTTAATTCTCTTTGATCTACCGGCGGTTGCTCCATCTCCCTTACTTTTTTTTCTTCAGCCTGTTTTTTGAACCACTCCCTGGCCTCTGCTTGGATTTCAGCCCAGCGTTCTGCATAAGTCATTGCCTCCCAGCATTCCTCATGAGTCACTTTAGGCTCCTTTGTTTTCTTCTTTCTCTGTCTTGTCTTGGTAGGTGGTGGTCGTGACTTCTTAAGTGGTGCTGGAGGTTCCTTGCTTGGGGCTGCTCTTAGTCCCGGCGACGGTGATCGGGGAGGGGTGTTGTTATTGTCGTCGTCGCTCCCACCACCAGGATGTGGTGGAGATGGAGACCTTGATCGACCAGGAAGCGACGGTCCTTGAGCAGGTTGTGCTGGAGATGACGGTCTTGAGCTTTAAGGAGATGGTCGCTGCTAGGGATCTGCGGGGAGCGGTCTTGAGCTCTGAGGAGATGCCTCAGTGCCGGGGATGATGATGTAGCGTTTGTGCCATGGAATGATCCTGTGAAGCGCATCTCCTAGTGTCCTTTCTCCGTCGCCTCTCGGGAGGTCGATCTCTTGGCCTTCATATTGGCTATCAACGAGCTGCTCTAGGCCGACGCTGGCATAGCCAGGTGGAATCTCCATGCGATGGCTTGTCTATCCTGCCAGGATTGGTAAGGCACTCCCGTACGCCACCTGTACATATAGCAGAAATAAAGAAGTTATTAAACTCTGATCCGAGGCATGGATTGATTGAGAAGATTGCATAAATATTATGTATAAGTATACCTTAATGGTGAGGTTGCCGACCGGTGTATGCAACTCACATGAGGTGCGTTGCATGATAGTATCCACAGCAAACCGTTGCTCGTCCATGGGTAATCTTGGCGTCTGCGGATCGGGGAGCCCTGTAGAAGCACAGATGCTCCCGAGGCGTTGAGAAGGGCTAGCAAAGTTTGGATCCGGTAGTGTTCCAGATTGGGCCAACTCCGCAACTGCGTGGGCCACTCGACGATTGATTTCCTGCTGCATTCTTACTTCTTGTGAATGCACTTTGGATTCTAGCATGCGCTGCCAACTCTCCTCGATCTGTTCCTTTCTTCGCTTGCGGCTTCTGTACGAGGCGATGTCGCCTCGGAAAGCAAACTTCCACGGAACGACCCCGAACCCTCGGCAACGTCCTAGGTGCTCAGGATTCCCGAGGGCCAATGTGAGCTCATCATTCTCTCAGTCCACCTTCAACCTCCCAGCCTTAGCATCTTCAATATTCTTGATAAGCCTTTGGCCTTCTGACGTATTGTCTCATTGAAGATCAGTGTCCCATCCTCTTAGCTCAGGAAGCCTCCATGAGCATAATAGCAATTTTTCGATCGATCGGGCCATTCAATAGTTGCTAGTACGATACCCCGATTAATAAGGTCTTGTTCCATCTTCTTCCATCTGAGAATTGCTGTACCATAACCAACTCGCCCTAGATGATGATGGTACTCCTTCTAACCAGCATTTGTAGTGTTGGTCTTGACCTTTTACACACCGTCTTTGCTCTTCTTGTATTCAACAAATGTCTCCCAGTGGTCCCTCAATTTTGGCCACACATCGAAATTCGAAGTTCGGCCCTTCTTAAGGTAGTTGGCATCCAGCATCTTCTTGAATGTCTAGAATTGTGTGGGCATCTTTTTCAGCGTCCACGCTTTCACATCCTTTTCAATATATTCTTCGTGAAATGTTAAATGTTTCTTGACATCTCCCACGGCATATTCTTTTCTGTATCCAGGAGCGCATATGGATTAGTACATTTGTCCTTGCATTCCCTGATGCTGATGGGCACGTTGTCCCTTACGATTGCCCCGATCTAACTCACGTACTTCTTTGCCACTTTTTTGGGAGCAACCGGTCTGCCCTCTTCTGTGACTTCCGTGATGACAAGCCTCCCATCCATCACCCTTGTACAACCTCGGGGCTTCTGACGGTTCGTCGATCCAGAGGGGTAACAATTCAAGATTCGTTAATTAGTACATAGTAATAATGAATAAGACATTATAGATGGAGTAAAACAATGGAAATGATATATACCTCGCCGGAACCTTTCGCCACGGTAAGGTTTTGCTGGGGCTCGGGCTCTTCATTGCCATCACTAGAACCTTCGCCATGGCAAGGTTTTGCTGGGGCTCGGATTCTTCATTGTCATAGCCGGACATGTTGAGGAACATGCCCTCCTGGTTACCCTCTTCATCGGTGTACATTATGGGAAGGTTGGAGCCACTAGCATCACCAGCAATAATCCACTCTCATCGTTTGCCATCTCAACTACTTCAAACACACATGAAATCATAGTTACATGTACGTTAAGGTATATACATGAAATCATAGAACAACCATGGAAAAAAACCAACTGATTGAAACGTACACATGAAACCATACACGAAATGAAACCTACAAAAAAACTTACAAGAAATACACAAGAATGTCTTGAATGAAACTTAATTACATGAAATTTCTTTAATGTGTTACATGAAATCATAGTTACATGTACGTTAAGATATATACATGAAATCATAGAACAACATGAAACCATACATGAAAGTCTTGAATGAATCCCACCAAATTTGAACTGTTTCTACAAATTTCTACTAATTCCTACTAAATTCTACCAAATTTGAATTATTTATGCAAATTTGTACTGATTTCTAAAAATTTTTACAAACTTTGAAGTGTTTATACCAATTTCTACTAATTTATTGGAATTTCTAGAAAATTTCTACTAATTCCTACTAATTTTTAGAATTTCTACCAAATTTCTTCTAATTTCTAAGTATTTCTGCTAAATTTCTACAAATTTCTATAATTTGTAAGAATTTCTACCAAATTTCTACAAATTTTTGCTAATTTTCGAAGCATTTGTACTAAATCGTAGTAACGTAATAAAAATTATACAAAATGTATACAAAATTAGAATAACCATTTATACTAAATAAGTGTTTAGCATTTCTACAAATTTCTACTAATTTTTGAATCATTTATAATAAAACATAGTAATTTCTAAAAGTTATACAAAATGTACACAAAATTAGACTAAGCATCTGAACTAAATTATACTAATTTCCTACTCATCATAGTAATTTCGACTAAGTTTAAACTAATAATAGTATATTACTATTGATTTTTTAGTAATCTATTGATTTTGTACACATTTTTATTGATTTTCTAACTAAAAAATAAAAAAGGGCCCTTGCGTCAACAAGGGCCCCGCCGTACGTGCGGGAGCCAGGGCCGGCGGGGGTTCGGCGGTGGCGACGGGGGCAGGGGTGTTGGAGGTATGCCCTAGAGGCAATCATAGAGATGATGATATTCCATTTGTATCCATAATTTGTATATTGTGTTCATTGAATATCCATTAAAGGCTACTTGAATTGATTTGCAATTATGTGAATTGTATGTGAAACTCTTTACTTGTATGGTTATTCTAAAGTTGTCCCTAGTCGGAGTTCATGTGAGGACACACATGAATATTAGACTAGCACATGTATTAGTTGATGACTATGTTTCACAAGTCATGGACATGGAGATGTTGAACTAATAATGTGGACACATGTGGAGACATGTGCTAGGACTGACCCAACACGAGAAGTAGTTCTCTCTTTAAACAACATATACGCTTTGTCCTTAGACCTGAGATTGTCGCATGTATTCAAGATGTGGATCGACATACTTAGGGGCTATCAAACGCTACGCCGTAACAGGGTAGTTATAAAGGTGGCTTTCGGGTTTGTCAAGAAGCATGCTATGAGACATGGTCAATCAAGATGGGATTTGCCCCTCTCTAATTGAGAGTGATATCTCTGGGCCCTTCGAGTGATCGGATCCGAAAATGCATGGCCATGCTACGTACGGTTAAGAGTTAACCTACAAAGGGATTCCGAATCACAGGATCCAGAAAGAGCGGTCGGCTTGAAGCTAGACCAAATATCGTGAGGTAAAGAGAATAGCATGTATATTATGTTGTGATGGTTCGTCTGATATGATCTTCGTGTGCGTATAGGAGTTGGCACGTCTTGCTAGAGGCCGCTACCGACTATTGGGCCGAGTAGGAGTACTCGGGCCATGTCTATACGTATCCGAACCCATAGGGTCATACACTTAAGGGGCTGGAAGCCCAATTCGGATGTGATCCGAGTTGGATTAGGTTTAGAAGTACTAATGGGCCTCGGACCCAGAGGCCCGTTAGGAACCTCTATAAATAGAGGGGTGGGGGCGCCCTAGGGTTTACACCTTTTTGGCGAAACACATCTGCCGCGCCTCCCACGCCCTCGCCTGTTGCAACGACAACGGGGATGGAGGTGGCGATGAGGGCGGAGGCCCGTGGCGGCGCGACGGAGGCGGCGGCGACGAGGGGGCGCGACGGAGGAGGTGGCAAGCTGTGGTGATGGAGGAGGCGGCAGTCTGGGCGCGAGCAAGGCAGCCAGGGCGGCGAGCGATGGCTCCATGGGCGATGGGCGGCGAGCGATGGCTCTAGGGGTGACGGGCGACGAGAAGAATGGTGGCCGGCGAGGGAGGCAGATGGGCGGCGATGGAGCAGGCGGACAGGAGCGTATCTTGGCGGCGGTGAAAATTTTGCCTAAGTGTTGCAGGGTGGGGAGGGTAGAAGATGACTGTTAATTTTATTCCCCTCTTCTTTATTCCGGTTCGTAATTGAACCAAGGACTAAAGGGGGATTTTGTCCTGGGTGCCAATAGCAACCGGGACAAAAGGCTCCCTTTTTATCCCGGTTGCAAATTGAAACTAGGATAAAAGGGTACTTCCGAGCGGAAATCGAAAAATACCCTTTTATCCGGGGTCCAGTTTGCTACTAGGATAAAAGAGGGCGCCTTTTTGTCCCGGTTGCTATTGGCACCCAGGACAAAAGGACCTTTTCCTATTTTTCATCTCCCGCCTATTTTTTGGAAATGGATTTTATTTATGTTTTCACTAGATTTTAAGATGCGAATAATTATTTTACTGCATCGCTATCATCAAGAAATTATTCAATTAAATAATTTCAAAGCGCCAAAAATTCAATTTATGTATGTGGTTAACATTGTTCGTATTGATCTAATAAATCTTCACCTCAACTAATTTAAACACACATGAAATTATACATACGTTAAATTAAAAATTGTATCAAGTAGTACATGAAATC
This sequence comes from Setaria viridis, assembly GCF_005286985.2. NCBI lineage: Eukaryota > Viridiplantae > Streptophyta > Magnoliopsida > Poales > Poaceae > Setaria > Setaria viridis. The sequence goes on from NC_048265.2 coordinate 17,661,715, forward strand.
ATAGAACTTTACAATGTAACTTTACATAATGGTGAAGCAAATTTAGCGCATTACAATGTAACATTAAAAAATTTCTTCTTCCTGAAAGTTCCTTGATCAGGATCGCGGCATAAGTACGGAGCCTCTTCTTTAGATAGCAAGATGCTTGGGTCAACTTCAACAGTGAATGGAGGCATGCCATCAAACTGATCATAATCATCTGATTGGTCTGTTCTGTCCTTGACTCCCACGATTTTTCTCTTACCAGGAAGAACTATGTGGCGTTTTGGCTCCCATGACTCTTCTGGATTTCTCTTGGGTTTGCTAGACATGTCCTTCACATACAAAACCTGATGCATATTATTGGCAAGTACAAATGGTTCATCACTATATCCAGTCTTGTTCAGGTCCACTATTGTCATTCCGTACTAATCTTTGGTTACGCCAGATAGCTTCACCCATTTGCAACAAAACAGAGGGATGTACAACGGTCAATATTCGAGTTCTCATATCTCCTCTATGAAACCATAATATAACTCTTTGCTACTTTTTTTGTCTAGGACATCTATGCAGACACTACTATTCTGATTCGTTTCTGGTCCTAGGCTCTCGTGTAAAATGTATAACCATTTATCTCGTAGTCTTGGAATTTCACGATTGTGCTAGCAGGTCCCATGGCTAACCAAGCGAGCTGTGGGTGAATCTCAGAGTTACCCATAAGTTGTTGGCGCAACCAGGAGGGAAAACTTTCCATGCGATGACATGTAAGCCAGGCATCGAATTTCATCGGGGTTTTGGAAACTAGCATCTACCTGTGCTGCTCGATATACGAAGCCACAAAGCATGACTGTTGCAGAATAGTGTAGTGTGCCTCGTCGAACAAATTAGTATCATTGCTCAAACTTGATTTCCTTCCAAGGGTGCCCATTCCCCGCAGCCTCCCCTTGTGGCGTAAAGTTGGAACCCCAATCGAGTCAATTGAGTCAATAAAATCAACATAAAACACAATCACCTCCTCTGTTCCATATCCCTTGGCGATGCTTCATTTTGAACGGGCACAATTAAGAACATAGTTTTTTAGGACTGACATGAACATCTCGAAAGGCCACATATTGTGCAGATATACTGGTCCGAGAATACCAATCTCTTTTACTAGGTAAACTAGGAGGTGCGTCATAATATTGAAAAAGGATTGTGGAAATAATAACTCAAAGCTGACAAGACATTGCACCACATCATCCTGTAGCTTTGCTAGCTTGGATGGATCGATTGCCTTCTGCAAAATCGTATTGACAAACGTGCATAGCTTTACGAGCGGCAATCGGACATTTTCTGGTAGAACACCCCTCAGTGCAATTGGAAGCAACTGGGTCATCATGGGTCATCAACATATGGCAGTCATGGGCCTTGAGATTTGTGAACTTCTTTTCTTTCATATTTATTATTCCCTTTATACTCGAGAAGTACCCAAACGGGACCTTCATACTATTCAAGCATTCAAACATGCTATCATTCTCTTCCTTGCTAAGAGTGTAACTGGCAAGACGTAAATCGTGATGTCCGTTATCTCTCTTTTCCGTATGTAGGTCATCTCATTGCTCCATGTCTTTCAGATCCTGTCGTGCTTCCAATGTATCTTTTGAGGTCCCATAAACACCCATGAAGCCTAGCACGTTCACGTAAAGATTCTTTGTCAAGTGCATCACGTCTATTGTGTTGTGGAGTTCCACTTCATGCACAGCCAAGGAGGAAGGTTGAACATACATAGGATCACAGGTCAAGTATTATGACCACTACTCAACTCACCAAATGAATTGAATCCATCAGTACTTAAACCAAATCTTATATTCCTTGCATCACTTTCAAAGTCCAGGAATGCTCTATCAATTGATCTCCACTAGGCCCCATCAACGGGGTGTCTTAGCATCTCATGTTGCTTACGTTCTTTTTTGTGCCATCGCATCAACTTAGCATTCGCCTTGTTCCTGAACAAGCGCTTCAAGCGTGGTATTATAGGGAAATATCACATCACCTTCACAGGAACTCTCTTCTTACGAGGCTGCCCCTCAACATCACCAGGATCATCTCGCCTGATCTTATACCGTAGCGCTTCGCACACGGGACAAGCATCTAGTTTCTCGTATTTAGCACTACGATAGAGGATACAGTCATTACAGCATGCGTGTATCTTCCAAACCTCCAATCCCAGAGGGCAAACAATCTGTTTAGCTTCATAAGTTGTGGATGGCAATTCATTATTATCGGGAAGAATCTTCTTAACAATTTTCAACATCCTGTGAAATGCCTTATTGGACACACCATTTTTGACCTTTCATTGCATAAATTCTAGTGTCGTACCCAGTTTTTTACGGCCCTGCTGGCAATCTGGGTACAACAATTTTTGGTGATCATCTATCATGCGCTGCAACTTTACTGCTTCCTTCTCAGTTTCGCAATCTCTGTGTGCATCCCGTAGCACCTAACCAAGGTCATCAGTAGGGTCATCTTCCGTGAACTCATCTTCATCAGCCTCGCCCATTGTAGTATCTACAAAAGCTTGGCCTGCAGCCCAGTCCGTAATGTTATCATCATCCTCCTCCTCTTTGTCGTCTTCTATTACAACCCCACTTTCGCCGTGCTTGGTCCAGACCAAATATTTAGGCATGAAACTATATCTAAACAAGTGGCTATGACTAGTTCCCAAGAAAGCCTGTGAATAGTCCTTGTTACTGCATTGGAAGTATGGACAACATATGAACCCGTTCTCTAGCTTATTCGCTTTGGCCACTTCGAGAAAATAATGCCAGCCATCAATAGACACCTTGATCATGACCCGCCGCAACAGCATTTTCATGACATCTTTGCAAATAACGAAGCATTGCTTTCTCCCACGTGCTCATTTTCTTCGGCTCATCATGAGGGCCACCATGGTTTTCCCCTGCCGCGAGAGGAACGACGATTGCTCCCACCATCGCCACTACCTCCAGCAGCAGAAGCCATCTCTATGTACAAAAATTCATACCTTAGCACCGTACTTCGCAATGGAAGAGCTCCGATTCTATGAGGAAGGAGACACGGTCTTCCACGATGTCCATTGCCGCTCTTCCTCGTAGAATCGAAGCTCCTTCTTGACGTTCGTTGCCGCTCGGCGGAGAATATGCTCGCCAAGATAAACACGGTATGCAAGTTTAATAAGTACGGATTTGAAAAATCATATTAAATTTGACAAGATAAACCGTCTAGATAAGGGTAGCATCATTCTTAAACCGCTGCAAGGATACATACTATATATGACACATATGACATACTAATTTTTTCTCATAATTAATATTAAAATCCTCTCCATTCTACATCACATTTACTCTCCAATCTCCCTCACATTCTAGCTCAAAATCCTCTCCATTTTCTACTTCACATTCTAGCAAATTAACTATCCATCTCCATTCTACACATCAAGTTATTTTAACTAATACAAATCATATATAACAAGCAAACTATCTATCACATTCTAGCTCAAAAATGTGTATAAATACAAATCCTCTTTGTTCTCCCTGTTTCTAACAAACAAACTTGTTTTTCTCCCTCTCTAATGCATAAAACAAAGCATAGAAAGAGGATGAAGAAGCTAACCTTCACAACACTTTGGATGAGTGAAATCCCCACGGAAATGAGGGAAAAAAATTCGGGCAGCACCTCCAGTAGGCTTGCTTCGGCACCATGGAGAGTAGGTGAAGCTCTCTATCTTTGTGGAGTGGACTGTCTCGGGCTGGAGGAGCAAGAAAGGCCTCTGTCTTGAGATTTAATGGGGGATGAGTTTTTATCCCGGTTTAAAATTCCAACCGAGACAAAAAGGAACACCTGTTGTCCCGGTTGAAGTTTACTCCCGGTTGGAAACACCAATCGGAACAAATGCGCAACCCTTTTGTTCCGGTTGGAATTACCAACTGGGAGTAAACTTTTTGTCCCGGTTGGTAACTCCAACCGGGACAAAAGGAGGGCACCGCCGACGTCCGGAATCTGGCCGTTACAATCGGGATAAAAGGAATGCCTTTAGTCCCGGTTGCAAATACCAATCGGGAGTAAAGCTCCGTCCCATTTCAACCTACCGTATCTTGCCCCTTTTATCTTGGATCAACTTTAAATCAGGATAAAGGGGACGCATGGACTAGGCGGGCACCGGCAGTGGCCGCTGCTGCCTGGTGGACGCCTGGTACTGGGACTGCCTGTTTGTTTGCACATTTAGGTGCGCCCATGCTGGGTGCATCTGAGACTCTGCCGGAGATGTTTTATCGTGCCAAAACTAGGAGGACGGAGGAGGACGCCGAGCAAAGTCCAGCTGGACCGTATATGCCTTCATTAAGTAACACTAAAGTCCATTTACTGAAAGGCTGTACCCAATTTAAGTCCCATTCACTACACGACCAGTTCCCCCATGTACACCGTATTAGCTAGCCTCGCCTTGATTGATTCCTTTCCCTTTCTTTTTTTTGGATGATACACTTTCTTTCTTTGCACACGCCAAGAACGAGAAATACTGAGAAATATGATAAAAATTATGAAAACTACTGAGATTAATAAAATAGAAAACCTGAATATATGATAAATAAAAATAAATAAAAGGCAATAAGGAAAAGAGAAATGTTTCTTCTATTCGCAAAAGCCTAATCAACTTTATGGGCTTGGATGATTTATTAGTGGATGATCCAAACATGCCACTTGCCAGATTAGTAATAGAGGCCTATGTAAATATGCACAGGGACCATTGAACTCATAAATATGTGAATTGCGGCAACAAATCTGCTAGCTGTTGATACTAGCGTGTGCGTAGCGTACCAACTACGCACGCCAGTTGTGCTGAGTTGTGATCGCACCCACACAGCTTAACTTCTGGTGATGATGAACCACCCCTCAACCATTTTTCTCCTGCCATGCATAATTCGTGCTGTGATGAACTGAGCTCACTTCGTCCTCGCTCGATCTCCATCAGGATCGTCGACCTTAGAGCTACCAGTGATCTGTGCTAGCAACTAATTCGTTCACTGATCATGAACAAGTCATGACTGCTTGCCTTTAATTTCTCCATCGATCTCATATAACGAGGAGAATTTTATTCAGCTCCTAGCATTTCTAGTTGAAGCCATGTACAGAGATTCCACATGCATTTGATTGATGATCCATATAATGATCGCATACACGGCAAGGGCGCAGTGCAATAATCAAGGTCGACCAACCACTATCGCCCTTTTTAAATCATCATGCATATGAATCCCCTGTCGATCGATCGACGCCCTACATACTCATACTCCTAGCTAAAAATCAGCTCGCAAACTTGTCGGAATTTAAGGCCATATAGTGCCTAGAGGGAAGAATTAGACATGGTGTTGGTGTGTGCCCATGAATAAGAGTTGTCCCATTGGCCATTGCCACTATGGCCAGGGTTACAGCTCCGGCCGAGCTGTTCGATCGTTCCACAGGTGAGGTGGCCCGTCACCGGCTACGCCGCCCCATGCAAATCAATCTGCATGCCATGCCACTCCATTGTTGCCGCATACTCCTGCACAGCTGCAAGCATGAATGCATGCATGGTGCATGCCATCAACGACAGATGCGTGATCGATGTAGGAGTATGCATGATACTACGCTGTTGCTGGCACGCGCCGTCGTGTACCATCACTTGGATGTTGAATGCAGCTCTGCCTGAAAGTAGGTTCTAGGTTGCTATAGCTTGACCGATACTCCTGCATGGAACGTCGCTACTTGAGCTAGCACAGAGTCCTCTCTGGATGATTATTGACCTGCTGCTGGAGCTCGACTAGTCCTTATCAGAGGCTAGATGCCATGCTTGGAGTAATTATCCGGCTAACACATTAACATACTCGGTCTAATATAAGGGCAAGAAGACTGCAATTGATTTTATGCCCATCCTTTTGTTCATTTTTCTTTTGAAACAAGTATAGATGTAAGATGTTCACTTCTGAGCAAAAAAAAGCATGTTTTTTTTCTGCTCTCACACTGTTGCTTCTTACAGCCGATTGCTGACTTGAACAGGGTACTGCGTGCCCTGATCGTGAGATCTCCAGAGATCGACGGAGGCATGGCGTCTACAGTGGGACAACCCCTGCTGCGTATGATGCTTCAATTCGCCGCATTTACGTGGCTGGCTCGAAGCTGCAGTGCTAGCTGCGCTTCAATTCGATTCGATCCCCTCGCAACAAGGCATTGAAGCGACAGGGTTGGCATGAACTGTGCGTGGTTTCATGCCTCCCTCGATCGCTCGCCCGCCCTGACACGCAGATGGAAGATGAAAGGAGGAATCCCCCCGCAACCCCCCCCCCCCCCCCCCCCCCCCCCGGTTGATCTTATTGCACTCCGCTGTCTCCAATTACTCGGGCATTTATTCCCGGTTTGAAAGCGAGTTAATCCGCAATAGTCTCCCCCCTTTCAATGGCCCGAGCTAGCCACCGATCGAGCCCTGCATCTGCTGCATCCGAGCAGCTGCCTCCTTTCATCAGTCCTCCTCCGGCCCCTCGCACTGCATTGCTTGCAAATTGCAATGCATCACCTACACTGCTCGATCTCACCGCGCCCGGCGGCGGCGGCCCTGAGACCTGCAAGCAACCCTAATCAGTGGACGCCACCTGCACCGCATCCGCATGCCTCGTTTCGCTTCTTTCTCCGTGTAATTGGCCGGAGATGTCATGGTCACGCTGTAGTGCCTGTAGTGCTGCACCGACCGGCCAAGAAGCTTGCGGCCAAGCGGTATAGCTAAGCATAATCTTGCAAGTTTACCATGGTGGGTCCAATAATATATCTGCGCGTTTTCATCTGAACGAAAAAGGACGATTCTCGCCGGCCGGCGTGGCGCCGGCAAGTCGTCTGAACTTTTGTACATGCAGGACTACTTGCTCGTACGACGTAGATGAAGTAAGTAAGCAGAAGTGCTTGTGCTAGCATTGTCTTGCATGTACGAGCCGTGCGAAGGCGCCGATGAATTCATCACAAGATTCCACGTACAACGTACGTACTCCCGTATAGTACGCGTACGTGTTCATACTACCAACGCTATAGCTGCTCCGACCGGCCGGCGGCCAGTTTCATACTTTCATATGCGCGAGCTAGTTGACGATAGATCAATGAGCTAGCAGTAGCATAGCACAGCCGTCTCTTTTGTGTAATTGTGATGTATGAATGGCGATGAAGTAATGAGTCTGCAGTTCTCTGCACCCACCGCATTTCGCGTCCATAGCTGCTGCTGCTTATTTACGCGGCGTCAAGGCGAGAGGACACACGCTGGACGAGAGCATTACGCTCCCATAAAATCTCCGAGACAAAATCTTAATCCTTACCAGTACTGCCCCGTACAGAACACCACATCACTTTCACCACGACACACACATGACACGCACGTCTCTTCTGCACCTGCAGAGACCATCACATACCAAGTCACCAACACACAAGGGTAGAGAGGGACCCGAAATTATTACCTAGACCCGTTCCATTGGCACCCCAATGCCCGACACGCACAGCTCAGAGCTTACTTCCCCTACCACCTGGTCCATGGAAGAACGGGTCTACGAAATAATTCCTTTCTGATCAACTCGGACACACACGGACACAACCAACACGCACGTACGTAACTTAGGACTGATGATGATAGCGAGCCACGGCGACCATGCGCATGGCTCCAACGCCCGGAGCCGTCAGCCGCGCCTGCCCTTGCTCTTGGCGCCGGCGTTGCGCGGGTCGGCGGCGGGGGCGTCGCCGTTGAAGTCGAGGAGGACGGTGCTGTGGCACTTGGGGCACCGGGGGTCCTCCCGCGACAGCATCACGTACATCATGCACCGGGGGCACCCCGCCAGGATCATCGGCGCGCCGGCGCCCCCCGCCTCGGGGCTCCCCTCCGACGACACGCACGAGCTCGGCGGGGACGCGGTCGAGGACGACGACGACGACAGCCGCCTCGGCGAGCCCCCGCCGCCGCCGACGCCGCCCTGCCCGGTCGCCCCCGACGGCCCCCCCGCGCCCCCGCGCGACCGCGACAGGCTCAGCCGCAGCTCCTGCAGCTTCGACCCGACCTTGCCGTTGTTCCTGCTCATCTTCCAACCAAACCACCAACTCCTGATCACCGCCGGCCGCACACGAAACTCGCTCGCTCAGCTCGCGTGGAGAGTGCTTGTGGATCGAGCTGCTGGAGCTAGGCGAAGGCGACCGCGGGCACTCTCGCGCGCATGTGCTAGCTCCTGGTCAGTTGCTGGTGGTGCTGGAGTGGAACCAGGCCAGCTCGATGGCGTGCCTGGGTATTTGTGGTGCGGTGGTGCAACTCCCGTTTGCGTTATATAATGAGGAGAGGACTCGATCCAGGAGGGAGGGTGTGCCGGCGATGCGCTTGAGGTGGAGGAGGTGATGGTTTTCTTTATTGCCACGAACAGCAGCATTTAAATCCCTGTTGCTTCCCTCCCTGCAGCTGCCCGCACCCAGCTCGCTCCTGAATTCTGATGCCGGCTAACTAAGCGCTCTCCCCCTCCCTCTCTCTCTCATTCTCTTTCCTGTGGTTGGGGATTTAATGTATTAATTGGATTGAGAAATCGGATGGTGAGGGAGTTAAGGGTTTTCCAGATGAACATTGTGGGTGACGGGGGAGTGGAGGGCTAGTGCCAGTGTTTCTCTTGTGGAATCGGAGGAATTATAGAGTGGGAGTGGGAGACGAGGCCCGGCACAGGTACGGAGTGTGCGTTAATGTGATGGGGGTACGTATCTTAATACTGGTGTCTGTATGCAGTCAATAGTACTCAATACATGTCTGCGGGTATGGGTACTAAATACAATGGAGAATGGAGAACACATATCTTAATATCTCGGTTGCTTTTTGCATTGTCATTTTGGACAATGGAGAACACATATCTTTCACCACTATATTAGCTATGCCATGCCTAAAGTTATCAAAATTCTCAGTTTGCCACTGAAAACTGAAATTATTGTGTTCTTTATGTTGCTATACTGCGAATAAAATTAATTTCTTCTTTTGCCCCATGTGTATGGCACACGGAGGATTAGAAGCTTTTGTTCGGTGGAATAGGAGGGGATGCCAACTTATTTTTTATGCTGAAAAAAGTGATGAATCGGATAGATCTTTTAATGGTATGCTGGAAGTTCTTCTAAATGGAATTATGGAATTATTTTTTATAACAAATCTATATAACCCAATCTTGTGTATGAATTTTAGCAATTGACGTAAAAGGGGTTTACTTCAGAAAATCTAAAAGGTCTTGTACTTGGAATAATAAGGGAGAGTATCTGTAAGCAACTGCAGCGGGTTTTTTTTTCAAACTGTTCAATCATGCTGCTTGCAATTAAAGTTGATTGGATGATTTAACTTCCTGATCGACTTGAGCATAGTTAATTGGCCTACTTTGGTGTTTGTTCTCCCTGTAAGTTTTCCTATTTTATTTTGTCAAAGATTTTCCTCACAAAAGAACACAACTTTTTAATGCGCTTATATTTCAAAATTCACATGCACGTCCAAACAAGCTAGCAATGTACACATGGGGATGAAACAATTGGTCTCCGCGATCGTATAAGCTGTGTGAGGTTTTGTTAATCTCCGTTGGTTTTTTTGTCCTGTGCCAGCGGAAAGTCCACTGCCACTTGCAAGCCCGTCCCGGATACGTACTCTTCTTGGCTGTTGACTAACCGCGTACCAGTTAAAAGTTGACTACCTATAGTGTAGAGAAATGGTGCTGCAATCGTGCGGCACGCACGATTGCTCCACGTTTAATCAAAGACTTTATCTGAGAGGAAGGAAGCTGTTTCCCAGACCTACGCATTCAGGTCTGTCTACATGGGCTTGCCCAGTAATGCGGCCGGACTTGCTGCAGAATGCAGCAGATTCCAAGTTCCCGGTGCAGATAAATACCTCTCTCCATATACTATACTTTACCAACGAGATGCGTACGGACTACGGAGTACGCATAAACAAGATTAGCATGCAGCTCCCACGCTTCTGCATGGATCGATCGAGTTAATGACATGGCGTACAATATCAACAGTTAAAAGTCAACTCCCGAGAGTGTAAAGGCAAAAGTAGAAAAGAATGAAAAATTGAATGCAGTACATTGAGACGGGAATATACCTGATGGGCTTGCCTCAATTTTTCTCCTTTTCTGCTCCCTTGGATTGAGATAGGAAAGACACCACATTGACTTGTGAATGTTCAGAGGATTGGACGATGAATTGACTTTAGGATTTGTTTAACTACACGCGACTTTGTGCTATACCGTGGTACTCAAAAGATCCATCTGCCTTGCTACAGCTTCGGTACTTTTACGTAATAATAATCCAAACTGCAGACCATCTCTACGGCAGGGTAGGAAGCTCCACTGCTCCAGTTCCACACCGATGTTTCATCTCTCTCACCGTGAGAATGGGATGCTGCCGTGTGCCGTCGTCGTCCTCCACGACGCCGTCGCCTAGTTATGTCGGAGCGCCGCAACCGCGTTTCACTTTCACAGCCCACAGGTCTGCGACGTGCGATCTTGGGCCATGTATCTCCGTTCGTCAGCAACTCGTCGTGACACGTGGTCCAAGTGCTTCACGACTGAATGCCAAATGTACGGAGCATGAGCCCACATATGCATGTGGGCTTCTTCCTGAAGGTGCGTGTCTTTCTTTTTGAGAGAGGAGAGGTTTGGACAATTGGACTTGGACCATTGGTCTTTTTCAGGAGGGCCTAGGGCTAGCTGAGCTGACATGGTCCTGCAGGCCTGGGTGAAGGATGGGCCTAACCGGCCGCGCTGCTGAGAGAAGAACTAGGCCGTAAGTGCACCTGGACCACCACCGAGCCCATTTCGCACTTTCAGCTAGAATTCGTAATATTATTTTTTGAAAAAAATTAGAATTCGTTTTTTCCCCACTGGAAGAACTGCAGTGCTGGGCTGTGGGCTGTAGGCTGGCAGCCTGGCACCTACCTACTCCTAGTAGCACTCTAAAAGCTCAGCTGACCTATATAAAGCAGCAAAGCTGCTGAGGTGACACTCGCACACGTCACACGGTCACACCTGACCTCTGTCTGTGCGCTCGATTCATTTCTGCTGCTAGTTTGAAATTTTGAACCCCGAGCCAACAAGGCGACGGCCAGGTCTCGCGCGAAGATGTTGCGAGATTGCGACCCGACCTGCAAACCATGAAGGATTGAAGGACACTGCATCATGCTCAAGAAATTGGCCACTACGGGGAAGAACACATCATTGCTCACAGAACTGGCCGGCTCAACAAGCATTTCTTCTTGCATTTTCACACTCCGCCGATGCAGAAAGGGCTCTGCCTACGTACGCAGCAGAACATCAGTGCTCCTGTACCTTTATCTTTTGGATCGCATTGCATCTCAGCCTCTCAGGCCGAGGCCAACGGCCACAGCCCACAGCCCACAGTAGCCGCCTGCTCTCTCTTCTCGCTTTATCTGCATCAGCGAGGGTAGCACGGTCAGCACGTAGCGCTTTGTCTGAACCCTAGGACTGAACTACTGAAGGGCGCAGGTTTTCATTACGAACGGAAGGGGCCGAAGGGCAACGGGACCAACGGTGAAAAGGAAACATGAACAGGCACTCCAAGAAAAAATGCTGAACTTGACTTGAGTGCAACTGTAACATTGTTCTGTTGTTCTGTCTGAGATCTCCTGGCATTTGGTAGGGTAAGGTGGTGATGATGAGGAGGCAAGGTGCATTGAAGAGCCGTGGAGAAGATGTTGCAAAGAAATTATATATAGTATCAAGCTTGTATGGCATGGCACGGAGACAGCACAATGGCACTGATGAGAGAGCCTGGCCGGTTGCTGTTCCCTCGCGGCCTCGCAGACGATGCGCAGCGCAAGACAAGGCTGGACGCCACGTGAACTGTGATGATCTTTTGGGTGGATCCGCTTGCCGCTGTCTGGCTGGAGGTGGAAGAAAGCAGCGAACTTTTTACCCTTGCAAGTCGCCAAGTTTTCGCAGCTGTCAGACATGATTATATCGTTCTGTGCTCCTCTCTCGCAGCTGTCAGACATGATTATTTGAGGGCTTGAAATTCTCAGAATTCAGAAAGCAACAGAAAGCCAACCTGCAACTTTTCAACTGCATGCGTCGTCTACAGGGTAAAGGCTTCAGAGCTTTTTCGCTGCTCTACCACCAGGTTACTCATCCCTGCAGGTCGTCGATCAAAGGTGCGTGCAGTTACTTTCTCGCAAGTAACCGAGGCATGCATGTAGATGCAGACGCGGATCACACAGTGGGGATGCATGCAATGCAACAGGCAACACAGGCGCATACGTACAACTGTTTTGGTCATCATGGTAAATAGTCCCCGAGCGGCTGAGCAGTAAGCATTGAGCAACGTCCAAAGGATGGCAGCTTACGCCCCACAGTGAAGAGGAGCTATCTCGGCCTGGGCTGCTCCTTTTGGATTCTGAAATTTGAGAGTACACAGTTCACATGATCTAATCGCCGTCGGTCTCTTTTCAGCATATAGGTTGCAGCTCAGTACTCACCATATACGTTGATCAAAGAATGAGAAGTCTGAAATATTGGCGTGCACTTATAGAAATGTGTGCAGTAATTAATAAATTAGGTTTTGTCATCCATATGTATTAGAAATTAATGGAAAAATTAGGCCCATATCTAATAATCAAAATTATTTACCTTATTTTCTCTTTCATTTATTAAAGATTCTAACATACTCCCTCCAACCAAAATACAAGTCACCCAAGGAATTTTAGGACAGTTTAATACGGAGGTAAAATGACCCATTTATTAGTTATATTTGATGCTAATTGATTGCTACACGCCGTCATGCACATACGTAAATGTCAAATTGAGTATTATGACTTGTTTTTGGATAAATTTTGAATCACAGAATGACTTGTTTGTTGGGAGGAGGGGTAATACGTACTAATATAGATATGTATTATATTTATTTTTGTCCAGTTGTAATATACTTTAGCCATAATTACTCAATACATTTTTTCATGCATATTTATATTTTTCATTTTGCATTGCGGCTCCATATATATTTGGTATGTGTTTAATTGACCCTTTTTGAGCTATGTGTTTAACGTAAAAATTTGCATTTCTCATCCTTTCTCCATACAAATATACATGGTCTATATGATGACACATCATGCACATTAGACCTGAGCATTTTGCGGGTTGGACAGGGTTGTAAAAAAAGGCCATTTCATTTTGGGTTAAAACTGTTTACCACAACTATCCCATGGGTGTTGTCGGGCTTAGTGTTGGTGGTTACGAAAAGCCCAAACAGTAAAGGATGGCTCTTGAACAAGGCACTTGTTCAGAAGAGCTTCTAGGGGACTGAGTGGCTAGCATGTTGTGTCTTGTTTGAGTCCGCCCATGACTCCTCTATTTATAGCCAAAGGGGCGCAGGGCCTTTTTGGGCAAATGACCCTTATACCCCCGGTATGGTGCCCACGAGGCCGGACCTGCTAGGATACAGCTTCAAGGGCAGCGAGGTTGAATCTTCCTCCGGGACACCATACCTAGGGCTAACGTGGCGGCTTCGTACGGGCCCTTTCCGTACGAACGGCAGGCGTGGTAGCCTCCATACCTAGGGCTGACGCAGGCGCGTCCCTTTTCGCCTAGGGAGCGTGTAAAGCTAGAGGTCCTACTCCCGGGGCCCCAGTGGGAGTGGAGTCCGACACTTCATCCCTAACTTTCCCCCTCGGAGCGCGGGGCTTTCGGAAGGGGAGGAAAACTTCTGGAGGGGCTCCGAACTCTTCGGAGGGCCCTCTAACCCTTAAGAGGTGTGTCCTACTAATACGACGATGGTATGTTCCGTTATGGGCTTTGGGTACAGCGGAGGTCTCCTTCTCCCTAGCTCTGAGTTCAAAGGGCTCCCGACGGTTCCAGGGTGTTTTTGGACCGTGCTCGGGCCTGGCTTGAGCTTCCTGCTCCTTTTTAGTAGAAAAATAAATAAAACTAATTGTATGGGTGGGAGTTTTCATTATCTAAGCTTGACCCTACAGCTAGCGTGGGTGGGCCAAAACCCAGCTGGATCGGGCAGACCAAAAATGCTCAGGTCTAATGCACATATAACTTAATATTTTTTCTATATTAACAATGAAGAAAATAGTCTAAACTTTTCAATCACATATCATATGTTGGGATATTTGTTATAATAACATATGTAGGTAATTTAGATTCCCTTGCTTTATATTATTCTTGATAATCATTTTTATAAGAGCATGTGCAGGTAATTTAAATGTAAATTTAGTGGGTTATTTGAAGTCATATATAATGACACATACAAATAAGTTAGATGAACATTAGAGGGATACCCTATGTTATTTTTTAAATGGTAGAGGTTGATAATTTAAATGTAGATTTTGGAGGTTAATTTAGACTATTTTCATAAGGTATGCTGGGTATTTTTTTAGAAAAAACATAATAGATCCAATGACTATGAATACCGATTAATGGATGTATGTTTCCAATATCAATCCCGGCATCGTGGGTCTTCCTGTATTGCATCTATGAGACCTACTAACATGCTTCATCCGTCCCAAATTATAAGTCGTCTGAGCTTTCTAGGTACATAACTTTTACTATGTATCTAGACATGATATATATTTAGATACATAGTAAAAACTATGAACCTAGAAAACCCAAAATAACTTATAATTTGGGATGGAGGGAGTATATTCTTAACAAATATGTTAATTCTATTCACTATGTTATCAGTTAATCATCACCAAATAAATCACCATACGCAAACTAGGGTCACAGTCGCTACAGAGCTAGCAGTAGTAGTATATTCTATTTATTGTATAAAGTGATGTCATAATTCTTTTCGCACATTATAAATTTGTGCAGGATCATGTGGTGTTTTGCAAATTGCATTTTCGACGATGTTGCGTTTCAAAGGTACAGAGGCGTTGCAGTTAATACTTTGTGTGTATAGGTGGGCCTTGCAATATCCTAGGTCTGCATTATTGGAGGAAGGCAATCACACATGTGTGTACAGTGCTGCTGGCCCTAGTTGTAGCAAAGAACAAGTCGCCTACTATTCTTTCGCATTGTCCTCTGCACTAATAAAATCCACACGCTTAATAGCATACGCAGTCTGTCCAGCAGGCGTTCCGTCCTCGCTTCCCCAGGAAAATATACGTACGTGCGTACAGCGCACAATGTCGTCGCGATGTTTGCCATATAATTTCCCGCCCAAATAAGCTACCAAAAGTTATGGCATGGAGCACGCTATCAATAATTTTTCAAATATTTTGGATGGTTTCTTTCCCTCTTTATTATTCCTCCCACAGCCACTTCCTCTCATTATTCCTTCTAGTTGAAGTACAAATTAATTGTCTATCCTTCTCCTTCAAGATAGTAGATAGACTTCTGAAGTGCAAGTGATCATTAAATGCAGCTTAAGGGGCAGAGAGCCGGAGACTCGAGTTCTAATCAAATCTACCCTAGCTGGTATAATCGGTCTCTCACAGGCATTCATATATATTCCCTCCATCCCAAATTACTATTCATTTTGACTACAAATAATAATTTGGGATGGAGGAAGTCTATGTGTAAGTGTGTACTGTGTTCAAAATGAATGAAAAAGTACATGGGAAACCCAAACTTATGTAAAGCAGAGATTTTTTACTATTTTTCTAGGAATTCTCCCTTTAGCTTACCACGCAGTTATGTGGTATGCTCAAATTTGAATGTTAACATGTGTTTCGGTGAAAAATAATATTTAACGGAAAAAGGTAATGTGACATCATGTGGGTGGAAGTGACTGTAATGTTGTTTGGAATAGTGGTCCTTTGTTTCTCTCTCCATTTCGCGGTGTTCAATCCGCTACTGCCGAAGGGCTTGTGACGGTTGTGGTTTCATTGCAGTGGAGGAGCATATATGGAAAGTGCTCAAGGTGCAGCCTCGTTGATATTTCTTAAGCAGTTCTATAGATATGTTCTTGGGGATACACGACTAATTGTTTCTTCAAAAGCTTTTTTGCAGTTGGGTTTGCTCAGATTTTGCTTCGTTCTCTAATTGTCCTCTCTTCCACTGGCAGCATGATCAACGGTGATTGGTAATAAGACAAAGTAGCCATGGTTAAGAAGATCAAAGATTAAGAAGTCTAAATCTTAAAATGCAAGTGTGCCTGAAAAAGAAGATGAGGGAGTACTACTACCTTGGATTCATCACAAAAAACAACATTGAGCCGCTAGGAGAGAAATATGCGATTAAATTCAAGCACCGAATCATCATCAATCAAACAATCAGCATTAGTGAGTCTCTATCCTTATCCATCATGGATTGGCAAGGTGGGACATTGTTATTTAGATGCGCTATAAAATCTTTATAGTGCTCTTGTTGAACAACATGATAAGCCATACAAGAGCCCCAGCTGTCTAACTTTCCCAAGTTTACCTTTTATCAACTTATTTTGTAAAACATTTCACAATCTTTTAGTTTCTAAAACTTTGTACCAAATATTTAAAGCATTTCCAAATATTTTCGGAAAGAAATCAAATACTTTACGGAAACTTTTCAAAAAAAAAATTAAAAACAATTCTTGGGAAAGTTTTTACTTTATCAAAACAAAACATATTTTGAGAAACATTTTCAAAAGAATTCTTTTGTAAGACAGCTTCCAAATTTTTTTTCCCGAAACGTTTTGGGAAAAGGTCCCATTAGGTAGATTGTAAACACTTCACTATCTAGCATTGCATCATGGCACTTCGAGGGCTGGATGATCCACCACGAATCGAGGTTCTACCCTCTCACATACCTTACTAACGTGGAAATACCACTAGTAG
Source organism: Setaria viridis (assembly GCF_005286985.2). NCBI lineage: Eukaryota > Viridiplantae > Streptophyta > Magnoliopsida > Poales > Poaceae > Setaria > Setaria viridis. Next base: position 17,678,495 of record NC_048265.2, read on the forward strand.
AGAATTGGCTTTCCATGCGCCCCCTTTTGTCCCGGTTTAAAGTTGGCCCGGGACAAAAGGTTCATCAACCGGGACTAAAACTCGATCACTGGTGGGGGGCTCACCAACCGGGACCTTTTATCCCGATTGCAAAGGCTAGTGGGAAAAAAAGACTCTGAGAGGCCTTTTATCCCGGTTTGAAACACCAACCGGGATAAAAGACCCCCCCTTTTATCCCGGTTGGTAACACCAACCGGGATAAAAGGTCACCCTTTTATCCCGGTTTGTAATACCAACCGGGATAAAAGGGGGTCATTTATCCCGGTTGGTGTTTCAAACCGGGATAAAAGGGTCCCCAACGAGGTGACTGGAAGGTGACTGGAAGAGGATTAAATCCTCGAACCCTTTTATCCCGATTGTAATACCAACCGGGATAAAAGGGGGTCTTTTATCCCGGTTGGTGTTTCCAACCGGGATAAAAGGGTCCCCCACGAGTTAATACAAAAGGATAGCATCCCCTACATAGTCGATGTGGTGTGTAGGTGGGATGGCAAGGAAGCTATGCGTGAGGCTGGAGGTTGTGGGTTCGAATCCTACGAACCGCGCACGCGCATATTTCGCGTGAAAAATCGCGTGACCTGTGACTTGTGATACCAACCGGATGGATTTTCGGGATATTTGCACCCTACCAACCGGGACTAAAGTCCAATTCTCTACTAGTGTACTTGTCTCCTAATTTTACCGCTTGATGCAGCACCGAGGTTTTGTTCTCTCGCCACCCAGTCAAGCTCCACGTACTTGGCAATGTCATAGCCTCCTCCTTTGGATTTAGTTATTCATGACAGCGCGCTCCTTGCTACCATTGCACCCTTGTCTTTAAGATGTGAACTACGATCAAGTGTGCTTACACACGAAGCTTGAAATTCCTGATGAACTAATAAGAAGCTTCCAAGTTGTTTGGTTGCTACCCTGGCCGGCCTTCAAATCAAAATTGGATGCCTGTAGCCCCGGCTTTACCAGGGTCCAAACCAAACAGGCTCTTTATGCGTTTGTTGACGTATGTAAGCTACACGGCTTAGCCGATGTCAATTATATGTATAATCTTGGATCGTGCGAGTAGGCCTTTCATGACTTTGCGAGCACGGGCAGGAGACGGACTTCACCCCATCTCCGAGGAGCAAACATCACCGGACAATCGAAACGAGAACACGTGCCGAGCACAGTGTTAGTATTATTGCTATTTGCAGCCTGACCACCGGCTCCCTCGATCAGCAGCCTCCGCCGAGCGCTGGACGGGACCTCCGGTGCGCGGGACACGACATGATATGCGCCGCCCGTACGCACTGGCCGGTCGTTGTATGTGTGCGCCGGCCGGCGGTCTATGCACACCTGTTTCTTTTGACGGTGGACGCCATAGCGTCTACTAACGTGCAGCACTGCAGAGGTTCAGTACTTCAGTTGCAACGTCCCTATACTGTACTCCCTACCCTGCCACTGAAGTAGCACTGGAGATACACTACACACGAACAAGGTGGGCCCACCAAGTGCATGCCGCGTATGGTCCACGGGCTCGCGCGTGCCAAAAGATTCTTTGGTGCCACGCTGCGGTGGTGGATGTGGTGCCGCCATTTCCAAACGAGATCGAGCTCTCAAACTATTTAAGAGCGCCGGAACAAAACAGGCCAGCTGCCACGCTGTGGGCCGCAGCCCTGCTCTGCCCCGAGCAGAGAGGAGAGGAGAGGAGCAGCGTCCACACGAGCTACCGGCCGTTAAAACTGATATCTTCGCCTGGAAACGCTGGCGGTCTGCAAGACTGCAACGGTTACCACCACAGGCTCGGCCCGATCGCCGGCTGGTGGTCCTCGTCCATGGGTGTAGGCGTGTAGCATAAGCCAAAGGTTAGCGGCGAACTGATTGGCCCTTGCTGCCGCGGTGCCATCCAAACACATCGGATTAGTAGAGCTATATCAGCAGGTGACCTCCCGCCTAAGCCCCGTCGTCACGGGCCAACAACGCCTCCGCAGCCGGATCGCGACGAGCACCACCTGTGGCCGGCGGACTCCAACTGGGCGGCCGTGCGCCGAGCGGCGCTGGCTGGGGCTGCGCGGCCTCGCTGTCGCATCAACGTCGACCGCCCTACCCCCCTGCTGCGCCTGCGCGTCTGTTCTTACGCGACGCCGATCGATCTCGGCGGCACGTGCACCACGGGGACCAGGCTCCTGCATGGCACCACGATACCACCGTGCCCATGGCCGCCCGGCGGCCAAAATCGCTAGCTCCCGGCCGGCGCCCCCCACTGTTCGTCCCGATCCCACACGGATCACGGACTGCGCGCGGCGCTCAGCTCGTTCGCCGGCCGGCCGGGTCCCCGCGCGGGCTTCATGACTTCATGTGCGTGGCGCACTACGTCCCGGATCGATGCGGGCGCAAAAATGTTCTGGGCAAGATCCAAACTTGGATAGCTCTCGCTCTAGCTCTTGCGCGCGATAGGGTGTGTATATTCTTCTCCGGTGGCAACGCTGTCGTCCGTGTTAGGTGTTGGGTCGCCAAGCCCAAGTTGCACGTACGGGTAGTTTTCCTCATCAGCAGCAGCAGCTGCAGGTAACGTTTTTCACTACACTTAGCTCGCCAGCTAGTGATCGATCGATCGATCAGGGGCACCGCAAGTGGACAAGAAAGCTACAAACTGTGGACCAGCAAGCTAGTTTCGGCATGATCCATGACTTAGGGCATGTTTCGATACGAGGTGCTAAATTTTAGCAGGGTCACATCGGATGTTCGGATGCTAATTAGGAGGACTAAATATGAGCTAATTACAAAACTAATTGCATAGATGGAGTTTAATTCGAGATGAATCTATTAAGGCTAATTAATCCATCATTAGCAAATGGTTATTGTAGCACCACATTGTCAAATTATGGACTAATTAGACTTAATAGATTCGTCTCGCGAATTAGACTCCATCTGTGCAATTAGTTTTGTAATTAGACTATATTTAATACTCATAATTAGTATCAAACATCCGACGTGACAGGTACTAAAGTTTATCAGGGTGACACTCCCTTAATCATGGGCTAATATGACAGTTAACTTCCATCAATCTGGATCAGCTACCACTACACTTCTCTCACACACATAAAAGAAAAGAAAAGAAAAGAAAATTAACTCGCACACGCACAGACACGTTTGCTGGCACATGAGTACATGCATGATGACGAAAATCTGCTGCGATGATGAGGCCGGCCGAGGCGGCCGGCGGCTGGTCTGATTTACCTGAGGCCGAAGGAGAAATGGCCGCCGCCGGCGCTGCTGCTCTCGCCCGGCTCGCTACGGGCGAGCGTGAAGGAAGATACGCGGGAGGACGAGCTGCAAGTGCAGGCGGAGGCGGAGGCCGCCATGGAGACGACGAGGTCGACGAACGCGGTGACGATGGCGGGGTGGGTGTCCCTGCCGTTGGCGCCGAGGTACCACGCCAGCATCCTCTCCAGCCACTCCCAGTCGCCCACGCCGTGCGCGGACACCATCTCCTCCATGGACGCCCGGAAGTCGCGGTACGGGTCGGCGGAGTCGAACGCCACGGCCACGCCGTCGCCGAAGGACGAGGACGACGCGTCCTCGGCGTGGCCGGCGGCAGCGGTGGCCCGACGCGTGGCGGGACCGGGCGGCTTCCTCTCGAGGATGGAGCTTGAGGGCGCCTGCGGCTCGAAGAGGAGGCGGTCGTCGGAGCGAAGGCCGCGGACGATAGCGTCGGCCATGTCGTCGGCCGCGGAGGGCTCGGACTCGGTGGACGGGCTGTCGTCGGACGCGCAGACGACGCGGTGCGTCGTGCGCGCGGAGGAGTTGGCGAAGGACGACTCGCCGGAGTCCAGGAAGAGGGACGCGATGGTCTTGGCGGCGGCGGACGGGGTCCGGAAGGACTGGGTTCTTGGGTGCTTGCAGGAGGGCCACATCCATGCCGGTGGGGCGGCTGGTGGTGGTGACGGCGGCGGCGTGTCCTGGGCCGAGTTAGTGGTGTAGAACAGGGAGCTGAAGGGTAGCCCCTTCACCATTGATGTCGGATTTGATATGAACAGCGATGTGTGCAGCAGCGGTGCGAATAGGAGCAGGCCGTGGCCCGTGGGAGAAGAGGTCCGGGGGACGCGCTAGTTTTCAAACCAGAGGGCGAGGAGGCCGGGGTTTATTTGGTTGAAGATCGATGCTGTTAGTCCTTCATCAACGGGGTCCATATTAATTTCCTATGATCGATGTTGTGTGCCTTTGTGGGGTCCAAATTAATTTCCTATGCTCGCAACCAAAAATATTATTGCTCGTCGCGCGGTGGATGACCACGGTGCGACTGTTATCCTATCGCTAGCCGCTTAAGTGTACGATAACCTCTAATTTGAGGTGAAATGGTCTATAAGCAACAAGGTTATAAAAGGTAATATTTTAAATAGTGGGCTAAGACATTTAGCGTTGAAGAAATAGCAGCTAAATTGTACAAAGGAGTAAATAGTGGTACTCTCCTCAATCAGCTATAGCGGAAGATAGCGGAGGCTATAGCCGGCTATTTAAAATATTTATAAACACTAACAAAAATTATATGGAAAAAATATTTTTTTCAAGCCCACAAATGTTAGCATTATCATCCTGTGCGTCGGTCTTGCAATCCTGAATCTAATGCAAAACAACCGACTTTGACTTCATTGAGTCCACTAGAGTCTGAATGGTTTCTTTCTAAGGTAAAAGAAACAAAATGACACCAGCATATGCAAATATATGTTCTTTGAAAACAACGCAGTTTGCAAACTAACTTCAAATTAAAACATGATCTCAAATTTGCATTCCTTACAAGAATAGCTTCAAAATAAGACCACCCTTGAGTATTTCGATGATATTCAATTTTGAAGCAACTTTGTTATAAGAAATCCATAGGAGTACAATAAAACTAACTTCTACATTTTAAAAACATGCTTACCACTTTTTATAAAAACTTTGCATATAAAACTGAGACAATAAGTAGAATATTAGTATTGATGTTGGAGAGATAGAATGTACGTGTGAATAGTGAAAATGCATGGAAAGGTGGGTGAAAATCCAAGTCGATTAAGTAAATGTCTTCTCATGTTCTTGGGCAGTCAATTTTATGAAAACAATTGAGCGTTTTATTAGACTAAGTCTGGCATTTCTCTATTGTACAAAATTTGTATCTATATAAAGTTACATCAAAATATTTGTAATATGGATCATATTTGTTGATAAAAATGTAAGGATTATAATGATGCAAACAGATAAAAAATATTAAATGTAACGATGAAATATAAGCATTTCAAGTTTAATGAATCATATGTTCACACTTTCCAAGCAACGCATGAGCCATCATATATTACATCAATGACACTTGCCCTAGATCTGTGTGCACTTTAATGGAACATTTCACACTTGTTTGCTCTCTTTTTATCATAAATGGTGCATGTTAAAAAGTTTATAGTATGCATGTTTGTGATTGAGCTGGTCAACATGGATTTATCTAATTTAATTCTCATGGATTTTATGTTGTAATTATGGAACTGTAATGCTATTCATGAAGTTCTCTATGAAATTCATGCCATATATTTCAAACAGGATCCATCATGTCAATTGCTTAGTTCTCAAAAACTAGTTAGAAATCTATTTATATAAGAGAAATTTTAGAATGTTTGAGAAAAATGATAGTCATCCATTTGGTAAAATCGAATGGTGGAAATAAAGGAAGTACCATGAAGTATAAAAAGTACCAATTTGGTGGGACCAAGTACCAAAAATAGTGAGAAATTACTATGATGCTCTTTTAATTATGTGTAAATCTATTTAATTCTTTTTTGTAAGAAGGGTAAGAAAGGAAAGTACCTGCAAGTACCACTTATATTTTAAAAGCATTGTAACAAAGCTCTTTATATAATTGGGATAGCAATTTTGTGTCCATGCATGTATTTTAGTAGTTTTGACATATATATGAGAGCATGCTAGTGGAAAATTAATGAAAATTGACTCAAAAAATTTAATTGCATGTGATTGTGTAATGATCAAAATAGAAACCGAACTGTACATCATAATGGATGTGATTGCTAAAGCTGACCATCAGGGCAGCCCAAATGATAGCTAGTAGACTAGCCATACTAGCTAACATGGGAACTTGTTTGAGGTCAATGAGGTTGGCGAGGAGGTTTGCGTGGTAATTCGTCATTCATGTACTAGTAGCTTGTTGCATATTATGTCCAGCCTTTGAAGCTTAATCAAAAATTTTAAATATTTCCTTTTCTCCTATTTTAGATTGTTGTGAGTGGTGGGTGCCAAACACTAATGGGCCAACAAGAATCCGAAGGATAAATATGTTATCATATCAGTTAGCAATAAAGGAATGTATCTTGCACCTGCATAGGCTCTAGCTCCCTACAATAAATTGCATGTCGTTATACTGTTTGAAATCATTTGCCAATTGCCTTGCGGAATGTTTTATTAGGGATGGTGGTACCTTTCATAGTGATATAGCTTCATGACATCATAAGAAATGCATGTAAGACATTACCAAAACAAAACTTCTAATTGCAATTAGCCTTTGTTTCTTTTTTTGAAGATGTTTCATCAATATAATTGTTTGTCCTTTACTATATCTTCATAACCTTCGCATATGGTTTCGTGTGGGAACACTAAATAGCTTTCTATTTTAACATCGACAAGGAAAGTAAAATTATGAATTCTCTATTTTCCAGGAATCATTTGTTTTCATCTATTGTTGTGAATATTAGCTTTGGTTCCTTTTTCAAAGATGTTTTGTCAATTTGATTATTTGGCCTATGGTTCCATGTTGGTAATAAGCATTAAGTTGCTTTCTACTATCTGGACATTGAGAATAAAATGATTGGTGTTATTAGATTCGCCTATTCAGCTAGAATTATTGGTTTCCAGCTATTGCTGTGAGTATTTATCTTTGTTTGAGAATATGTAACACTATATGGTGTATATCCTTCTCTCACCTATTGCATGGCTAGAAATATGTCGCAGATATTGAGGCCTTGTTTAGTTGGCCAATTTGGGATGTGCCAAATTACTGTTACAGCACTGTAGCACACTGTAGCGTTTCGTTTGTATTTGTGAATTATTATCCAAATATTGACTAATTAGGCTCAAAAGATTCGTCTCGCAAAGTACAACAAAACTGTGCAATTAGTTTTTAATTTCGTCTACATTTAGTACTCCATGCATGTACCGCAAGTTTGATGTGATGGGAATCTTCTTTTTGCATAGTGTCAAAGTTGGGAGTTGGGGGATAACTAAACATGGCCTGAGTTAGCTTGAAATATTTTATAGCCTGCTGGATCAGCAAAAAATATCTCCTGACAACTCAGTTGACAAGATATATTGAGATGACGATGCAGCATCCTAGCTCGTGCCGCAACATGGCCATGAAACTTATGGCCAATTCACTTGGCTATATTTAAATATCACCAAATCATCAGATGTGTTTAAGTATAGCTAACTCGACTGGAAACAGTGGTATATTTTTGCCAAATTTGAATCAGGCAATTGTTTTAAAAAAGAATACAATAAAAATAAAAATATCTCCTTCCTTCCCCGGGAATCAACGTAACATGTTTCTGGTTTCTTTTGCAACACTGCTAACGTTCGAAGCCCAACCTATTCTTCAGCTAGGCCCAGCTACTATCCAGCATGATTTAAGCCCATCAGTTAGGCCCAGCTATTACTCAACACGATTAAGCCCATTACACACGATTAAGTCTCCATTTACCCATGAGAGAATTCCTTATTTTACATTACTAATTCTTAGCCCTCAAAAATTTATCCTTGCCTATTTGACACCGGATTTAAATTTCATCCATTATATAACGGTTTCCATCCTATTATCGTTAAATATCTTGTGAAAAGATGATTTTACCCTGTTGTCACAGCAGGGCCCACTGCAACCAGCCACCCACCGTTCTCTCTCGTCCACCCCTATCTGCTACCACGTCGCGCTAGCCGCCCAAGCACGCAGCACGCTGCGCTTCCTCGCCATTGTTGACGCTCGTTATTGACACACTTTTACCCCTATTTATCTTCAATAATAACATGAATTTAATACCTAAACTAATGATCATACCTAATAAACCTTTCATTTTCACATCTACAACATATTTTGGAGGATATTCTGTTTTTGCAGGGAATTGGATCTAAAAGTATATTTTTGGATAAAGCACTAAACGATCATCGAACCAGACGAAGGGCTAATAGGCCAAGGAAGGGCTTAGGCCGATCAGCCCAGAGGAGCCCAGGCCGATCAACCTAGGATCCTCTAGCGCCCCCTGACGCTCATCTTTGGCAAGTAATCATCCGAGATGACTTAAGGGCTAAGTTTGTGAAGATATGGTAAGGATGACTTCGGGATCAAAGATGAATCAAAGAAGATAAAGCGGAGATTTGGAAAGTTATTGAAGATCAATCTCATCCCGAAGCTACTGACGTGCCAGGACCATATGCAAGTGAAAATAAGACTCTTGAGTATCTAAGAAGACTTGGGGACGAAGTAGGACACAAGAGGGAAAAACAAAGGCCCATCTAGTTCGATTTTTACCTCCGCCCACGCCACCCAAAAAGATGATGTTGATGGTAGTTAACACACCAAGTTGCGAACTGCAAGCGCGCGGATCATCATAGCTTTTCCTTAAGAGTATTCCATCCAAGGTTTATCAATCCGTAAATTGGCAGCGAATTGATTAGGGATTTCCATCTAATCTAATGGATTAGTCCTAACATGAAGCATTGATTGCATAAGAAGGTAAATTTGTTGTAAAGATCATGAATAAGTATAGATCACATCCACAGATATATATGATATAACAACACCAAGGGTAGCAAGAGCCTATCATCTTCTAGTTGTAGTTCTAACCAATGAGCAAGCACATCATGCATCTCATCCAAAATAATCTTTCAACTACTACTACCTCCGGTTGAACCTCCCGAAAACCCCCACCCTACACGGAAGCAGAACCTGTCACAATCCCCCTTATCGGCGTAGGCAGTTTAAGGACACGAATACAGGTGAACATATCTACTTATCATGAAGGATTGACATACTAGATCTAAGCACCATGACTACATAAAGCATGCTATGTAGTCTAAACTAGCATTAGACTAAGGGACAAGCATATTCATGATAGGTAGAAAGCATAGGAGGAGATAACGAGTCGCTAATAGATCGGATGACATGAACAACATTTCTTATATAATAGATGTATTTAGATCATCATCTTCGAGTACATACCATCGATGATCTAATACTAGCTCTCCTGAACTCCAACATGGCACAACCGCATAGGGAGGCCATGGTAGCTAGAGTCGGTCTAAGCCATCTCCTAGATAACTCCGAAGAGTTGTAGCGGCCATCAGCTTCCTTTGGTGTATGCCTTTGGTTTTGTCAAGTTCTGGTGGATGGATCTCAAGGATCGGTGAATTTTGGGGTATTTATAGTTTGGAGAGTGCGTGGCAGAAACTGGAGGTAATCGGGCGAAGGAACACCCCAGTCGATCGGCCTAGGGGGGTCCAGGCCGATCGGCCAAAGCCTTCCTTTCGTCGTCTCGTGCCCTCCTTCGTCGTCAAGTCTCCCATGATGTTTGGGAACCTTATTTTTGTATGCATGTCGGCCTAGCTCATCGATAGCCCTAGGATAAGGTTGGATCTTGATATCTTTCCAAAGTCCTGGTTGCTTCCATCTTTGATCCTGAAGTGAACTTGACATATCTTGTGAAACATAGCCCCTAAGTCTTCTTGGAGGACTGCTCACCAAGAATGAGCATGATCGGGCCTAAAGGACCCTAGGCCTTTCGGCCTAGGCCTCTATAGGCCGATCGGCCTAGGCCCATTTTGGGTCCGCTGGCCTTCGTCTTTCTCTGGGTTGTTGCTTGTACAGGTACTTATCCAATTATGCTCCAATATAGTCCAATTTCCTGTGAAACAGAATGTTCTTCAAAATACAATACAAATGCGAAAATGGAGTTATTTCAAGAAGTGGCGGGTTAGTATAAGAATATGTATGAAAACACCGCATAAATGGTACTAAATGTGAGTAGATAACGAGCGTCAACACATGCTCACTATAGCCTCCGGTTGCCGGACCCCTTCCACCCGCCGATTCCTGTGGCGAGGACCGCCGTCCTTGGCAGGCGGCGACAACGACCTAGGTGTGCTAGGGCATTGGCACCTGGGCGGCGCCCTAGGCCATGCCGACCTGGGTGTCAAGGGAGGCGGCTATGGCCCCCTGGGCAGCCTGGGCGTTGGGCATTAATATAAGAATATATATGAAAACAACACTTAAATGGTACTAAAAAATACGTAGATAATGAGCGTCAACAATTCCCCCATGCTTAAACCTTGCTCGTCCTCAAGTCCAAGTTACTTGCTTAATCAAGAAATCAGCATTGCCCTCCGATGTTATCCCTGCACTCAGTCATGCATAACAAGACACATTGCTATCTCGAGTATTTAGCATTAAGCTTCAAGTTGTGACCGGCTAATTTTCATCATGGAAGATAGACTAGCAATAAAGAACATGCCACAATAAAATAAATACAATACTATTAAACTTAAGTCAACTTCAGACCTTTACCTTGTTCCATCGTGAAGAGTTTTTTCAAAAAGATGCAAATCCAGCATAAGTGAAATTCTCTTGCAAAAGTTCATTAAAACACTCATCTCATCAAGTCACTCAAGGATATACTAGATTATTTTCAACATATTCTACTCATATATGAAAGTGGAAGGCTTATGTGGAGCTTGGTAGGTAGAAACAATCCTAGCAAAATATTATATCTAAAATATTGTCAAACTAAGAGAGAGATCTATTGAGATTATTGAGACTTGTCAAAAAGATCATGGAAAATAAATGTTGGAGAGGGAGAGAGATGAAACACACATTTAGATAAGTGGATATGTGCATGTGGCAAATGAATGATCCCGAGGCACAAATGAAGTCCTCGTTGTCGGATTGCACATGGTAGGAAAATAATTATGGATCAATCTTAACCTTGAGAGCACTGGGAACTTTAACGAGGCTCAAAGAACTCAGGAGCATTTTATTCCTTTTCTCCTTTATTATTTTTTTCTTTTCTTTTTCATTCCTTTTTCTTTTCTTTCTTCTTTTTTTCTCATTTTTTCTTTTTCTCCCCAGAACTTCTTGCAACATAGTACTTTACTCAGCAGTATTCGGAGATAAGTGATGACTCTTCCCAATACTTAGACGATGCTTGTCCTCAAGCATGAAAGAGAAAGAAAGATAAATTGCTGAGGTAAGTACTAAAATCCACGATCTTCTACAAAAAATTATTTTATTCCTCTAGAGGGACTCCCACGCCAAATTTTAGAGGGAATGGAGGGGGGAACACCTCAGGCTGATCAGCCTGAGGGTGTCCAGGCCGATCGGCCTAGCCTCTTCTGGCTTTTATTTTCTTCACTTTTTATTCTCCGTGAATGCCTCCAGGTCTTGATTTTCTTGAAAAGGTATTGATTAATCTTATGAATTTTTGTTGAAATATTTTTTCCATACTCAATAGGTTGTGATCAAGGAGGTAGTCACAAAAATAAAAAAATTTTATTTAGTTTGGATGCCCAGCGAGGTTTGTGAAATTTCTAGTGTCGAAACTCACAATGCATGGATAGAAAGGCTAGCAAGAAAAATGTTTACACAAAAGAGATGGCTAGCTTCTAAGTCTCATACAACAGAAATCAATATTAATCCAACTCATCAAAATATAAGTTTGCAATCTAAAGGTTTCATCATGAAAGATCATGCATGTATATAGGCTCTGGTAGGTAGAACTTTGCAAGAGATTCACAAATGTAGATAGCATATGAATTAATTTTAAAATAAATAAATCAAGTTATTAGGTTATCTGAAAACTTAAATTAAAGAGCAACATATAATTTGTAGGTCTAGAATTTAGTCATTTAACCTCCATAGTTAAAAGAGCCAGTAGTTAATGTGATTAGGTTCATTAAATAGAGAGCAATTAGTCAAGTCATATGCAACATTTTATTGTATAGGTAAAATAAAGCGGCAACCTTCATCATTTTTCCATAAGCATGATTATACCAAAAACTATTATCATCGTGGGGACCTCAAGGTGATGGTGATCATGATTTATTGAAAATAAAACTAGGTTGTACTCCTAGTAGCCATGTTTTTATAGGGAGAGATATACAAAGGTTGCATCGAATTTATGATTGAAGGCTTATATGCACATGCATTTAGAAAGAAATGTACAAAGAGAAGGTTGAGGAAGAATTTACACAGGCATCGATGCTTGCAATGAAGTGTAGTGCAGCTTCCCCCATGTTTAAGCATTGTGCTTAGCATGGAAGAAGAAAAATAAGTAGCTTGTGGCGATCGTGATCATTGTACTCTACGCGGCATTTTTATTATTGTCTAGCAAGTTCTCCCCCACGTGTAGCATTTGTGTTAGGAATGAATGAAGAAGATGCACATCTTGTGATCCTTGAAATCATGGTTCTCCACATCCAGAGTTTGTCTTGATGGTTTTTCACCCTTGTCCTCTTTATTGTCCTTTGGTTTCTTCTCTTTTTCTTTCATGAAAGCACTTCACCATGCCTACAAAACGATTCAAGTGCACAAACTACCCCCGAGGTGACTGTCGGGAGTAGAAGCAATTGCTAACAAACCAACAACATCCCTAATACTTTAAATTGTGGCATAGCTAATCCAGTAAAATAAAAACAAAAACCTAATGAGTGTATGTGAGTGCAAGTGTGAATGCAAATGATAGGTAGGGACATAAATAAAGATAATGTTTGCACTAAGTTCTAAGCACCATGGTTATATTTAGGTTGCTGAAATCCTCCATAGCCATAAAAATTGGTAATCAAGGTCAAATACCATGCTTATCCCATGATCAATAACTCTTTACAGCACAAGAAAAATAAAGCACATTGCAAAGCTTATAAACCAACCAATGCAATATGAATGGCTTGCAAGTTTTGGTAAACTGAATGATGATGTCTGCAATCAAGTCTAAACACCACGTTTACACAAGATTGCGAAAGGAAAATGTTGTACAAGCATTAACATAGATATGAAAGCATTCATCATAAAAGTTTTTAGGAAAAAGCCAAGCTAACACATGAATGTTGGAACAAATGCATATGCACAAGCAAAAGGGTTAGCAAAAACAAAGGCTAGCAAGGTTGAAAAGACTATCGATGTTGTTCCACAATTAGTTGAGTCAAAAATAATTGCTTAGAATCACAAAGCAAGGCTGACCACTTCATAAGAAGTCAAGCAATGTCAACAAGAAAATCATTCATCAAAAAGCTCCAACAACCAAACTAACAACATTCAGGGTAGGTTCATAGGTTTCCTATATTTTTTTGGCTTGAAACAAGAATTTTGAAGAGAGATAGCGTGCCAGGTACGGGAACTCGCCAAGAATCCACTGGCAAACTCGATGGCACAAGTCATCATCAAGCCAATCGTCATGTTCGAAGCAGACGCGATGTTCGTCTTTAGCTCCTGGGATTGCATTGCAGACGGAGCTGCAAATTTCCACCGCCACCTCACGTTAACCCTGGAGAAGAAGCAGCAAACCATGAATCTCCAGCGCTAAGCTCTGGAGAACCTCGTCGATATTTTCGGCGAATTTTCAATTTCTGACCTAGTCAGAGGCTGGGGGGACGAGTCCAAGTTCAACTCGACTTATACCGGCAATCGGATTGACTTTCACAAGCCGGTACATAAGCCATCGTGTGAGTCAGACTACCACCTGAGTTGATTCCCGTTCGGACTCCGCAACGCGATCACTATTTATCAGGCTGCCCTATCTAGGTCACAATCTGATACAGATATGATCGATGACCTCGACTACTACTTCGATCCAGGTGAGGAGACTCCTTTATCAGGTCTGCAGCAGGGTCTGGTAATCACATCAACTCCCCAAGGCAGATTCGTCTACTGGCCCAACATGAAGTCACCCGCTCTTGCCAAAGACGACGATTCATGCCTCATCGTCTACCTCGACACTCTCCCGTACCAGGAGGGAGCTCCTATGTCGCCTATTTACAAGGTAGGCAGCACCATAGAGGTCATCACTTCAAGCTCGGGAAACCACTCTCCAAAGTGTGAACTCTTCGCCGTCATAACTGGACAAGAGGATGAAGAAAAAGAGCAACGAGACAGAAACCAGTGACATGAGCGTCACCCGGATGAAGTCTCGCGTGATGAACTCACCGCCAACATTGTTAGAGAAGAGACCGAAGCTCAATAAACTCGACGATGAGCAAGAAATGATGCAAGAGCAGAGCACCGCCACCGCCTTGCAGCGGACCTACCAATCCAAAACCTTGATAACGCCTTTGAAGCGATTCAAATGCATCGCCATCGTACTCTCCTGGCTACCATCGTGTCTATTGATCGCATTACCCGCGTGATGCCTCAGAACAAGTACACAAGATAGTTGGTTGAACTGGCGGAACTTGCATATGAACAACTCGATCAACAGAATCTGATACAGTCAGTCCAACACTCCCCATCCCAGTGAAGTCGACATGGCAGCAGCCATAGAGGCGCTCCGTCCAGACCAAGTCAATTCAAAGGCGCTAGACCAAGCCAAGCTGGAGTTGAAGGTAGTCTAGCAGGACCCTCAGGAGGCCGTGGCCACCGTGGGGTCAACCCAGAGCCTGAATGCCCAATAGAAGACCTCCGTAACAAGATTAACGCTAGCCGCGACGCCCGTACCATCATCGACGGATGGCGCCGCGAGCGCGAGGAAGAAGTCGAACACCCAAGAGATGATATTGACGGGTTCCCCGCCTTCTCAAGATATGTGAGGAGGACAACTCTACCCGAAAAGTTCAAACCTCCGGATATCACCAAGTACGATGGCAAGTAGGACCTAGTCCAATGGCTCCTGTGCAACTCGCTGTCAGTACAAGCAGCAGGGGGAAACGACAACACCATAGTCATCTACTTCCCCATCTCCATGAAGGCGGCACCACTCACATGGTTTGAATCGTTGGATATGAACTCCATAGACTCATGGAAGGGCCTCAA
Organism: Setaria viridis; assembly: GCF_005286985.2. Taxonomy (NCBI): domain Eukaryota; kingdom Viridiplantae; phylum Streptophyta; class Magnoliopsida; order Poales; family Poaceae; genus Setaria; species Setaria viridis. The sequence goes on from NC_048265.2 coordinate 17,693,547, forward strand.
AGTAGCGTTCCCCAACAACTACGTAGGGACAATGCAACATCCTAGCAACAGGATCGACTTGTCTGAAGTTAAAAAACAAGAAAGCGAGACCCTGCGAAGCTACTTACGTCGTTTTTTCAACAAGAAGGCCACAATCGTGGATATCACGGAGCGTGATGTTATAGACTGCTTCCAAAACGGCCTCCACGACTGTCGGATGTTCCAGGACTTCAGCAGAAGACACCCTGCTGATGTCAAATCTCTCAAGATCATGGTACAGACGTGGGCAGATGAAGAAGATTGGGAGATCGAAAGGTTCGAGTCCAATCGCAACAAGGGCTAGAACAACAACAATAAGAACAATGGCCAACGCAACAACAAGAACCGCAACGATTGTCCTAACATTGACAACCGGAATAACTACTCGGAAGGTCACAACCTCAAGCGAAAACCAGACAATACTATCGCGGCAATTTTTCAGTCGTCCAAGAAAGGTAGCGGCAAGAATTAAGACAAACCCTCATTCAATGAGCTCCTGAAGAAACAGTGCCCATACCACAAGCACTCTGCGATAGATTGTTTTAGTCTACGAAAAGTCATGAAGGACTTGCCAGAGCCATCTAGCACCAAGGACAAGAGCGAGGCCAAGGAAGACAGACGATGGTGAAATGGCAAGTTCCAGAACCCATCCAACACCGTCAACGTCATCTTCGGCGGAACCCTGGGTACTGCTACTAAGCGGTCCAAGAAGCCCACTCTTCGAGAGATAATGTCCATTAAATCTGTGACCCCAACGTTCCTCAAATGGTTCGAGGTGCTAATTACGTTCTCCAAGAAGGACCAATGGTCTAGTTTCTCCGACCCAGGACGGTATTCCCTTGTCCAAGACCCGGTTGTCGCTGGCTCCAGAATTACTAAAGTGCTCATCGATGGTGGTAGCGGGCTTCACATCCTGTTCGCCAAGACACTGAAGAAGATAAGCCTCGATGTCACCAATATGCTCACCCTAACGAACTCTTCATTCCATGGGATCGTCCCGGGCAACACAGCTGTACACCTCGGACAGGTGGTTTTGCCAGTTACCTTTGGAACAAAAGAACACTGCCAAACATAATACATCCGGTTCGAGGTAGCGAACTTTGAAACACCATACCATGCCATCCTCGGAAGACCAGCATTGGCTAAATTCATGGTCATCCCGCACTTCGTGTACTTAGTATTCAAGATGCCGGAACCCAAAGGAGTACTCTCCCTGCGTGGAGACTTGAAGAGGTCGTATGACTGCGACACAGAAGTGGTGGAGCTAGCAGCAACAACCCAAGTACCAAACTCGATGATGCGCTGCATCAAAGAAGTTGTCCCCGTCAGAGCTCAAGATTCCAGAAAAGAAGTCGGGGGAAACCAAGGTCAAGCCGACAAGTGAAGTAGACATCAAAGCCATTGACCTTGAAACTGGTGATAGGTCCAAAATAGCCCTAATTAGCAGAGGCTGGATCCTAAATAGGAAAACGCGCTCATCAGCTTCCTCCAGGCCAACTGAGACATCTTCACGTGGAAACCAGCGGACATGCAGGGGGTGCCTAGGGAGTTGATCGAGCACTCACTCAATGTGAATCCAAAAGCTATACCAAAAAGGCAACACTTTCGACGATTCGCCCAAGACAGAAGGGAAGCCATCAAGAAAGAGCTAGCCAAACTACTTGCAGTGGGCTTCATAAAAGAATTCTATCATCCAAAGTGTCTCGCCAATCCCGTCCTAGTGTGAAAGACAAACAACAATGACGGAGGATGTGTGTTGACTATATAGACCTCAACAAGCATTGTCCAAAGGATCCCTTTGGGCTCCCTAGGATCGATCAACTCATTGACTCCACAGCTGGATGCACCCTTCTCTGTATCCTCAATTGCTACTCAAGGTATCACCAGATAGCTTTCAAGGAGGAAGACCAGATCAAGACTGCATTTATCACCCCAGACGGAGCTTTCTGCTACACAACAATATCTTTCGGGTTGAAGAACGCAGGCGTTACCTATCAATAGGCAATCCAGGAGTGCTTCAAGAAGCAGCTACATCACAACGTTGAGGTGTACGTGGATGATGTGGTTGTAAAGACTAGAAATCCTGACAACCTGATTGCGAATCTAGAAGAAACTTTCGCAAGTTTGCGACAGTTCCAGTGGAAGCTCAACTCGACAAAGTGCGTCTTCGGCGTGCCTTCCGGGAAACTACCCAGGTTCATCATTAGTCACCGAGGCTTTGATTCTAACCCCAAGAAGATCTCCGCCATCACCGACATGCATGCCCCATCAGGCATCTAGGACGTCCAGAAGCTGACTGGATGCATGGCGGCCCTCAACAGATTCATCTCAAGTCTTGGAGAATGGGGCCTACCCTTCTTCAAACTGCTTAAGCAACAAGACAAATTTCAGTGTGCCGAGGAGGCAGATCAAGCCCTACAACAATTAAAGGACTTCCTATCAAAGCCACCAGTCCTCACGGCACCAAACCCCAACGAAGACTTGCTGCTCTACATCGTTGCAACTACTCACGTTTTCAGCACGGTGATTGTGGTTGAAAGACCAGAACCAGGCCATGTAATCAAAGTATAAAGGCCTATCTACTTCGTAGCGGAGGTGCTGTCAGATCCAAGGCCAGATATCCACCGGTCCAGAAGCTGCTGTACATGATATTGCTCACCTCGCGCAAGTTACGACATTACTTCCAGATATCTGTTGTCACAGACTTCCCCTTGGGAGAAATTCTCCACAATCGGGATGCAACAGAAAGAATATCTAAGTGGACAGCAGAACTCGGAACATTGTCCCTGGAATTCAAATCAAAGACTACAATCAAGTCCCAGGCCCTAGTCGATTTCATTGCAGAGTGAAGGGAGAATCAACTACCAATGCTAGCAGAGCGTCTAGAGCACTGGGTCATATATTTCGATGGATCACTCAAGCTTGAGTACGCCTACAATGAAGTACGTTCTGCAAATCTTATGGGAAGTGTCCAACAATGAAGCTGAATCCAAGGTGCTTCTGCACGGACTCCGCTTGGCAATCTTGCTAGGAATAAAGCGATTGCTTATCTACGGCGACTCACTGGTGGTCATCAATCAAGTCAACAATGAGTGGGCCTGCCATAAGGAAAACATGGATGCGTATTGCCTAGAAGTATGCAAGCTATAGAACAAATTCTCTGGTTTGGAGTTCCACCATATAGTTCGTGACAACAACATTGCCATGGACATCCTATCCAAGTTTGGAGCTACTCGTGCTCAAGTTCCAAAAGGGCTTTTCGTCCATAAGCTACACAAGCCATCCATAATAGAGACGACACCATCAATAACCACTGATTGAGGTCCTACCACACCAGATCGGGAGGTCATGATGATCGACGTATACTGGAGAGTGCCCTTAATCGACTACATCAAAGAGTACAAGTTACCATTAGATAAGACAGAAGCAAAGCAAACCTTATGATGCAGCAAGAATTATGTTCTAGTCGGAGACAAGCTTTACAGAAAATGCGCATCGTTAGGAGTTCTCATGAAGTGTGTCTCATGGCAAGACAACAAGGACATACTGGAGGAGATCCACAAAGGCATTTACAGCAACCACGCGACCACACGCACAATCGTGGGTAAAGCTTTTAGATCAGGGTTCTATTAGTTTATAGCTCTCGCTGACACTGAGGAACTAGTCCGCCGATGCCAAGGGTGCCAATTCTTCACCAAGCAACAGCACGTCCCTACCTACAAGCTGATCACCATACCACCCTCTTGGCCATTCGCATGCTGGGAGCTCGACATGATTGGCTCACTGCCCATGGCGGGAGGATTCAACCGAGTACTGGTGCCAATTGACAAGTTTACCAAGTGGATCGAGGTGAAGCCAGTAACCTGCCCAAAGGAAGACAGAGTACTCGACTTCCTCGATGAAATTGTCCACCGCTATGGCTTCCCCAATCGCATTATCACAGACCTGGGCTCCAACTTCAACAATCACGAGTTCTGGAAATATTACGAGAACAGTGGGACTGATGTCTGGTATGTCTCTGTCGCTCATCCGCGGGCTAATGGCCAGATTGAGCGCTATAATGGGATGGTACTGGAAGCTCTCAAGAAAAGGTTGCACGATATCAAAAACACGAAAGGAGTCAAATGGCTTAAAGAACTATCTAATTTCCTCTAGGAGCTCCGTACCCAGCCGTGCAAGCCTACAGGGCAATCATCCTACTTCCTAGCCTACGGATCTGAAGTTGTCCTACCTGCTGACGTCACGTGGAGGTCTCCAACAGTCGAGCAGTACGAAGAAGGCGCAACAGAAGAAACAAGGAGTCTAGACATTGACAGCCTCGAAAAAGCTTGCTGGGCAGTACTCATCCAGTCCGCCAGATACCTCGAAGGCCTTCACTGCAACCATGATCGAAATGTCAAACAACGATCGTTCAACAAAGGCGACATGGTCCTTCGCAATATCCAGGACACCAAAGGGCTACACAAGCTCAACTCACCATGGGAGGGATCTTTTATCATCTCCAAGGCACTAGACCTAAATCATATCAATTACAACACCCCTCAGGTGAAGACTTCAACAACTTTTGGAACATCAAGCAACTCTGTCGATTTTATCCCTAATTTAGATTTGCATATTCATATAAATTAGCCATCAACCCTAGTTGTAGAATTACAAATCAACAAAGCATCCATATTCTTGTCATAATTCAACTACTTATTTCTACCTTATCGTGGCTTGCAGAAGTAAGTTCGCAGTAATCCTAAATGAGCTATTCAGCTCCCTGGGAAAAATTGCCCAATCGTGGCTTGTAATAACAAGTCTGCAAAATTTCAACGAGCTACTCAGCTCCCTAGGCAAAATCACCCAATCACAGCTTGTAATAACAAGTCTATGAGTCATTCAACTCATTGGACAAAATCGTCCAATCGTGGCTTGCAAAGCAAGTCTGCAGTAAACTTCATGAGTTAGTTAACTCATTGGACACATCTATCCCTTGGCGGCCTGCAAAAAAGAAGCCATCAGTACCTCAGGAGTTAATTAACTACCTGAGAGACTATCCACCAGACAAATCTGTCTACTCGCAGCTTGTAATAACAAGCCTGCAGTTCTAGCCTTTCCAGAGCGTAACATCAATACAACTCAGAGACGTTGTAAAGATAGGCTCTAGTCATCGAAACCCTAAAGAGACCTTTATTAAAGAAGTCTACAGCCCAGGCAGCTTGACTACTCGTGCACCGCAATAAAGGAGCACATAACAAGAGTAATCACAACTAGCACCTGATGAGGATCATCAAAGAAGCCTTGTGCACAGACACTCACATCTACTGTATGAGAAAATATCAGGGAAGATTGTAAGATGCACTAAAACAACAAGTCGAAAGCAACAAAGATTGCAACAAGACTTAGAAATATTTACATTACAAAGCATTCCTATCATGTTTTCAATATAGAACTAATGTTTGCGTTAATACAAAACTACACAAGGACCAGATGATTGGCTACTTCTTCTACAATGGGATCCATATCCTGCATGTACTGCTTGAAGAGCTTGTCAGAGCAGTCCTCCGCTATACCTTCTACAACAGGAGCCAGATCAGCTTGAGGATAGAAAGACTTAATGAAGCTCAGCAGTTGCTTGGAGACAGACTTCGCCATCTTCTGAATGTAGCTGGTGAATTTCCCTGGCACGTCCTTGAGTACTTCAGATAGCGGATGGGGCTCTACACCTTCAACATGAGGCTACACCATGTCCGCTATTGGCTGGGCCGCTTCAGATATCTCCTTCCAAGTGAGTTTGGCAGCTTTCAGCACAGCTTCGCGCTCTCAGATGGTCTTCATGCCATTGACCAGATCAACCTCGCCATCCTCGCGCATCTGCGTCTCTTTCTCTAGATCATGCTCCAACTTCTCAACATGAAGCACCAGCTTGTTGTGTTGATCTATCACTCAGTAGAAGGCATTTTTCCAGTTGGTGATTGACGCTTGAAGCTCTGGTTCCAATTTCTTATATTTTGTGCAACATTAGCATGGGATTAATAAGAATTGACATACAATCAGTAGTCGACGAACATCAAAGGAGAAGAGACTACCTTCAATTTTGTGATTGAGAGACTTATTGCGAGCAACAAGATGCTCCTTCTTATCCTCCAGGTCTTGAATCTGGTTCCGGAAGGCCGCCATCGAGCTGTCGTGCTTCATCATCAAGGAGGAGACATACAGTTTTTCTTTAGCAAACTCTTTTCCAGTGCTTCAGCATGAAGTACGGTATCACCATACCCCTCAAGCATTTCTAACTTACGACGGGAGCGATTGATCAAGTCCTTGAATTTAAAAATCAGTACTCATGTTAACACATGCGCGCCAGCCATTATGCCAATAGAGAAAAATAATTTCAACTCACATCTGCATAATTGCTGAGATGACAATGCATCTCCCTGGTAGCAGCTACCATCTCTGGGTTCAACAGTGGATCATCGATCAGCTGGATATCCTCCAGAGTTATCTTCCTAGTCCTGCCAATTTCAGCACCCGTGGTCACATGTGGAACCACGGCAAGACCACCAAACATCCCAGGCTCGGAGGATGAATCAATGGCCATGGCCCTAAGGGCTATCGTCGCCTCGACTTCTATCTCTGGCTCGGGGGGCCATATCCACAGCCACGATGCTAGAGGAAGTTGTCGCTTCACCCAAAATCAGTTGCTCGGGTGTTGCAAAAGCAATAGCCATGTCCATAGCATCCACCATCTCCTCGGGTACTTGTTGCTCGGGGGCTGGCAACATAACATTAGTCAAAGACAAAATAACTTCTCGCATCAACGTTACTACAAAGAAAATGGCAACTGGACTACTCATCGTTGCAGGGTATTCCTCCGGCTGTGGACTTGCTGGGGCCGGGGCAACATCTTGGGCTGAGATGCCATCGCCATTGGTCACGGAAATTGAGCCAGGACCTCCAAGGTCCATATCAGAGGATTTCCTGTATAAGACAAAGCTTTAGCGACACAACAAGTCGATTTTGAGTTACAATTAGTACTCGAAAGGAGCATAAATATTACTTTGAAGACCTCCTCAGCCGTAGGGTGGGTTCACCAAACAGTCGTAGTGGCTTGATAGTTGACGACGGTGCTTTCAGCGCGACTTGCACATCCACAATAGGATCTTGGCCAGCTTTGAGCTTTGCCTCTGTTGCTTGAGTTGTGTCTGTGTCAGTAGGGTTCACCACCTAGGGAACAACCTGAATGGCATCTTGAGGCTCTGGATCATCCTCAATCTCGATCAACTCCTTGGTGATTGGTGACTTGTTTTGAGCGGCCACAGCAGTCGCCTTCTTCGCTTCGGTCGCCTCATCGAGTACCTGCAAACCACCAATGTCATCTTGAGTAGACACGGTCGTGATATTGGAAACGCCTATCGAGAGTACACGATCCTCAGGGTCTTGTCCTTCCTCATAAGTAATTACCGTGGGAGGCACATCTTCTGTGGTGACAAACTCCTTCAAGACCCATTTTGCAATAACGATTCACTTCTTCTTTGGTGGTGGAGGAATCGTAGCTTCAAGATCATCAGCAGCTGAGCGTTTCTTCACCGCAGAGGAAGACCCAACCTTAACAGACGGCTGAGCCTTCACATCATCCGCGGCATTAGAACTAGTGTCGTTGGAAGACTCGAGCACCTCCTCCTTCAGGTCATCGCCTATCATGTCTTCCCGCGTAAACAAGCGAGAAGCAGCTTCACAAACTTTTTCAGATCCGAGAGGAGAGGGAGCAGAGAAGTACAAAGTAACATCTTCCTGCAAAGAAAGACAAGTTAGCAAACCCAACAACTTCAAATAAGTACTCAGGGGCTATGACCATGGGTACTTACAGGTTTTGGTGGGTTGGTGGCAGTGAATTCCCGCACAATAGTGGGGATCTCGCCCACATTTTTGAACATTCACTTGAGCTCCACCATGACTTCATCCGTGCTGATTTCATCATAAGTGAATTTGGAGGGATCGTCCAGGCTGGTGTATTGATAGCCATAGTGGCACCTTTGGTGCAAGGGCTGGATGCGTCGCTTCATAAAACTGAACATCACTCCGATTCCAGTAAGGCCCTCCTATTTCAACTACTATTCTACCGATCAGCTCAAGTAGTTGGAGGCAATCTCCATGTTTTGGTTCATCAAGCCAGCGGTTGCTGCATGAGGGGCGATCCCCATCAGCTTGGGTAGTTTCGGATCATGGTTGCCAATGTAGCACCACTTTTCCTTCCACCCAACATTGGAGTCTATCAACTCATAATCGAGATACTGGCCACTTGTTGTCCCCTGCATCTGGATCCCGGAGCCTCCAACTAAGAGAGTATGATGGCTTCACACGGAAAAATATCTGGAATAATTGAAAGTGCGGCCTGATCCCTAGAAAAGCTTCGCAAAAATGAAGATTGCAGTATGGAGGATCCCAATGGGGTTTAGATGCACCAACTCTAATTTATAATAATGCATTAAACCTCAGAAGAAATCTGAAGAGGGCAATGCAAGGCCTCGCTTGATAAAATGGGAAAAAATTACCGTCTCATTGGGATAGATCTCCAACGGGCAGGCGTTGCCATAAGCAGATCTCCAGTTAATGAATTTCTGATCTTGGAGTAACTTGGTAGCTACGAGCGCCTTGACTTCCTCATCTTTTAGAATCGACCACTTCCAGGCATAGATGGGATTTGGCGGTGTGGCCTGATTGGTTTTCCCATATTTGGGTGCCGGCAACTGCAGCTCCTTGTTATCAGACCTTTTCTTCTTCTCGCCCTCACCCGCTTTGGATGCAGCAGTCTTCCTTCCCATCTTTGATGTCACGAGCGTTTTTAGTCGCATACGCTCGGGGGCTGCTTGGTGGGGGGACGGCGGCGCAGGTGTTCATAGATCAAACAATGGCGGCGGCGGGCTAATGTGTGGAAGTTGGAAAGGTAAATGGCAACGGTAAAATGGAAGGGATAACTTCCTCCATTGTTTATCATAATGGTGCGGTACAAACGATGCAAATAAAGGGATTTTTTTATTTAAAGGATCCTCAGAATTTCGGCCACCTGATTGGTGGTTACCTTTATTTTAAGAGGAGATAAGATCTCCTTCCAGAGATAATCATGTTGACCAAAGGTTGACCCTTATACCTACCAAACTAGTCGACTAAAAGGCTCGGGGGCTGTGTGCCACGTGTCCATCAACAAAAAAGTTTTTTCTCTGGATTTTAAGGGAAAAGTGATGCAAATTACAGATTGACCCTCAGCCTGATTCTTCGATTCAACCTAAGGCTCGGGGGCTACTCCATATGGAGTGCAAATTTCATCACACTTCCATATAAAATTCAAGATTGAAGGATATGAGACTGAGTTAAATGAGGCTTGAGAATATTCTAGCCGCATGGTAGTTTTTTGGGTGCCTTTGAAGATTCAACCAGATGAAGTACTCAAAGAGCACCAATACTAGTCGGTGAAGTCTGCAAAGTACACAGAACTGCTACATTTGACTAAAAAGTATTCGGAGGCTTGTCGTACATACATCTATGGGCCCACTAGAAGGTTTGAACAGTCCTAAATATGGGGTTGGACGCCAAGACGCATCTGACATGAAGACCATAGTGCAGGATGGCGTAGTCTACATGGAAAGACTAGAACTAGTCGAGGATTAGGAAAGTACTCGTTGTAATAAGAGTAAAACTCCTCTAGTCGTATCCGACTAGTATTCTTGTAACCAACCGACCTGTAACCCTACCCCTGGCAATATAAGGTGAGGCAGGAACCCCCTCCAAATCAATTCAATCCAACCAACACACAGGACGTAGGGTATTACGCAATCTAGCAGCCCAAACAAGTTTAAATCGTGTGTCTGCATTTACCTTTGAGTTCTTGATCTCGACGAGCCCCACTAACCAAAACACTACCTCAGGCACCCCCCGGTAGGTTGCCGATTTTAAACACGCCAAGTTGTGAACCGCAAGCGCACGGATCATCGTAGCTTTTCCCTAAGAGTATTCTATCTAAGGTTTATCAATCTCTGGATCGGCAGCGAACTGACTAGGGATTTCCATCTAATCTAATGGATTAGTCCTAACATGAAGCATTGATTGCATATGAAGGCAACTTGTTGTAAATATCAATGGTATGAATAAGTGTAGATCACATCCACAGATATATATGATATAACACCACCAAGGGTAGCAAGAGCCTATCATCTTCTAGTTGTAATTCTAGCCAACGAGCATCACATCATGCATCTCATCCAAAGCAATTTTTAAATTACTACTACCTACGGTCAACCTCACGAAAATCCCCACCCTACTCGGAAGCAAACCCCGTCATGATCCCCCTATCGGCGCAAGCAGTTTAAGGGCACGAACATAGGTAAACATGTCGAGCTATCATGAAGGATCGACATACTAGATCTAATCACCATGATTACATAAAGCATATCATGTAGTCTAAACTAGCATTAGACTAAAGGACAAGCATATTCATGATAGGTAGAAAGAATAGAAGGAGACAACGAATCGCTAATAGATCGGATGACATAAAGAACATTGCTCATATTATATAAGTATTTAGATCATCACCTCTGAGTACATACCATTGACGATCTACTACTAGCTCTCCTGAACTCCACCATGTCACAACCGCGCAGGGAGGCCATAGCGGCTAGGGTCGGCCTATGCCATCTCCTAGATAACTCCAAAGACTTGCAGCGGCCCTCAACTCCCTTTGGTGTATGCCTTTGATTTCATCGAGTTCTGGTGGATGGATCTCGGGGCTCGGTGAATTTTTGGGGTATTTATAATCTGGAGAGCACGTGGCAAAAATTGGAAGGTAATCGGGCAAAGGAACACCCAGGTCGATCGGCCTAAGGGGGTCCAGGCCAATCGGCCTGGGCCTTCCTTTCATCGTCTCACACCTTCCTTCATCGCCAAGTCTCCCCTAATGTTTGGGAACCTTATTTTTGTATGAATGTGGGCCTAGCTCATCGATAGCCCCGGGATAAGGTTGGATCTTGGTATCTTTCCAAAGTTCTGGTTGCTTCCATCTTTGATCTCGAAGTGACCTTGCCATATCTTGTGAAACTTAGCCCCTCAGTGTTCTTGGAGGAGTGCTTGCCAAGAATGAGCATGATCGGGCCCCTAAGGACCCTAGGCCTATCCGCCTAGACCTTTATAGCCCTTTTTAGGCCCGTTGGCCTTCGTCTTTCTCTGGGTTGTTGCTTGTCCAGGGCCTTATCCAATTATGCTCCAATATAGACCAATTTCCTGCGGAAACAGAATATCCTCCAAAAATACAATACAAATGCGAAAACGGGGTTATTTCAAGAAGTGGCGGGTTAGTATAAGAATACGTGGGACTAAAAGTGTGTAGATAACGAGCGTCAACACATGCTCGCTGCAGCCTCCAGTGGCGGGATCCCTTCCACCCACCGGCTCCTGCGACCAGGACCGCCGTCCCTAGCGGGCGGCGACAACAACCTAGGTGCGTTGAGGCACGGCCACCTGGGCGACGCCCTAGGCCATGCCGGCCTAGGTGTCAAGGGAGGTGGCCGGGGCCCCCCTGGGCAGCCTGGGCGTTGGCCATGGCCAAGCCGTCCTGGGCAGCCAGGGCGGCGGCCTTGGCCCCCTGGCAGCTAGGGGAAGGGTGGTGCGGGTGAGGTAGCTCGCGGATGTGGAGGACGACCAAAGACCACTGCTGCTTTGTCGCCGTGCGCATCCTCATCACCAATCCTCCATTCGTCGTTGATTTGTTGTCTGGGGACCGGACATGACGTGCTGCAGAGTTGTGCTTGAATTGAATGATGACCGATGGGATGCTTGAAGTCACACCTCAAAGCAAATTTTATCGTTGATTGGAGGAGCGCTCGCGAAAGAACATAACCATGACCGCCGGCGATGGAGCAGAGCAACCGCGGTGGAAGAAATCCTCCCAAGGGACACTAACATACGGGTCCCACAATAAAAGGGTATAATGGAAAATTCGCACAAAAACATCTTATTCTAGAGCCAAGTGGGTAGAGTAGCTCCATGTTTTCCTGGATCCCACACCATCAATAGAAGGTCTCCAGGTGAAAACTTTATAAAAAACCGTGGGTAGCGGCAGTGGCGACTATCATCATTTCCTCGGTGGAGGCATCGTTTTGGAGATTTTTTTTACCCAACTCGAATTTTTTAACAGCTACATGTATCTTGCTTATCCCCGCTTGCCACTACCTATATTAGTGGAAGTGTGAATACTTTTGATGCGGTATTTGTTTGGTGGTCAGAATGTCAATCAGCAGATGGAGTTGTTTCTCCTCCCAGTTGTTGGAATTGTCTCATACTTCGGTTCTACTTTTACCTGATGTGGAGAAGTTGGTTCATTGGAGGCGATTTTACGAAACATGCAGCGAAGAGAGATTGCTAAGTAGTTTGTTGGAAATTTTGAGTTTCTTCTTTTTCTTTGATTTTGTTACTTTGGTACATCGGATCTTCTGATGTCTTGGCTACATGTTGACTTGAAACATATACCTCTATGTAATGTTTGTGATCTGATGCATTCTCCAAAGAGGATGTCTGAAGTCGGAATATTATCTTCTATTATTAAAAAAATTCTAGATTTGGTGGAGTGAAGCTGCATGAAGGTGAAATTGGTGGGGTGGAGTTTTTTTTATAAAGTGCTTCAAGACAGGGCCACGTTTGAGGGCTTTCCACCAGTTGTCCGACTTTGCACATGAACCCAGTCTCTGAAATGTGAGGAACGGCCCTGCATACTGGAGCACACGAACGTTGTTGATTTCAGATACTAGGTGCTAAATTTTATCAGTGTCATATTGGATGTTCGGATGCTAATTAGGAGGACTAAACATGAGCTAATTATAAAACTAATTGCAGAACCTTATGCTAATTCGCAAGATGAATCTATTAAGCCTAATTAATCCATCATTAGCAAAGGTTACCGTAGCACCACATTGTCAAATTATGAACTACTCGCGAATTAGACTTGCAATTTATATTTAATACTCCTAATTAGTATCAAACATCTGATGTGATAGGTGCTAACTTTAACGGGTGTATCAAACACCCTTTATCAGGCGACATCAACGTACCTCAGTTGTTTTTGCTTCCTCCTCATTCCTCAAACTGTCAATAGGTCTTGATTCTGAGTAGTAGCACAGAGCAGAGAGGAGCAGTGCCCGTGCTAGCCAGCTAGAGTGGGGCCAGCAAGCAAACAAACACGAGGCGCCACGCCGCAGCTTTCTCTAGCTTTTGTTGCTACGACACGCACTCCTCCACATCACAAACAGTATCCTCGGAGTATCGGGACGCGGACAGGGTAAAAAAAACTCATTTCACACGCAAGCGTCCATCGTTCGGGCACCAAATTACGGCGCGCCTGATGCAGCAACGCCCTGCACGGCTGCAACACCTTGGAGGCTTGGGCGTTCCTAATTTGGGAATGGTAAAATTGGCATTTTGCTATAAATACGCAACTGTAGCATTTCGTTTGTATTTGTGAATTATTATCTAAACATTGACTAATTAGGCTCAAAAGAAATCTTGATAAAACTGTACAATTAGTTTTTAATTTCGTCTACATTTAGTATTTACCGCAAGTTTGATGTCACGAGAAATCTTCTTTTTGCATAATGTCAAAGTTGAAAATTTAGGTTACTAAACATGACCTTGGTACAAGAACAAAGTACGCACCATCACATATTCACTTCACGTGCACGCTTTCCCTTGCACACGGACGCACACACATTGACATTTGCTGCACTGCTACTGGTAGTAGGACACTGGCATCTCACACAAGCTTTACTTTTAGCTTTGGAGCATGCGTTACAAACTTTAGGGAGTGTTGGGATCCCAGCTAAAATTTAGTTCCTATCATATCGAATGTTAGTATTAAATATAGACTATTTATAAAATATATTGGACTATTTACAAAACACATTGCATAGATGGAGACTAAACGATGAGACGAATCTAACCTAATTAGTTCATGATTTGAGAACATACTACCGTAACCATTTGCTAACGATGGATTAATTAGGCTTAATAGATTCATCTCGCCATTTAGCCTCTAATTAGTTTTATAATTAACTCATATTTATAATATTCAGTCCTCCTAATTAGCCTTCGAATATTTAGTCCTCCTAATTAGTCTTCGAATATTCGACATGACACCAACTAAACTATAAACTTTTAACTCAGGATCCAAACACCCCTTTAGCAACGTCACGGTATCATATTACCGGCGAGATTTGCAGCAGCCCGAGCTATGGTGGGGAGTGGGGACTGGCCGGGAGGTTCAGAGGAGGCACGGGGACGGAGGGCAGAAGAGGCCGCCGCGGGGCGCCCAGAGGTCGGCGAAGGCGGTCAGGATGAGCGGGTGGTGGCGCGGCGAGTTGAGCGCCAGGAACTGGTGCAGCAGCGCGTTCAGGTCCTCCCACGCGTACATCTCCTTTTCCGTCACCATCGCCACCATCGACTCGCGGAAGTCCTCGTACGGCGCCGCGGACTCCACCTCCACCGCCACCGCCACCGCCTCCTCCTCCTCCTCCTCCGGCGCCGCCGCCGCCGCCCTCCTCCCCTGCCCCCTCCTGCACTTGCTGCTCCTCCGCCGCCGCCGCTGCCGCCTCTGACGCCTCGCGTGCTCGGCGTCGTGATGATGGACCCCGTCGTCGTAGTCGTCGAGGGAGCTGGTGTTGATGGCGTACGTCGCGGGGCCCCACGAGTGGAGGACATCGGCAGCGGAGGAGCCTGAGGTGGCCGTGGTGGTGGAGACGGAGGACGTGAAGGCCGTGGTGGTGGTGGTCGACGTCGACCACGACGACGCGTGCGGTGAGTTGGCCTTGCCGCCGACGGCGCCGCGCGCGTGGGACTTGAGCGTGGAGATGAGGGAGCTGAGCAGCCTCGCCCCGCGGCAGGTGCAGCCGACGTCCACCACCACCGGCGGCTGCTGCCGCGGCAGCTCCAACCTACCGCTGCCACCACGTACACGCCGATCCCAACCCCCTGCCAACGACATGGTCGCTTCGATCTGGTTAGTATCTTGCTCTCTGCTTGCGGTTTGACGGTGTCACACGATCTCACTCTGTCACTCCTTGTAACTGGCGTCACCTGGCTTGGTACGGCTTTGTGACTTCACTTGTGACTTGTGAGCGGGGCGACTCGTGAGCGAGAGGAGGGGAGCGGCCGGCTTAAAAGGTGGTGGAGTGAGCGAGTGGAGAGAGAGGGGCGGCCGGGCGGTGCCATGATCGCGGTGAACAGTGAGGGATAAATTGAGGCGCCGTGCGTGACGAGATGTTGCAGCTTTGGCAACTAGGGAAGGGAGCAAGGGGCGTATAGGCTAGCCAGCCAGAGGTAGCTTGGGAATCATGGCGGTGCTGTGAAAGCGAACCGATGGTTCGGGGCGTGTTGCAGCGGTTGCAGAAGGCAGTGTGTCCGTCCGTCCATCCACGATTCCACGGCTCGCTTGATTTGACCCATCGTCGGTGGTGGATCGATCGAAGTTTATTACCGTGGTAAAATCCTGTGCAACCGTGAAAAGGATATTTCGTTCGAAAAGAAAACGTGAAAGGAAGGGTATGCTACCCTATTTCATTGCGAAAAGCTGTAGCAGTAGTGCAGTACCGCCAGAGAAATCAATTTCTGTGTCAGCCTTCTCTTAGGTCCTGTTTAGTGTCCGGAATCCAAACTTTGCCACTGTGAAAAAGAAGATTTCCTATCACATCAAACTTGTGGTACATATATGAAATACTAAACGTTGACGAAATTAAAAACTAATTACACAGTTTAGTTGTACTTTGCGAGACGAATCTTTTAAGCTTAATTAGTTAATGATTGGATAATAATTCACAAATACAAACGAAACGTTACAGTGCTATAGTGCCGTACAGTGATTTTCACGACGCCAACTTTGCTAAACTAAATAAGGCCTTATTCTAGTAGCTCGGCGGTGCTCTGTCCTTGCTACAACGTGCACCTTTTGTACATGGTAAAAATGGAAAATCGGTAGCAGCACGAAAGCCTGGCTCGAGTTGACCAACTTATGGCGTGAGGACAAGCGGCTAGCAGCTGAGGGAAATGTGAGAGGCAGTACTAGTGTACTGTACACTACCGTCCTGTGCGGAGGTAAGCTAGCTAGGTACGTCCGGCAGTGGGGCCAGTAATCTAAGGAGAAAAGGACACTGTCTGGTTATCTACGGGCAAAAAAAAATACTATCGTGAGCGTAGATAGCTTAGAATGGTATACGCTGCACACAATAAAAATCAGTTTAAAATGGTAGATAACGTCACAGAACAGTTACAATTGAATTTTCTAAAATAAAGTTTGCATGCTACACATAATTTAAGAACTACAATGATATTTTCAACATGTTCAAAGTTCTTGAGTATCTCAAGTGTATAGTCTTCCAGGTAGGATATGGTTCACCGCTAAAGTAACATGAAATTCAACTGAAGTCCTGACTTTACCAGTTCTCATGTCATGTATGGAGCTGTAAAATAGAGCATCATCTAAAAATTAGAAACATGTATATTTCCTTGGGATCTTATATTTTTAATCTAATGGAGATTAAGCTTAGTCTGATAGTCTCAAAACTTAATATTTAAAAGGGTTCACATGATTGAAGGGGCAGATTAAGAAATGCAAAACAGTAAGCTTGAAAGTTCGTGTTTACCTAGATCTGAAACACACTACATTGTGTTTTACCATGTAACATTCCTGTGTTCTTTTACTGGATTACTGGAGAGAGCAGCACATATTGTCAGGTCCAATTAATACAAAACTGTGAAGCACAATGGCAAACTCTGGAGGAAAGGTACCAAACGGAATAACCTTAGCAATCCCATCACCTTATAGAGATTTGCTCAACAACTACATTTGAACAGTCAGCTGAAAAATAAGCATAAATTGGAGACAGATAGATGCAACACCAGCTAACCCAACTTGCTTTGCTACGGGCTTAGATCATAATCAAATAAAATAACATCAACTTGATATTTAAACAATTATGAAGTTAACCTATAGTGAGATAAATCATTAACATTAAACATATGTTCCTATTGTGAACCTTCATATTGAATATTGATATAGGAGAGCGTTGCTACGGGCATCAGATAAACCAACCGGACATCAGAAAAATAATAACAATATCCCTGAAAAATAATGAAGTAAACAAACAATGCACAAACTACCTGCATACACTTGACGTGTTGTAACCAAATAGTAATTGAGAGAATAAATTACTTATGAAACTAAACTCTAGCCATTTTTTAATTACAACAATGGACATCTCATAGTAATGATTTACTGCATTTAATTAGGCTTATAAAAAGCTTTCCCCTCAGCTCAGCTTTTGTTAAGCCATACATCTACAGCGACGTTCAAAAGAAAATGTTTACCTTCAAGGGACAAACTAACACAAAGATAGAAAACACTCAGCTCACTCTATCCAATTACGAAATGCTTATAGCTTCAGCCCTGACAAAAATGCTGTTGAATGGCTCTAGACCTTCGTGGCTTCCAATCAAAACTCCATTGTCAAAAAAAGGCCAAGTTGAAGTAAAAAACCGAGAAGATTATTACACTTCAGATTGGATGACTTGGACATCTAATGCTTTCAGAGTTGTTTATGAGATGATCCAACCATGTCCGGCCAACACCGTGTCATCAATTTCACTTAATAGTTAGCTGGATCAATTGTTCTTAAAAAATAATGAATCCAGATAGCATTATATTGTTATAGTCAACTCACCTTCTTTCCATGTAAAACACAGAACAAAGTATCAGAATTTCCCAGAACCAATGCCGACAATGGAACCCTGAAAAAGGAACGATGATGCCACTTGAAGCTCGACCTCCAACTGCTCGTGCTCAAGCTTGTGGCTATGGAGTAAATAAGTTGGTCAGAATATTATTCCGCCTACGTAAATAAGTTGGTCTCATCATTTATGCACCATTGTTGCAACAGATGGCGATGGGAATGTCATATTTGAGGAGGATGACGAAGAGGATGAAGCTTACCTTTTTGCAGGACAAGGTTCACCTCGGCGCATTTATGTCACCCTTGAGTTAGCTTATTTCAAACATCTAATATTTCAAGCTTATTTCAAACATCTAATATTTCATATACGTTCTAATTATTAAAAGGTGATGATTGGGATGCCAACATGGATGTCGATCTCGATATGGCTAATGAAGATTCCAGTGAACCCGATGTACCGGATCCATACGATGAGGTTTACGCCAATGTCCCCGAGGAGACGCACATGCTCAAGCCAGTGGATAACTGCGAGCACTGCAACGCAAAGAAGTTTGAGTCCGAACCACCTGGATTCTGTTGTCGTAGTGGACAGGTTCATCTGTCCACCTGTTGACACCGATTTTTGTCCAGGGTCAACTGTTGAGCATAATGTTCCAAGAGCTGATGAAAAAAGAGGCAGCCAGGGCAAGTTAGGCACATCCGCCAGGGTCGATGACGGAAGGATCAGAGCCCCGGAGCTGATAGAATCCAAAAGAGCACGATGCGGACACGGTGTCTCCACCAAATAAGGGAAAGCGTGGAGAAAGTTATCTTAGATAGTTTTTAGGCAATAATTGTAATAGCTCATGTCGTAATCAACTAGGACTTTAGCTTGCTCCAGGGTATAAATATAAACCCATGAGCCTGTAATAGAGATATCTCTCGATCAATCAATACAATCTTTCGGCGCCACGCCGCCAAACCCTTAGGACTAGGAGTAATGTAGCTTTTTGACGAGTTCCTTCTAGGCGCAGGGCTGCATCGGTTTCGATCTCAGGCGAGCTTGTAAGTACCATCACTCGGTCATTATGACCTCTATCAGAACTTTCTAAGTTAAGTCTTATATTCTGATAGTTGTGTGGCTAGTTATCGAGTTCTTTTAGATTGCAAGTAGAACTTTCTAGGCTTTGTCTAGTATTCTACTTGTCTTCGACGTTGCTCAAGCTATCAAATGGCTTAGATCTGGTTAGGCTGTCTTCATCATTTCCCTTGCCTTGTTTAAGTTCACAATTATTAGATCGTATCGGCTGGTAGACTCTGTATGCTTTTACTGCTCTATATATGCTAGGTCCAATAGATCTTTACCCCTGCCCCTCGTATTGCTAACCATCAGGCCTCTAACGTCAGCGTGCTACCATTGAGAGCCGATGCTTCAGTCAGGTCTTATCCATATCTCATGAAAGCATGATGATGTCATTGGGCCGATAGGGGTGCATGCGAGGCCTTGGTGCCGCGAGCCTATCTGTTAAGATTAACGGGTCGAAGTTAATGCCCTCTCACCGTATTACCTTGTCTAAGTTCAATTACATGGTCATGACATTGATAATATTTTGTTACCTTAATAGGCTTGTAAGTGGTAGGCAAGAGGTCTTTTACATTGTCAAATCAAGATTAATGCCCTCTCATTCGTGTTGCCTTGTCTAATACACTTATCAAGATATTAATTAAGATCTATTAATGTATCTAGCTTGCGTACAGTCAACATCGGCTGGTCCTTGTTGCTATGTTCTAATCTTTTAAGTTAGTAGATTGATGCCAATGTCCTCTCATTCATGTTATCTTATCTGAGTTCAATACACTTATCAAGATATTGGCTAGATCTGTTAGTTTATCTGATAAGCACATCGTTAACAAGGGCTCCCTTTTATGGCTGTTGCGTTACAATGCTTTATCTTAGCCCGTCGGCTGACATAGTGGATGGCATATGCCATTAATATTTTATTTATTTACACCGCATGATTACATTGAATCTATCTATCATGGTGTTTAGTCAAAGAATGCCTACCTATGAGTCCAAAGGCTTCGCCGCCTATCAGCTCATGAATTTTACGTTTCCCTTGTCAATTGCAAGTCAAATTGACTGGCATGCATTGCACCACTCGTGAGTTGATTTGGAGCCTGCACTGGAGTTAAGCAGGTCTCTCAAGTCCTTCATGTTGTTCAACGCAGAAGCTTGAGGTCTAGATTTTGCGTCAACACCACCCCTGACACACCACCGGAACTCATGAGACTGTGTTCGAGCTCAAACGTTGATGCTAGGCACTTTTGTAAGAACATCAGATATTTCAATAGCCACTTCTCTTTCACTTCTCTATACTGTCAGCTTGATCGTGTGACCACGACATGCGAAACTATGGTGTGTACACATTCCGTGCACATGGCCAAATTTACCATAACATACAATCATTTGGTAAAGAGGAGGGTAAAGAACCTAGACACCTCGAACTTTATTTTTACAACGATGATCCGTCTCTTGAGCATAGGCTCAGCAAGTGCCATGAGAAGTCTACCCAAAAAGACAGGGAGGTCATCCAGAGGATGGTGGACATCTTTCATGGCATTAATCCCTATTCGGAGCATCTTAGGAGTATGGGCCAGGTTGACAACCTTGAGGATTACCATGTCGCGTTGAACCTTGACCAATGGCTGGACCAGAGAACATATAACATGCCATTAATGTCAGAGGTGTAGCCATTTGGATTGAGAGGAGCGAGCGTCGGGGCCAATTCGAACATAGTGTTGTCCTCCAAGGGAAGGATAGGTCTATACATGGCATTTGGTCCTATCATGGGTGCTACGACACACTCTCATACCCACTATTCTTTGCAAGAGGTGAGCTCAGGTGGCACAACTGCATTCCAAAACTTGGTGTGATAGAGGCTGAAGTCAATAAAGCTCGAACGATCCACAAGGCGCGTGCTGAGGGTGGTGGCGACAATGATGCTGGTAACTTCAGATGTCTTACAAACCCAAAACATAAGTTGCGCATGCCATCAATCACCATACTAACTTCAACAATATTTATGTGTGTAGGGTCTGCTGGGAATAAATGTGTCTCCGTGCGTGACTACTATTGCTACAAATTCTAGATGTGACCTGGGATTTTTAATCCAATACTATACGGCAAGCGTCTATTCCAGCAGTTTGCCGTCAACACCTACGTCAAGATTGAAAGCTCGCGTCTAGACTACATTCGCAACAAACAGGACACTTTGAGGGCTGACCTGTACCAAGGTTTGGTTGACAGCATGCGTGCGGGGGAGGGCAACGCTAATAATGTTGGAAGGCGTACTGTGCTGTCACCGACATTCATTGGAGGACCCCGTAATATGAGGCGTCGGTACATGGACGCAATGGCTCTGGTGCGAAAGTTTGGAAAACCGGATATCTTCCTCACAATGATATGCAATCCTAATTGGGATGAGATCAAGAATGAGCTTTATCCCAGCCAGAGTGCACAGGACCGTCTAGATCTCGTAACTCGAGTGTTTAAGGTAAAGTTGGAGGAGCTGAAGAGGAGGTTGATGGACAAAGACATACTTGGGAAGGTCCGTGCCTACATATATGTTGTGGAGTTCTAGAAGAGGGGCTTGCCTCATGCACACTTCTTGCTAATAATGCAAAGGAAGTACAAGATCACGTGTCCTGAGCAACATGACCTGCTTATCTCTGCAGAGCTACCAAACAAGAAGAAGTACTCTGACCTCTGTAGGATGGTGATGAAGCATATGATGCATGGCCCCTGCGGGACGCTTAATCCATTATGTCCATGCACAAGGGGACGTACTTCATGCAAGAACCACCCACAACCATTGTACAATTCAACATCGCAAGGCAAGGATTCATACCCCATCTATCGGCGACGTGATGATGGTCGTAAGGAAAGAATTCGAGGTCATGTCCTGGACAATTAGTGGGTCGTTCCATACAACCTGTACCTGCTGCGTACTTTCAATTGCCACATAAATGTTGAGGCATGTAGTAGCATTAAGTCAGTGAAATATCTATTCAAGTACATATACAAGGGCCATGACAGAGCGTCTGTGGCTGTTAGGGAGGCTAGCAAAAAATATGACAAGGGAAACATTGATGAGATCATGAAGTACAGAGAGGCCCGGTGGGTGACTGCCTTCAGAAGCATTGTGGAGGATATACTGCTTTGACTTGAGCAAGAACTATCCACAGGTGCAGTAGCTGCAGCTTCGTCTTCTCGAAATGCATATGGTTACATTTTATAAATGGGACATGATCGAACGATTCGTCAAGCGTCCAGGTGCCGACGAGTCAATGCTGACAGCGTACTTTGACTACAACAGGCTTCATGAGGAAGCCCACGGAATCTTGTACCATGACTTTCCGAAGCATTATACTTGGAAGTCTAATGGTAAATTTTGGAAACCAAGAAAAAACACTGTATACCAGGTCGGGAGACTCATCTCGGCTCATCCAGGTGAGGGGGAACACTACTTTCTTTGGGTTATCCTAAACAATGTTGCTAGGGCTACTTCATATAAGCACCTGAGGACTGTTGATGGTGTGCTCTTGCCTTCGTTTCGTGAAGCTGCAGAGAGGCGAGGTCTAATCAAAGAAGACAATACACTCAATGAGTGTCTTACTGAAAATAGTTTGTTCCAAATGTCATCCTCATTGCGTAGGCTCTTCGTAACAATATTGGTATTCTGCGAGCCAAATGATGTGTTTGGCTTGTGGACAAACACCTTGACGCAATGTCAGAAGACCACCAGCGCAACAATCCAAACCCAAGTCTGGTGCAACAAATGGTTTTGATTGACATTAGGAACATGTTGCAGTCTATGGGGAAGGACATAAGGTCGTTTCCTCTCCTAGAAATTTACGACGCATATGACGACACTAGCGGTATCCCTCGTGGAATATTTGAGGAAATAAGCATTGAGCAAAACTCGAAAGATGTGGGATTATATGATTCCCTAAATGAGGAGCAGAGGGCTGCCTACGATGAGATATTGTCCAAAGTCGACACTGAACAAGGCAGTTTGTTCTTTGTCGATGGACCTGGCGGCACAGGAAAGACATTTTTGTACAGGGCACTTCTCGGAACTCTGCGCAGTCAGAACAAGCTTGTTGTTGCTACAGCTACATCTGGTGTCGCAACGTCTATAATGCCAGGTGGGAGGACAACCCACATGTTTCAAGATACCCCTTACTCTTGAGGATGGCTGTTGTTGTAGCTTCACGAAACAGAGTGGTACTGCCAAGCTACTACAGCAAGCGTCTCTCATCATTTGGGACGAAGCGTCTATGACAAAGAGGCAAGCTATGAAAGTTCTAGACAACAGCCTACATAATATAATGGGCTGGCCGGGGCTGCAAAAAACTATTGTCTTTGGTGGGGATTTTAGACAAGTCCTCCCTATTTTACGGAAAGGATCCAGGGCTTAGATAGTCGATGCTTCTCTACGGAGGTCATATCTTTGGGAATCCATGCGCCACCTTAAGCTCGTGCGCAAAATGAGGGCCCAGAGTGACCCGTGGTTTGTGGATTATCTGCTGCGCATTGGTGGTGGCACAGAGGGGGTTAATGGAGATGGTGATGTACATCTTCCAGATGATATATCTGTCCCGTGGTGATTCTTAGAAAGATCTTGACAGATTGATGAAATGCATCTTTCCAAACCTCAATGCAAACATGACAAACAAAGACTACATCACCTCTAGAGCGATTTTATCTACACGTAATGATTGGGTAGATAATATTAATATGAAGATGATCGGCATGTTCCAAGATGGGGAGATGGTGTATTATAGTTTTGACTCCACAATTGATGATCCGCATAACTACTATCCGTCGGAGTTCCTAAACACATTGACTCCCAACAGGCTACCTCCACATTTGCTAAAGTTCAAGATCGGCTCTCCAGTCATATTGCTTAGGAATATCGACTCTGCGAATGGACTCTGCAATGGTACAAGGCTAGTGGTTCAAGGCTTCCAAAGAAATTCGATCGATGCTAAAATTGTGCTAGGACAGCATGCCGGGAAGAGGGTTTTCCTTCCTCGAATATCGTTGTGTCCCTCTGATGATGAGATGTTCCCATTCCAATTTAAGAGGAAGCAGTTCCCTATTAGGCTCAGCTTTGCCACGACGATCAACAAGTCACAAGGTCAAACTATACCAAATGTAGGTGTGTACCTACCCGCACCTGTGTTCTCTCATGGTCAGTTGTATGTTGCTATGTCTAGAGTCACAGCCAGAACGAACATCAAGATCCTCGCCCTTCCGCCTAACGCAGAGGTAGAGGAGGAAGAGACTAAAAAGAAGGAAAAGAAAAATGCTAAAAGGAAAGAGAAGGGCCAGGGTAATCAAAATGACAAGGAAAAAAAGAAGAAAAGGGTACCAATAGTAGATAGCACGTATACGAAGAGTATTGTATACGAGGAGGTTCTAACATCGTGGGCGAGGTAATATAATATTTATTATTCGTGTGTATCTTACACTTTTCATGCAAATTGTTCAAGTTCTAACTCATCAATTCCATGTTTCTTGCTTTTGCTAGGTAATTTAAATGCTTTCTCTGCATTCAAATTTTGTATCTACACGAGCTGCTAATTGTCGATACTGTTGGATGCAGGTCTCAGGATAGCAATGTTCAGTCTAGAGGTGTGCACATATCTGATACTGCAGTGCTCTATGCTCTGTTGCTGCATCACTACTCCCCTCTCAACTGAATCGTACCAACATTAATTCTCTCAGGATAGGCCTTTCTTGTTTGTTCTGGTTCAGTATTCGATCTGTGCAGTACGCCTTTGTTTTAATTAGTATTGCTTGGGACTACGTATCTGTTGCTGTTTTCGTAGAATGCGTGTAGGGATTGTGATTTTTAATTAAAGTAATCAGCACGCCTGGACAGCACACTTGGAAAGTGGTAACATAGCATAAAACTGAAACTTACATCCTGTTGTCAACTATTGCTTAAAACATTGTAATGTGGATATTTAATTGTTTTGATGAATGAACTTCACAAGAATATTTTGTGATCTGTGATGTACTTTAGCTTCTTGATTAATTCTAACAGGAGCAGCAAGCATCTGCTCAATTAGTTTGTGATTAAGGATGTTCTAATATGAGGAAGTACCAATTTGATACTACATCAGAGATGTAGGTTAACTAAGATTTTTCACAATCTTTCTTTCTCACTGTAACTGCCAGAAATTTCATGTTCTTGATTTCCTTATGAAAAAACTTTCACGAGAAACACCAATATCTACTGTGTCAGAAGGCAGTGAGCCACAATATTTTACTAGGTTCTTCAGCTGGGACTCAGGAAAATGTTTGGTAAGTAGTTTATGTGTGTTGCACCAAAAATTCAGCTATCTGGTGGTGAGCTCTTTAATACCAAAGTCAGTAAAAGGTACAGAGAACACAACTCTTTAGTTTCCACATCTGACAGAACACAGGGACCAAATGTTGAGTACCTTAGAGCAACTCCAACAGCTTTGCCATCTCCCTCTCCAAGCCAAAATTTGGCAAGTCGGCTAAAAAATCACAATCCAACAAAGTTGTTATCCGGATGGTCATCCCATCCGGCTTGCTAAATACTCTTCCACACTCTCCAAACTTAGCAAGCGGGTTTGGCTTGCCAAATGTGCAATAAAGAGAGTACGAAATGGAGAGTCTGTTGTAGTGAGAAATGGAGAGGCTATTGGAGTGGATGGAGAGTGTAGATTTTTAGAGAGGAAACTAGCTATTGGGATTTGGAGAGTGGGAAATGGATAGTCTGTTGGAGGGAGCAACTTAATATGAAGAGGAATCTTTTTGCCAACTTGGATAGAGAGCCAAATGGAAAGTGAAAAATGGATAGTCTATTAGAGTTGCTCTTACCTTTCTTGTCTGCGAACTTTTTGCAAAATGAAGCAAGCCCTGAGGCAGAGAAGGCTACAGGAGGAGGATGCCACATGCGATGGCGATGCTGGCGAAATTGAGAGGGAAGGTGATGAAGGGCGCATGACTACCCATATGAATGCCTGACAAGTGACAACCAAAGCTGAAGTTCCTGTCCCCGACGTCGACGTGACCAAGCAAGAGGTGAGCAACCAATATTCCACTTCGCAGTCGTCAGATTAGATGATGACATTCACTTACTGTTATCAGGTGAATGCAGTCCTACTTATCATCAGCCAAGTTCAGAGAGAAGTTCAGCATGATGAGAGCAGCGTTCTACAAGCTCTGCAAGTGGAAGTAGAACAAACTGAAGTCCGGTGTTCAGCTCTTTTAGCATGCCAAGGTCAAGAGACAGCAACCGTTTGTGAGGACCCTCTGAAGAACTATCCATCTACTAAAATTGATATATTCTGTAGCAATACAACATAGTATAATGGTAACTGAGGGCTTTATATTGGATGTAAGTGGTAGTTGTCGGAGTCTGGATATCTGTTGGCCAGTTGCTAAGTTATCAAAACTTGTGTCCAGTACTGAACTACGACATGATGGCTCCATGGGTTGCTTCAGGTTAACAACAATCCTCCAGTAACATGGCGCCAATGAGAGGGCGCACTGCATGTAAAGATATAACCAACACTGGCATGGTTCTTTTTTTTACTGTTTTTTTTACCCTGAAGTAGTTTTCTCTGGTTTTCCATAAAGTGCTTATGTTATTCCCTTTTATTCAGGTTCCTAAATTCAGGTGTTTGAAAGGCTGGAAGCAAGATGAGGTTAGCTTAGTTCTGAAGCTTGCTTTCATTCAGAATATATTTTAGCTAAAAGTTTTAAAGATCTTTTAGTTGCTATTTTCTTTAATTAATTATGTCAATCCTTTCGTAGGCAAGCATCATCTGATTATTAAAAAAATACTGCTACAAGAACTTCAAGACATGATCATGGAGGGTCAAGCCCAATATGTGGAATGAGTTTGACAATTCCTGCCCGAGTTTGGGCTCACGTACGGGGTTCTACTACCAGAGCTTCTTGAGAGTGCACGGGTATAGGTCCAAGGTTTCTGCTGCAGATGTTGTGTATAGTGCTTGAGGACAGGTTTTACATGACATGTATTTTCCTAAATACCGGTTCACCTGCCATTTCACTAACGTAATGAAAATGACACAAGCATTCTAGTTTTCTAAGTTTGAGCTGCCCAATGACCATGAGTTTAAAAACTGAGAAGGGGACTTTCCTCTGTTTTAACTCCCCCGATTAGCGAATGATAGATCCACAGTTGAGATGCAAACCTGATTCTAAAGTAGAGGGGGCAAGGTATATTTGTTTATTTTTTGTTATCTCTGGTAAATATACTTTGTTACAAGGTCCTATGTGATTTTTAAAGATATGATAAATTCCATCACATGTGACATAATATTTACGTAAAAACTTGTTCACGTTCGAGATAAGATTAGGATGCAGCGGAACTTAATCGGTCATTTAGCGCACGAAGCGAATGGGTATCGAATATGTATTCCTGCCATAATAAAATATTATCTTAGTCGCATCATAGGTAAATAAATATTATAAATTTGGTTGGTCTTTGGATAACGTTGCATACCATGTTTTGTTTAATGACATAACTATAATCTTGAATGATATACTTATTCCATATTTATAATTATTTTCATATTATTATTATCCTGTTGAATCTTATGTGTATTGCAATATAGATGTATCTTATGTGTATTGCAATATAGATGTTTAGTTGCCAGCGCAGTCCAACACTGTACAGCGTAGCGCGTACGGGCTGCACGAGCCACGATCGCGTACGACGTGACTACGCGCGTACGTACCGGTGTGTAACGTCAGGCGTCAGGCCTGCCGGCGCGTACTAGAAAATACACAGTACACGTACGAACGGACGTCGCGTGGGCACGCTGCCACTACAAGCAGCAGAGTAGTATCAAAGGTTGTTGCGACGTGCAGCTGATGATCAAAAGCCGAAATTTTTTACCGTCTTTCTATGATAACGACGGCCCCAGAGCCGCCTGTAGCAATCTTGAAAAGCCCAGAAACTTTCCTTCTTTCCTCAAAGTAAGACTGTACCGTAGCAGCAACGTTCAGCGACGATCGCACAGTGCGTATCTGCTTTCCGTACGTACCAAGCTCGATGGCGCGCTGCGCTCAAAGCCGAATAACTACTGCAGGCTCGCACCGATCATACCACGCCGGGCCCTAATCATGATCGAATCCGGCACGGTTAGCACTTTAACACGCACGCACACGCACACCAGGAATTCCCATCGATTCGCAGCTCGCCGCGCTGCGGTGCTTTTAAGAGATTGTGCGGCATATGGCTCACTGTCAGGTAGCAAAGGCAAATCGCACAGTTTCGGATACGTTGGAACGAAAAGGCGGCCGGATCAGCCGAATGCCACACGAGCTGTCAAGCTCGCGCGTGTTGCCGAATTTTCCAGTGCTGCTCTCGCTCGCTCATCAGTCATCATCATCTGCTGACGTGCTGTGCTGCCGCGAGAGGTTGAAACGACAGTTTTGGATCAAGAAGATCGGGCCTTGGTTGCCCCGCGGCCCGGCCGGTGCCCTGTGCTGGGCTCAAATTGTAGCCCACTCATGCATGTCTTCGTGGGAGGTAGGCCTGCTAAGGAATGAAAACGGATCGTGCTAAAGGAATGAAAACGGATCGGATACAAACGCATATATACAGATACAACTATAGATAGTTATTATTTTTTTTCGAATCAAATACGGATACGAATAGTACCAAGATGTGTTGAATAATGATATTCGTCCTATTCGCATATTAAATGTTCAACTTTGAGTATCCAAATTCGGATACGGCACATATTTTGAACGTCCGGATTCGGATACAAACTATCTATTAGAGTGTCTGGATCCCTTCGATCGGATGAACGAACAGATAATATCCGTATCACCTTCATCCCGCACAAGGCATGAGGAACAAGAGTCCATCCAATTTTTCTTTAGATGATCCTACTCATTTGGTACCCGTTTTTAATTCTATCTGCACCACATGTTTCTTAAGATAGCTACCCACATTATATATGCTTTGAAGTTAATTTATGTTTCTTAAGATAGCTACCCACATTATGTATGCTTTGAAGTTAATTTATTTGTTCTATCAACTTAAATGTAATGGTACTTAACAACATATGTGTAAACTTGGTGGCGAATTGATCTTCTACATAAATTGAGACCAGACCATGCAACCTGAGTTTATGAAATTTGACACAATGTCTGTATGTTTCTATGTATGTTACATATTATCTATATAAGTTGATGCAATATATCTACATAAGTTGTTCCAATCTATATAAGTTGACACCAAATTAAAGACAACATATTTTAATATGGAAAATGGCATTGGAAACTTGGAGTATTTGACTGTTAGCTCGAACATATGATCTTTCGGCATCACAACGGAGGAAAAGCTTTTATTGCTGTTTACAGTTCTTGGCTATGTACAACATACGCCAGAAAGAATGGAGCAATCAGAAAAGGCAAAAACTGGCAACAGAGACCACAAGCTGTCTTCTCAAAAAATGATAAAAAAAGAAGAAGAAAGAAGACCACAACTCCTCAAGCTGCTGTAAGTTTGAGTAACTCAGAGCACTGCTATTACCAAATCAAGCGGCTCCAAGCGAAATCAACCAATCATTAAAAAAAAAACTCACAAGGACGGGCGACCTGCATCGTCGCTCATCATCCCTTTTAAACTTCTGGCCAGCCAGATAGCGGTTTCTCGTGGAGACACCTTATTCTTCCCAAACGGCTTGAGAACAATGGCGAGCTCCTCCAACCTTTGGTTCTCCAGCAGGTCCGCGGAAAGCTCCAGAAGCCCTTCAAGAGCCTCAGCTCTCTGCCGAAACGATGTAACATCAAGTACTTCCTTAGTTGGGGGTGCCTCTTCCTTCATTCCGTTACTGATCTCTGATGTGGCAGCAGATAACTTTACCAAATCCGAGGTAACTTGCACTGTGGGAGCAGCATTGGCTTCTGAAACATGCGATGTAGCAGTAACTGATGAGGTGCGTGCTGGAGGCAGGGTGTTTGATGAACTGCTCCTTGCATCAGCATCTTCTGGTACCACATTCAGGAGTTTGATGATATCTGTGCTCTGAGCTTCCCTTTGAACACTTTCTTGTGTTG
Source organism: Setaria viridis (assembly GCF_005286985.2). Classification (NCBI taxonomy): domain Eukaryota; kingdom Viridiplantae; phylum Streptophyta; class Magnoliopsida; order Poales; family Poaceae; genus Setaria; species Setaria viridis. Next base: position 17,723,430 of record NC_048265.2, read on the forward strand.
GCTGCTGCTCATCATTAACACGGAAAGTGCTCTGTCTCGTGGTCTGTGCAACATCATCAGCTGGAGGGTTTAAATGAGAAACTACATGTTTCTTCCATGACTGAAGAGAAATGGGTGACTCCAACAGTGTGCTTTTTGTTGCTGGAATAGGAGCAACTTCTGGTGCCAATGAAATAGAAGGAGCTACTTCCAATGCTGATAAAATAAGAGGGGCTTCTGGTGCTGATGAAAGAAGTTCTTGAACCGTGAACTTATCCTCACCGCTTTGGAATGTGGTGCTCTTCTCATGCTGGCTAGATTGCGCATCATCCTTGGAAACAAACTCTTGTTCAGAACTAAGAAAGGATGGCTCCAAAGCAGATCTCAGGATTGAACCACCATTATTAGTCACAATAATCTTGTCAGTGCTAATTTCTGTGGTGATTAGGTCATCCTCTTCGTTGACAGTATTGGGTGCAGAGCCTGTACATGGTGAAATCAAGGAGACAGGTGAATTAGGATCAGATAGTTCAGAGTGGTCCATATTTTCAGTACAACCAACTGTAGAATTTGAGCAAGCACTGCTGTGTTCCTTGGTTGAAACAGAGAAAAATTCCCAAAGATTTGTTGATTTTGCTTGTAAACCATCCAGTTTCATATGCTGTCCTTCTGAAGGATTCATAGAAATCATTACATTACATGAAGGATTACTGAGAGCATTATCTGAGCAACAGGAAGGTCGCTCCGGAGTTTTCTCTCTTTCTATTGTGACCTTGGTATAAGCTCGTCTTGTCACTGTGACTGGGAGGCTTGGCGCCCCAACGCCAGCTTGCCTCTGAGGGCTAGGGCGTCTAGTAGCAGGTGGTGTCTTGCTCTTAATTTTTCCTGAAGCCACAGCACCATTTTCTGTGATCAGTTTGGCAGGTTCAGGAGTTGATGGCCCAGCAGTTTTGATCTTTGGATTATGTTCAGCAATAGGTGACTGCAAGACCGGTACCAGGAGACATACGTAAGCAATATATAGAAAAAGTTGGATTTCGTACAGAAAAACAAGTTAACTCATACCAGTTGCTTCAGGGGTGGTGATGCTTCAACTTGATTTACATGTTCGTCGTGAGATAAAACGTTGCCAGACTTTAAACTGTATGGCATATCACCGTTTGTCCTTGAAACCGGTAATGGTTGATCTACTTGATTATTATTGCCGAGGCCAGAACTTGGCTTTACACCACCTCTGACAGGAGAGTTGATTTCTCTCAGCCGGCTCTCCTCTCTAAGGGTTGTCATTATCTTCTCAATGATCTTTGGTTGCTTAATCTCTGTTCTTGGGTGGTGGTCAACATGTATAGATTTAGATGAATCTTGCCTTTTAAACTGAACACTTGAATTATCTTTATTGCCTCTTAGATCTTCAGGTGTTGAACATTTTTCATCTGACATAGCTTGATCCACAACTCGAATGCTTCCAGTATCAATGGTCTTTCTATCAGAACTTGTTCCGCCTGATGTGCTTCTGTCACTTGACTGGGTACTGTCTATGTCACTACTAGAAACGCTACTGCTTTGGCTGTCAGACATGCTTCTCTGACTGCTCCGTGAAGTGGGTAATGGTTTCTCTGGCACCCGCATGGGGTTTGAAGCATCATAAAGAGGACGGTATTGATTAACATAAGGTTGCAGGTATGGGTTCTTCAGGATTTCAGATGCCTGTTCAAATAATATAACATATATTTTCACGATCCATATGAAAGGAAGGCAATTATCTGTAAGGTTTAAGCTTCATAGTAGCTTACAGTAGGTCTATGCTCTGGACTCTTCCTCAACATACTTTTGATTAGGGTTTTCCTGTACCCAACAGTAAAGAAAGATCTTATAAGCCATATATTCTATATGAAACTCCTCAGCAATATGTGTGTGGAAAAATGCAAAGAAACATTTAGCAGTTTGCTGTTAAGAATAAGCATTGCTTATATAGAGTGCATACCATGTGAGGGAATTGGTTACCAGGATCACTTTTAAAAACATGCAAAGGACAGCTGCTCAACTTTTACAAGACCTACACCATGCAGAGAAGTACACTTACATAGACACTGAGTAGCAGGCAGGCAAGGGACCCATGGAAGATCGATTTATCTTGCTTATTAATCCAGCCATATCCTGCAAGAAATGCAAAACAGGTAAGGCCATCAGAATTTTTCAGACTACGCGCATTCAATTTTGTTATGAAATTTCCAACTCATCAACCAAGGGAATCAACTTCTGGGTAACCATTGTGAAGTAAAAAAAACAATCTGATAAGAACTCACAAATGCCTTGAAGGCAGGTCGATGAGCTGCCATCTCATACATACAGCACCCTATGCAAATGCATATATGTTGAATTAGAAATTTAGAATAAATAGTCAGCCATGTAAACATCTAATATCACAAAGAAAACTGAGCCAAGTAATATGTAATACCAAGAGACCAGATGTCTGACTTGAATCCATAAGGAATATCAGCCAGCAGCTCTGGGCACATGTAATTTGGTGTTCCAACAACCTTAAGAAAGCATGGTGCCACAAGTTAGTGTACAATGTAGAATAAGAATTACACTTCCACATTTTCCATAGCATGTCTACATGGTTCACGGTAATAGGATGAAATATAAAGGAAAAAAATTCCTTTTCCATTGGTTCTTAATTTTAATTCCTATCTTTACTTTTGGCCTGTTTGGTAGGGCTCAACCTGATTCTAATTCTCTATGGGAGCTGATTCTCCAACAGTAGTGATTCTGTGGCTGAAAGTGATTCTCTGTGATTCTTTATGATAAACTTTATGGATAAAGAGTTTCTGTGCGATAAGTGAATCAAGAGAAGCTAGTTTTTCAGCTCCAAGCCCCTCGGTTCATTTCAGGGAGTCACTTCACGGAATTAGCACGGAATCACTTCTACCTGGAAAACTGTTTGGTAGAGCTCCTCCTAGATTCAGCGTAGAAGCTGCTCTGAGAGCTCTGCCAAACACACCCTTAGAATTTCCTTTCTTCCACTAGAATCTCTTACTCAAATGAAGGTTCCAGTTCAGTGGTAAAATGAAACATAATCCCAATTAAATGGTATGAGAAATATACTCATGATTCAGGACATACACCATTGTTAGTGTCTTAACTGATGTACGATATGAGTGATCAATAACTCAATTTTTTTCCTATAAACAGGAAAATTTAGGACCGCACCATTTTGAGATAGAAACAAATAGAAAGGAAGGAAACATGAAGGAAGATCATACCGATGAAGCTAGATCATCTTCCTTTAAAGTCTTTGCTAGGCCAAAGTCTCCTGCATAAAAACCAGATAATACTGTAACTTGATATGATGAAGCATAAAAGAAACAAATGTAACATGTCAGTTACAGACTGGCATTACTGTATTTGTTATGAGAAACTAACCTAGGCGTATGTCCTGATCTTTGGTGAGGAATATGTTGGAGCACTGCGAATTTGAGGAAGAAGCATGACCATCTATTGCATACAAAAATCGACAATAATGATGATCTAATTATATGCACTTACCTTTAGGTCACGATGCAGAACATAGTTCGAGTGCAAGTAGTCTACAGCCAATACCAATTGAGCGAACCATTTAAGCAATACCTGAGAGTTATTCGGTGTTATGTGTGCAATGTGGATGATTCACTTCCATCAATTAGATAAACAGACATGTCATCTCATACCTCCTCAGGGAAGTAAGTACCATTTGATTTCTTCATCAGCTCATCCCTGAAAAACAAGATCAAAGTGAGATATAATACAACATATAACGTGGCAAATAAAAGGCTAGCCTCCAAAGCCCTAAATCACACTCACATATCTCCACCTTCACAATAGCCCGTGACAATGCAGACATAACAACCCTGCATAACTCACCCTGTCAATCAAACGAGTTCAAACCAAAGAAAGTATGAACAAGTTCCTGAACTTACAAACCTTCTCAACCCAAGCCTCCTTGAATTCAACAATGTAAGGGTGCTGCAGCCGAGCAATCAGTGCCATCTGCAATTCACTTTTTCTCTTACTAACTCCTTAAGGCACAGCCAATGAATCAAATACAAAGCCTAAGGGTTTTCACATTGTTACCAACCTCTTGATGGGCAGACTTACGACAGCGCTCCGTCTGCCTCGCAAGCCGGATTTTCTTCAGCACATACCTGCAAGGCAAGCATACAGTCACTTAAACGGAAGGGAGAAAGTCATCTATAGCCTACAAACTGGTGGATGGGTGCTGTTTTCTTACTTCTTCTTTTCAATCTTGTGATTGACAAGGATGGCAGCACCAAAGGCTCCACGGCCAATCTGCTCCATGATTTCGTACTGATCCATCCGCGACTCCATGAGCCCCAATCCGTGACAAAACAACCAGAGCCTCGCAGCAGCAACACCGCAACAGGTGCGTCAATAGCTAAATAGCCGAACCAGTCACATTTCGCCTGCCCAAGCCCAAGTGGGGCTCAAACACCGCCGCATCCTAATCGAACTCTGCAGAACAAAGCACCCAGACACCTAATAAGCCAAGCAGCTTTGGTGAAAGCGCACGCGCTATCACGTGGCGTCCAATCAAATCCACAACATGTGCCTTTTCTTAGAAAGGAGAGGTGATGTAACATTGTTACGCAGGAAAGTTTTTGAACCACGGGAATCGATGAACTAGGCCGCGAGAATCTAGTGCATCGGTTATCCGAAACAGTAGCGGCAAATTTACTACTGCTTTCGCAGCAGTGTTGCACACAGCACGCTGCTCCCACCAACCGCAACCGGAACCCGGCGCCGACGGAGAAGGGAGCCTTACCGCGGCGGTCCACACCTGCATTGGCCAGCGACGAGAAGCAGTACCGGCGACGGCGAAGCTTCTCCTCCGATTCCGGCGACGATGGCCGGCGGCGACTGGACGGCGTCGCGGCGAGATCTCCCGCCCCGTGGACGCGGCCGCCTCTGCTCTCTCGCGAGCCGCGCGGGGCTCTCGCGGCTCCGCCTACCGCTCCCTACTGGCTCTGGATTTGATTTGGCTGTTGGTTTGCGCAGTGCGGCGTAGGCGTAACGGCGTGGGGGACGGAGTTTTTGCTCGGCGGCTTTTATACGGCGCCGGAGCAACAGCCGGCGGTGGTGGTGCGGTGGGGTTAAAGGCACATCAGCAGGAGCCACAAGCCAGGGAGATGGCTGCTGGTGCTGGGTTAAAGGGGCCAATATTGCAAGCGTGGTGTCCACCTTTTTTTTATGGGGCTTCCACTAATTACTGTCATCTGTCATGTGTTATAGTGTTATAAAATTTCACTAAGTACTGTTTACCATGCTGAAAGGAATTACCATTTTAAAGAGTAATTTTCACATGTTCATTATTTTAAACCCGTATTTAAAACAGTATAAATTCAAATTGTTTAATTGGATTTCAAATGGTCAGATTGTTTAATTGGATTTCAAATATTAAAGACCATCTCAGCATGTTGGGTAGTACTAAAGATAGGACCACACCTAGAAAGCACAGCCTCATCTAGCTTCTCATTTGACAGTAATTTTTAGGAAATACGGTGAAACAAAGGCACATTGTTTCAGCTTCACCTTTTTCTCATGAAAGAAATGTTGAAGCCAACCACAAATATAGAGGATGCACCTATTTGCGCACGAGTATCATAACATGGAAATGCTATGCCTTAGGCTAGTTGGGCTGGTACATCAGCTTCACTCACAAGAATAGTGTCGTGTGGAGTGTGGTCCTACAAAGTACAGTACACATTTATCTTTGTTGCCATAATTTTTGCGCAAGCTCATGTTCATCACTCTAGCTTTGTTTATTTTTGTCACCATCAACAACTCGTTTGATGTAATATCATTGTGTGGCAGATTAGTATAAATAATATACAAACTGACCATATGAATCTGCTGGGTTTGCTACAAATATGTGGCAACCATCCAACAGAACGATTTGATGTCTGAACCAAGTTAAGGCAGAACCATTATTTAATCCACCCCCACAACAATTTAAAATATTTTCTCAAGAAAAGAAAGTACATAACGTACTACATCAGATATTGTCCTACATGTCGTTTGGCATGACCAACTATACAGTGGCTGTCTGCGGGGAAAAAAATATACAAGTGGTCAAATTATTGTTCACATGCATATCGATCATGTCAACTTGCCTGACATTTCTTTCTAATAATGTACGTATAATGTATGGCTGGTTCATTTCGCTGTACTGTAATGTACTTTTAGCAGTTTGTTATTTTGGGCCAATCAGATATACAGATAGTAGATCCTCTAGAGAACGGTTTATGTTTAACGGTTTCTCCTCGATTGCAGCGTCAGCAAAAGGCACCAGAGCATCAGAATCAAAATATCAATTTCCTCCCTAAAAACATCAATTATTTCCCCAACCCGTTAGATCAAGGTAGAGTATTTCCTGGTAATTAATCGTATGCACACAATTGTAGAGTAATAAATGAGCTGCCATGTAGATAATTGTGATGACATGGCACAGTATTTATAAGGTAAGAAAAGAAACTAGTTTCATGAGGATGAAACCATGTGTGCACTATTTCCAAGATAGTTGTGCCTTGCATGTAGTTTTGGAAACAACAAAAGATGAAACCATGCATTGTAAATGTATGAACTATTTCATCTATGAACTGAATGCACTCTTGCTTATGTGAGAAAATATTGCATTAGAGAATGACATAATTAATTTTTAGACTACCGCCGATCACAGCCTAGTAGGAGACAAGAGATCCGGTGTTACAGTAAGTAATTAATTTTTCTGCAGGGCGGTAATAATTAATTTCTGGAACAGCGAGGTCCCGTTTGGTTACTTTGGCTTATTTTTAGCACCTGTCACATCGAATATTTAGATACTAATTAGAAGTATTAAACGTAGACTATTGATAAAATCCATTACATAAGTGGAGGCTAAATGACGAGACGAATCTATTAAGCCTAATTAGTCCATGATTTAACAATGTGTTGCTACAATAAACATTTGCTAATGATGAATTAACTAGGCTTAATAAATTCGTCTCGCCGTTTAGCCTCCATTGTTCAATTAATTTTATAATTAACTTATATTTAATCCTTCTAATTAGTCTTCAAATCTTCGATGTGACATGAACTAAAAATCAAAATCAAGTGAACCAAAGGCCTGGACTGCGCTCATCCGGTGATGAGTGAAGAGCTGCACCGTCCCAGTCCAGGCTGCAGCAGCATCATCGAGTACAGGATAGTACGGGGCTGCTCAAAATATACGGGCGCTGCTCACCTGCCTCACCAACGTCACATGCGGCAAAAACCGCTGACCCTTCTTCTGCCGATGACAGGTGGGTCCGGAGGTCCAGGGCCAGGTGGACGGACGACGTAGCTACAGCGAGATAACGCCATGTCGGCCAAGGTTCAAACCGGGCGTCCTGCGGATGAGGAGGAAAAGGAGTGCAGGAGCACAGAGCTGCACGTGACGGTCCCGTGCCTGTCGCTCGTGCTCTCGTGCTGCTGCTCCGGGGCGAGCCGCGAGCTCCAACTCCGAGGTCGGGTCAAGGTTGGGTTCACTCCGCTGGAACCAAAGCATTGACCTGTCCGCCTGTCAGAAGTGTTGCAGATGACCACAGGTAAAACGGCGTGCTGGTGATTCTCCATGCTCCCTGCCGGTGCTGGTGCCGGTGCTCGCGCACTAGTGGTAGTGAGTAGTGACTGTCATTAAGGTAACAGTGACTGCAAAAACATAGTGGGCAGTCAGATTGAAGCACCGGCCACAGCTACAAACTTCACCGAAAAAAAATCCTGCCTCTCAAAAACTCCTAAGGAATTTCACTGCATTTATCTTGAGAGGCAAGTGAAATCACCGTATTTTTGCTCCTCAGACGACAATATCATTGCGAGTGATGATTAAACTTGGACGTGTGCGTGTACCTGAGACGACGATGCGATCGATGCATGCATGATTACTGTTCCAAACGGCAAACGTATGTCACGGGCTGATGGCTGCTGGAGACAAAGGGCATTGAAGATAACCGGCCTCGTCTCCTTAATTAAAATCCCGAAAGCTAGCGACCGACCCCGACAAAAAGGAAACAAACGAACGAACCCATGAACCGTACGGTTCGTCGTCACCTCTTGCCCCTAGTGGCCAACCTAGCTGCTTCCACACTGAAAATCCAGCTCGAAGGTCCGAATCGCAGAGGCTGTACGCGTACGAAAACCCTCTATGGTTGGTGCCCCGTCGGCGTCCGGGAGCCACAACGGCGACCGGCGCCCAAATCCTCTCCTCGCCGTCGCAGCTGCCGTTCAAGCGAGCCTGCCTCTCGCGAGAATACCATCCCGGCTGCGAGGAAACCGGGTCGGAGATCCAAGAGAAGGACGCCGCAACCGCCGGAGAGGACACGCGAATACCCGACGAAAGCTACCGAGCGGAGAGGCGCGGATCGGAGAGGCAGCGGGCGACCTAATTAAAGAGCGGGGGGTTAGGACATTGATCACCCCTCAAGCCAGCGACTGGTCAGGGACGCTTTCGGGTCGGGGGCGTGCGCGAAGGGTCGTGTCGGAGGGGAGGCCTGATCCGCCGACGGCGATGGCTCGCTTGTGCGCGCGAGTGATTTGATATCCGCTTTAATTTTCTGGTAAAGTACTGTACTTTAGCCTACTTCAATTATCGATCGGGGCTTGATTTGGGATAGATTCTGGAGAGATCGCTTTGTCCGCCTAATGCCGCCGGGCCTACCTGCACCTACTTGCGGGAGGAATGCGGACGGCGACGGCGGATTTCGGAGGGTTCTACGTAGCAATCAGCGCGGTGCGACGTTTCTGTTGTAGCGGCCTTTTTGCACTGCGAGCCGTGCAAACCTCTCTCTGGAAGAGTTAGCGTTCCTGTCGTTTCATTCGTGCGGGAACCGGATGGTCTGATTTGAAGTTTGGATTAGCATCCGAGGATGACCCAAAATATCGCTGCAAAACGTACGGTAGTTACAGGCGGTTGCGGCCCCGGGCTGAACCGGTGCCATGAAATGCAAATTCCATTTACTGCGAATTTCGCATTGAACTCCACAGGAAATACTAACATATTGCATGATATGCACACCTCCAATCGACTCAACAACTCATACAAGATTCGATCCTGATTTGATCGGACGAAATGAGCCATTCGGGCCAGGACAGGAGTCTCCGCGAAATGGGGTCATCATCGCAGGGTTCAGGGTTGCTTCCACAGAAATGGGCCACACCGTACAGCCAGCCACAGGTTACACCAACCAACGCGAAGCTATCCTGCTGGTTGCGGCAGCATCTCGGTCGTGTGTGCCCCAGGAGGCCAGGACGCGCGCACGCGACCGGACCTGACCCGAACCCCGCAACAGGAATCAATCGATCGCCGTCGAGGCTGGAGACGGTGGTGGGCTGGTGGAGTCCACGTGCGGCCGCGTTGGCCACGGAGAGGATGCCGATCCGGCCGGGAGCAGCGGCACGTTGCCTGCATTACTGCGTACGAGCGTGACGCCGGGCGCCTCTGCGGCGAGATCGCACTCGCAGACGCTGTTGCAGGCTTGCATCAAGCATCATGAGCAATTGCCTCGTCGTCATTGGCACCCATCAAATCAAATAGGAACGCATTTAAACTTGGGTTTGTACTTTTGTTGGCAGAGACGACATGGCATTCAGATCGTAGTGCCACGTCTTTAAACCTGAAGTGCTGGGAACTTGTACTGGTGTCTGGTGGTACGTACCCTGCTGGAGGGTCTGTCTACGACTCTACGTCACTCAATAGTCAATATCCGTGCATGGAGCTCGGGTGAGATAATCAGAAATGGTGCGAGAGGTTCCTCCATGCATTTTCTTTAAAGAAACACATTCTATGCATAGCAACGAGCTTCTTGAATAAAAGGTTAGCTCCGCTAGTGATCGTAGCTGATCTTTCCTTTCTTTCTTTCTTTTTTAAAGTAATTTCCATTCCTTTCTTCTTTATGGGAGGTTTTTGTGAGCTCCATGTGATCCATTGGGGTAGGGGGCTCCATCCCACGTTGGATCCATCCTGATTGTGTCACCACCTAGAGTTAGAAAAGAATGGTTCGGGTAAAAGATTCATATTTGGGTTGGATAGGGATGGCTACCGATAACGGTTAGATGACGAGGCAATCCGGTGGTATGCCGCTAGCTACATGAAGAAATGACTAATGGTGGTTGAATTCGCACGACGGGGTGAGCCGTAAGCAACCACAATGATTATTGATAAGTAAAATGAAGGTAGAAGCGTCGATAGATGAGCGGTGAGATCACTAGCAGCCATGCACGATGGAAAACAATGATGGCACCTGTGTGGTATGCCGTGGCACCGATGGTTGTCCTACGACCCGCGGAGAGAGATTGGCTATGAGACATTATTGATAAAAAAAGCAATAGAGAAACGTCCTTCTTGTTGCTAAGAGAGCGGACAAAGATTGTGTTTTTGGTTATTTTGTTACCAGTAGCAAAGTCCACAGATCTTTTTTTCTTATTTTAAACCAATCTTACTATTACTAATCGGAAGTGCAGACACCTAGGAATCCCTTAAGTCGATATTTTAGAAAAAAAGAGAAATCCTAGAAAATTCTCAGAAAAAAGTAAAACATCTAGCGTCCTAGGTGGACACTTTAGAAAAAAAAGAGAAATCTCAGAAAATTCTTGTAAAAAAGCAAAATATCTAGCCATCAATTCGCTAGGCTCAATCATTATAGCCATTGGATTTAATATATTTTCTAAAAAAATTATCCACCTATGAAAATAGTCTAAAATAATTCCTAAATCTATATCTAAATTACCCACCTATGCCATTATATAAAATAAACTAAAGTAACTGCTTATCTTCATCTAAATTACCCACCTATACCATTATAAAAAGTAATTTAAAATAACCCCTTAAATTTGCATCTAAATTGCCCACCACTAACATTATAAAAAATAATTGTATCTAAATCACCCACGTATACCATTATGAAAATTTGAAAATCACTTTCATTAAAAATATACCCAGAGGGCAGAGGTACATCAATATATGATTTTAAAGTATATACACGTGATGTCTATCACCATTTATAAATATATAGAGGAAGCGATGAGGATATAGATTTTCATGTTAAAATATAGCTCAAATTTAGAGTCCATAAAGAAATTCAAGCGCATACATACAATGTAAAGTGAAAAGAAAGAAAGAATCTAAATATGGATGAAAACATCATAGAGTAATTACTAACTAAAGACTATCAGAATCGGTTGAAGATAATAATTATATATTTATGTAAGTATTATGTTGGCATATTTAACAAATAAGAGAGAGCTCAAGGTAACAATTTTGATAGTAAGCTATGTGCCCTTATTTTTCTAAAATTTGAGACTGCGCATTAATTTTCACAAGATGCATTAAAAAATTCTTACAAAATTCAAAAATATCTGAGCATCAGGCTCTAGTAATCATAGCCATTAGTCTATTATGTTTTCTAAAATTTACCCACCACTATTATTGTGAAAATATTTTAATAGCATATGTGACATACTTCCTCCATCCTGAAAAGAATGCAATTCTAGCTTTGTATATGGACAAACGTTTGTCTTGATACAAAGTCAGAATTGCATTCTTTGTGGGATGGAGGCAGTAGGTGGATAAGTTTTTAGAAAATATAATATACCCTAAATTGATATCTAAATTACCCACCTCTGCATTATAAAACATAATTTACAGTAACCCATAATATTTGTCTAAATTATCTATAATGACACTATAAAAATAACTTAAAATATCTTTCTCTAAATTACCCATGTATGTCGTTATTAAAAATAACCTAAAGTAAGCACCTAAATTTAATCTAATTATCTGCATGTTTATTGTATAGAAATATCTAAAAGTAAACAAATATATAATTCTAAATTATCTATTGTTTTGTCAATATAAAAAATACTAAGTTCAGGTATATATGCATGATGTGTGTCACCATGTAGACCATTCAACGCACCTCCATACATTGCATTTAACCCGTCCCGTCCCGTTTTCCACATTTGACCCGTCCGTTTTCATATTTACGGACAAATTCAGAAACAGGACGGGAAGCGGGAGAGGGTCTATCCCGACCGTTTTTAGCCAGGATGAAATCGTATTTATCCCATATTTGATAAATCCGGGATATACTTAATATGCATAGTATGTACCTAGCTCTAGTTCAATACTTTTATGGCCCAAGAGGTCATGCTAGCCATATGTTTTCTACAAGATCATTAGCGTAACCGTCCTTAGAAGTACCAAAACGTGGTTGGCAACTAGCAAGCAACAAAAATCAACAATGTCATGTGCGTGCGTACCAAAGTATGAGTTCCCGTTGAAGTACCAGTTCCTGTCCATTTTCATAGCCCCATTCATCCTGCTTCCACTCCCGCTCCCGTTCCCAACTATTCCAAAACCTGTTTTATTTTCTGTGATAAAATATGGTAACGAAAACGGGAGATGGGTTTTCCTGTCCGTTTCCATCCGTTTTCATCCCTAGTTGTAAGTGAAAAAAATATGAATTTAGATGAAAAGGTGTACAGAGTTATTACCAATTAAAACCAATCAAAACTGAAGTATTGTAAGAATATTAAATAAATAAAAGAATCGCAGATAAATAATTTTAATCATTAGTTAGAGAATCTAATTTTAAATAACTATAATTTTAAAAGTATTAGACCATGCGGAAACATGGGTTGATGAATTAAGTCTATAATAATAGATTCGGCATTGAATGAGTTAAAAAAAAACTTTTCAGCTGATGAACAAACTTCAAAGTCCAGACCCCCCCTGTCTCGAAGAAAAAAAACACAGGCGCACATCGTCGCAATTTACAGTATTTGCGTACAGTGAGATACTGACATCTAGCAGGTAAATCCATCTGCCGACACGTTATGCATTAAAGTGTACTTGTCCACCCTTGATCTGAAAACAGTTTACCTGTCTACCGACTGAAGACATTTTCTTACTGCCACCGAGTACTGCATGCTGCATTGCATGAGCAGCAGCCAGATATGACACTGATTTTTTTTTTTTGAAACGAAGATATGACACTGATGGCCTTAGCCACTGCCTCATATGCCAATAGATTACATTAACTTGTGTTTAGTAGTACTTGCTGGCTTGCTGCAGCCTGCAGGTCCAACTCAGCCTATCGGGTACTGTACATTTTCATTGGGCAAAAAATTAGAAAAATAAAGAAAGATGCACAAGAGAAATACTCTACCAAAGGCCCACATGGAAATACCACACGAAGCTCTCTTACTCAAACTTTGGGCCCATGGGCTGTAAGGACCAATTGCGTCTTCTCTCTATCACTATCAAAAAACCAGGCCCTCTCAAAAAAAAAAAAAACAGGCGACTCTGCTGAACGCAGTCAGTCAGACTGAGGCGTTGAACAGAGGGAACCGCCGCCACCGGAAAAATCCGCCCGCGCCGAGCTGCCGATGGCCTCCGACTCCTCCCCGCCGGCGGCGGAGGGGTCACCGCAGGGTCCGGGGGATAAGCTGGCGGTGTTCTGGCACGAGGGCATGCTGGCCCACGACGCCGGCCGCGGCGTCTTCGACTCAGGTCGCGACCCGGGTTTCCTGGACGTGCTCGACCAGCACCCGGAGAACGCCGACCGCGTCCGCAACATGGTCTCCATCCTCCGCCGCGGGCCCATCGCGCCCTTTCTCTCCTGGCACTCCGGCCGCCCCGCCCACGCCTCCGAGCTCCTCTCCTTCCACTCCTCAGGTCAATCCCCAAATCCCCTCACGAACCTTCTTGTAACCAATTATTACTGCCTTTCCCATCGCATTCTTGAATCTTGATCGAACAAATCATTAACCATCAACGGTATATTCTCTAAAATCTTGTTGTGGTTGGCAGAATACATAGAGGAGCTCGTGCAGGCGAACGCCACCGGAGCCAAGAAGTTCTGCGAGGGCACGTTTTTGAACCCCGGTTCCTGGGGCGCTGCGCTTCTGGCGGCCGGAACCACGCTCTCCGCGGTGAAGCATATACTAGACGGGCACGGGAACCTGGCCTACGCGTTGGTCCGCCCCCCTGGCCATCACGCGCAGCCCAACCGTGCTGATGGCTACTGCTTTCTGAACAATGCTGGGCTTGCTGTGCACTTGGCTCTGGATAGCGGGCGCTCAAAGGTTGCAGTAGTCGATATTGATGTTCACTATGGGAATGGTACAGCAGAGGGCTTCTATCGCATGGACAATGTGCTTACGATTTCTCTTCACATGAGGCATGGGTCATGGGGTCCATCGCATCCGCAGAGTGGCTCTGTCGATGAGATTGGTGAAGGCAAGGGGCTTGGGTACAATCTCAATATACCTTTGCCTAATGGAAGTGGAGATGCTGGGTATGAATATGCTATGAATGAGTTGGTTGTTCCGGCAATTGATAAGTTTCAGCCTCAACTTCTGGTTTTTGTAGTCGGTCAAGATTCTAGTGCGGTAAGTTTAGTTCATATTGTGTTTTACTTACTACATTGCATGTTACATCCATTAATCTTTTTACAGTTCCATGTACATGTGCAGCCTATCCATTATTACAGCAGTCAATTTTGCTAAGTAAAGTTTCCATTAGCAACTAGTGGATATGGTTGGTCACTTGGTTGACAAATAATGGGAAGAGGTATATGATAAAGTGGAACAGCTATCTTCATGCTAACTTGTGCTTACTGGTGTGATGCTGAATGCACATACACGAAATATATCTGGGCATTACCTTCCCCCTACATGTGCTTTTGGTGATTTTGAGCGGTTAGTTGCTACCCTTATATCATCAGGGAAATTTTAATTTCATAAAAAACCAGTCTATATTAAATTGGCGGAAGTAAATTTTGCTAGGTGCTGTTTACATTATAGAGAATATTGCTGCTACATTCACTGTGTAGCAACTTTTGTCGAAGTTGTTCAGATGCTCTTATTCTCTTTTCTGCCTTTCCTGAGACTAACTATAAAAGACAGAAACTACTTTGTGGGTTGTGCTAGCTTTGATTGCTCTCCTGAGACTATCGCCTGTAGTGGGTAGTGCTTTGATTGGCTCTAAACACCTGGATCAGCAGAACCATGTTTGAAATCTGGAGTTTTTCATCATTCCCATTGTTTGTTGCAAAATATGGGAATTCTTGTCTGTAAACACATCTGTATGCATCTTCAGCATCTACTTCACACTTCCACTTGTGGCTGATACCGCGAGTGAGTGCACAGTTGTGGGATCACAGGAAGAGACCTGAGCAGTCTGCCAACCAGAATTGCTGTGCTAGGTGTCTGCTTCT
Organism: Setaria viridis; assembly: GCF_005286985.2. Taxonomy (NCBI): domain Eukaryota; kingdom Viridiplantae; phylum Streptophyta; class Magnoliopsida; order Poales; family Poaceae; genus Setaria; species Setaria viridis. Next base: position 17,738,699 of record NC_048265.2, read on the forward strand.
GGCTGTTGATCCTATGAACTCCACTGCTGCCCGCCTACCCCTCTTTTAGTCATCTCCTCTGTCTTGACTCTTGACATTAGCAAAAACTCCTCGAATTGCTCTGGGGGCATTCAACCATGGTTTCGTGATGGCCTTCGCAGAGATGACAAACAAGCGCACATGTGCATCATTATGACTTATGACAGCCACAGGCCAGAAGATGAGACACATTTTCCAATTTGTTGTATAAAAGATTATTATCGGGTTAATTTAATTACACAGGCCCTAAGATGATAGGTGTATCCCAATTCGTTATATATATTCTTGTAGGGTTAATTTCACAGATAAAATAGAAATTGTGTATTTATGTGGTAAAATTCTCTATGTTAGTTTTGTATGGTTCATCTGAACCAAGTCAAACTCTAGGTTTAAATAGAGGTTCCTACATAAACCCAGCTCAGTTTTGATAGATTTAGATTCTAGCGGAATCTGAAACAGTTTGCTTTTAATTTTTTTCTAGTTATGTGATGAGTTTCTGAAGTCAGATGTTGCTGGTTCGGTTGGATGAGACCTAATTTTACATTTCCCCCCTTGCTTTTGTTTATCAGAATACTCTTCAATGCATTGGTGGTGAAGGTGAAAATTGCACATATTGTCGTATTCTTAGATATGAAGGGTTTTTTTTACATGGCATAATGATGCTGTTTTCCTTTTAAACTGTGTGACACTCTTAAGTACTACTGATTTAATTTCACTTTTTTGTGCACAGTTTGATCCCAATGGAAGGCAATGCTTGACCATGGAAGGCTATAGGAAAATTGGGCAAATAATGCGGAGCATGGCTGATCGACATAGCAATGGGCAAATATTGATTGTCCAGGAAGGGGGTTACCACATTAGTTACTCAGCATACTGTCTGCATGCAACACTGGAAGGTGTTTTGGATCTGGATGCCCCACTACTGGATGACCCGATAGCTTACTATCCAGAGGATGAGAGATACACTATGAAAGTTGTTGACATGATCAAGAATACCTGGAAAGAATCGGTCCCTTTCCTGAAGGACATCTAGCAATCACGTTTCCCTCAAGTTCAAATCGTTTACTCTCTGCATCCATGGTCTTCTATTGGAACTAGAACAATATTGCACATTGCATTGTACATTTATAGGCCTTTTATGAACCCCGATCCCCTTGCACTGTTGCACAAGACAGATCAATGTTCTTGCACCATGGTTTGCCATGTCAAATACAGCATTGTTTGTTCAGTTTCAGAATACCAGGATCTCGTTAGCCTGTCGATAAGCAGCCGATCCTTTCCCTGAAAGCTCTTGGTTGAGACTGACAGTGGGCCATGGTACCACTGCCCAAATCTTGATTGGCTAGTCCGAGTAAAAGTATCCCTCCTGCTCGCTACCAGAATCGGAATGTGCTTCCAATCTGGCTCAGCTGATGGTCCAAATTGCCGCATGCCAAGGCCAGTCAATTCCAAGGCATGAAGCATATATGTGTTAGAAGGAAAAACTCAACGTTTGGTTCAAAGAATCGGATCCTTTCTGGAAACGACCGGCAAGAAAAAGGAACGCACCTCCTTGATCTTAGCTAGCTATTTAACCACTTTTGATCCAAACAGAGCTAAATTAGCTAAACTTGCTAAAGTTTAGCTATAGCTAAAGATCCTTAAAAAAGTTTAACGGGCTAAATTTAGCCAAAAACAGGACCTAGCTAAACTAGCAAACTATAGCAAGTTTAGTTGTAGCTAAAGATCTTTAGCTGGTTGAGTTTAAGCAACAAAAGACCAAAATACCCCTCATTCATTCACGCCCACCGGTTCCCGTGCCACCTCTCCCCGCACACTGCCCGTCCCCTCTGGCGCCGCCTCCCCACACCCCCTCCCCTCCGACGATGCCTCCCCTGCGCGGGCGTCACCTTCCAAGGAGGCGCGGGCCGTCCAGGCGGGCCACGCGCGCTACAATGGGCGCGTCGGCAGGATCTGAGCAGTCCCGGGCTAATCTTCACGCGGCGCGGTCGGATCTGAGCGCAGGACCGGCGCGAGCCGGATCCGAGTGTAGGATCGGAACCTGTAGCCGCGTAGCACCCCGACCGTCGTTGTCGATGTGGTGCACCCCCACGGTGATCCCTAGTGCGCACGGGCCAAGCGGTGGCGCTGCGACCCGAGCTCCAGCGTGGCCCTAGCAGAGGCAACACCCTCCTTCTCCCCGGCCACGCCATCCGCGCCGTCCCCCTCCTCCCTAGCCACACCCTCCGCACCGTCCCCACCTCGTCGTTCTCCCTCGGGAGGCAGAGCTGGAGCGCGCGCTCCGGCGCAACGCAGAGCTCGAGGAGAAGGCGATGGTCGCGGAGTGCCTGGCGTGGATGGGCGTCGCCAGGAGCCACGAGGCCATTGCCACTAGCATTCGCGCCACCCTCGACCAACTCGTCCAGTTGCCCTGCAGTGCCGTGGTGACCGCCAGCGGCGAGGGTGAGGCTGAGGACACCCAGTCGTGCTGCTACGAGGCACCCTCCGCGCCGCGTCCAGGTCCGAGGCTGTGCGTGGTCGTGCAGGTCCTGCGACGGCGGCGAGGCGTGCGTTCTGCTGCTCCCATGCAGGCACCTTTGCCTATGCCAGGCGTGTGAGGCCGCCGCCTACGCGTGCCCAATCTGCGCGGCCGCCAAGAACGGCGCCCTCCGTGTCCTGATCTCTTGATTCGTGGAAGTTCACAGCTTCTGATCTGGCTGTGCTCGTTGCCAAGACAAAACGGCCTTCCTGCCAGAGACCAAGGGGCTGGCTTTCAATTTTTTTTATTTTTAACCTATTTTTAACTAAAATTTTAAAAATAACCTGTCCGGAAGATTATTTGGGCCGGGTGACCCTTTTGCCCGCACCAGGCCGCTTGGCGTGGCAGGAAACCTCTACCACGCCACATGTACTGGCGCGGCGCGGCACGCGGGCCAACTAGGCGCTGACGTGGGTGGGCGGTTGTCGTGCCATCCCGCCTGGCATGGAAGCACCCCCTACCGACCTCGCGCCGGCTCACTCCTCTCTCCCTCCCTCCTTTCTTCTTCCTCCAGTAACCCCGAGCTCAACCCTTGCACACGCCGCCAGCCGCCTCCACCCCAAAATCGACCCAAAATCTGACGATTTTGGTGAGGGAAAAGAGTGAGAATTGGTCAACGATTTGTGTGGAAGGTATCCCCCAACTTTTTCCCTTGGTTTAGCGTTCCATTTGGTAGATCGGATGATGTTTAGGTGAGCTAGGGTTAAGTTGTTGATTTGAAATTTTGATGAAATGCAATGTTGTTATGAGTTAGATGATGCGTAGTTCATACGCAATAGAGTCTCTGCCCGCGATATTGACGTGTAGAACTTGTTGAATGCTTCGATTTAGGTATATATTCATCCAATTGTGTAATGTACATGAGATGTGTAGTTTTTTTTTAATATGTCCAATATGTTTAGTTTGTAATATAGTTGCTATAGTTTATATGGTGAAGTGTTTGTATTTTGTAGATGGATTGTTTAATTTGTATGTTTGATGGTGGGATTGTGAAAGTTGGTACGCAATTGTGTAGTGTACATGACATGGGTATGTTCTTTTTGCAATATGTCCAATTAATTTGTTCAATATTTTTATTTCTTAATAGAGTTGCTATAGTTGATATGGTCAAGTGTTTGTATTTTGTAGATGGTGTGTTTGTATTTTGTCGAATTGATGTATATAGTGGTAAAGTAGATGGATTACGTGTTTAAAGTTTATTTGTGTATTAATTTATGGGCACTTGATGTGCAGGTGAGATGACATCGTCCGGTTGTGAATACAAGCGGCGTAGGTGGTACGTGCGTCACGTGGGTGAGTCCAATGCTGGTGCTCCCGTACCTCCTGCCCTTTCGGTACCTCTTTGTAGATGTGGCGTGCAAGCTTAGGTGAAACAATCAAGGCATCCAAAGACAGCTGGAAGAGCCTTCTATGTGTGCAAGTGGACTTTTGATCCAATGCCTTCCGCGCCTTGTGATTTTTTTTTCAGTGTATAGATGGACCTGACAAATATGATCCTAGGATCCGCCTATTCCCATACCATAGCACAGAGCTTAAACCATACCATCAGTTTAGGCGTTGGATTCCTCCTCCACCAAACCCACCTAGAATGACCGAGGAGGAGAAGCAGGAGGCTGCTTGTAGGTGTGTGAGGGATCCTCCCATGTGCAAGTGTGAAGTTGCTGCTAAGCTTATGCGTCCTAACTTAGGGGTTCCACCTAAGTTCACTCCATTCTTCGATGCTCGCTAAAGACTCATGTAAGTTTATTATAAGAATGTTAGTATGACGTGTAGCAAGCAATGATAGTTTTATTGATTTATGGTCATTTTTAATCTTGTCACCGGTTTTATGCAGGATGGGTGGCCGTTATGTGATTTCAATGAGTATATCTACGGGCCAAAGGTGATGTGGCCAACGAAGGAGGAATTGCGGGAGTTCGAGAGTGGAAAGGCACCATGACCATGTGTGTCCTCTCCTAGTCGTAGATGCAAGTGTGGTATATTGGCAAGAAAAGGTGTGGTGCCTTCTGAGCTTGGATATGGTTTGTTCTATGGCAATGCACATGGCGAGTACTGGGTGAGTAACTACTCATCTCTTTTGTGTTTCTGAGGTTGGATCTTGTTTCAAATTTGTAAGAATATGAAAATCTTGTTGCAGGATGGAAGGACATGTGATTGGGAAAACTTTTCTAGTCGTTGTGATTTATTGTTAAAGTTGGGTAGTATATCGGAACCATGAAAGTCAAGACAAATACAAGAATTGATATAAAATATTAGGAAAGAGTATGATGTGCCTATACCTGACGACGACTTGCTTTGGAGGAAAATATACCAAGACATGGTTCGGGAGACTGGAGTGAAGCCTGAAAGACTTTATGCGAAGGAAAGTATTATTAAATATTGGAGGCAGAATAGAACCAAGTATCCACGACCTCTAACTGAAAATGAGAAGAGAGAAAATAGGAGAAAGTTGCAGGAGGAGAGGGAGTTGGAGAAACAAAGGTTGAGGGAGGAGAGAGATCATAAAGGTTTTGTGGTTGATCCGAATGCGAAATACCCTATGGGTTCATGGGAAGAATATTTGCAGCAGGTTAGGGCAAGGAAGAGAAGGATTGAAATAGAAGAGTTACAAGAAAAAGCGGAAGAGGCACAAATGGAGGTGATGAAGGCACTTGTTGCTGATTTACCACTCGATAAGGTTAATGTGGATAAAAAAGATAAGGGAGTTGTTATTGCGGGAGATGATGATGATGATGAGTTATTATGTGAAGGTGACTCCGAGTAGATGAACGTGTTGATTGAGTTGGATCATGTTTCTCTTTAGTTGTCAAAACTATGTTCATTTGTGAGACAACTATGTTTATTGTGAAAACTATATTCATTTGTGAGAGAACTATGTTTATTGTGAGAATTATGATTATTTGTTGACCAAACATGTAATATGACCAAACATGTAATATGTTATTTGCATTGAGTGTGTGTGCGTGGTCGTAGTCAACGTTTGCATTTTGATAGTATGTTATTTGCATATACTATTACAAGGGCTATTTCGTTCAATACCACAAGTCATTAACGATTACTTACTTTGTTCATGGATAGGGTACAAAATTACTTACTATTGCTAATACCATACTTTGTTGCAGCTACTTGGATAGTTTCGTGATATTATTGGAAACCTGCAAGGCAACAAGTGTCTCTGATTTAGCACTTGTGATCTCATACGGAAGGCAAAAATAGAGTAACCACCAAGGCAGTCCTTATTTTCTTCCTTAATCAACGACCAACTTTGAAAATTTATAATTTAGACATAAGCAACTGATTTGTGTAAATTGAAGTGAGGTATTTCTTTGTTCACTCTTAGATTAGTCTCCTATAAACCCTTGTATTTCTTTGTTAGGTTAGTCTCCTATAAACCCTTTGCCTAATAGCTTGAGAGGAGGTACTGTTGAGAGGGCCATTTGCCACGCCAACCTGGCTGACGCGGCAAGAGTGAGCTGCCGCGCCAAGTGCATACAACTTTTAGTAGGTTTTTAGCGGATGGGGGGGGGGGCAAGGGGGGAGAGGGGATGCCGCGCCACTCCGGCTGGCTGGCGCAGCAGGAGTGAGCTGCCGCGCCAAGTGCATACAACTTTCAGTAGGTTTTTAGCGGAATGTGGGGGGGGGGGGGACGCCGTGCCACTCCGGCTGGCTGGCGCGGCAGGAGTGAGCTGCCGCACCAAGTGCATACAACTTTCAGTAAGTTTTTAGTGGATGGGGGGACGCCGCGCCACTCTGGCTGGCTGGCGCGGCAGGAGTGAACTGCCGTGCCAAGTGCATACAACTTCCAGTATGTTTCTAGCGGATTGGGGGGGTTGCCACGCCACTCCAGCTGGCATGGCAGGAGTATGCTGCCACGCCAAGTGCATTCAACTTTCAGTACATTTGTAGAGGATGGGGCTGGCCGTCGCGCCACTCTGGCTAGCGCGGCAGGGCCCGCCAAATCCTCTTGAAAGAGAGGGGTGCCCTGGGGAACATGGACACAGGTGGTGCATGAACACGGATCCTCGTGTTTCTATTTTGGATCCAAATAAAAAGAATAAAATCCATAGAAGCTCCTAACTAAAAATGCGATTTCTAAAAATTTTGTCTCTAGCATGACCATTTGAGAAAATGTGAAGGAAAGTAGGGGAAATGGCTGATACCACAGCAAGAATTCCTCTTTGGCTGATGAAACTAAAATCAATTTTTTGTTGTGTTTTTTCTGACGCGGCTGTAGATGATGTAATTATTTGCTTCATCAAATTGTTCCCTCTCTCCCCTAGGTTGCCTGAGCTGACCAGTACCAACATTTAGTGATATATTGAGCTATAAATGAGAAATATGTTCACGAAAAAGATCACGAAGCACAAGTATGTCACCAAGCAAACATAAACCATCATACGGACAGAAATCAAACTAAAATCCAGCTTAGTCTTTTACACACGTGACAGTTCCAACAGTCTTATACACACAGATAGCACGAATTGCACCATAGTCTTGCAGTATTGTACACCTAGTGCAACACACTTGAGACATGCAAATTTTATTGTCGTGGCCGCCGCTGAACCGGGGGGCTAAAAGGATCTCTCGAGCGACGCTCCCTCCTTGGATGCATGGGCAGCACATTGGCGCTGCCAATGTTGGTGTGGTCCCGAGAACGACGCCGGCAGGGCATTCGAGTACAAGCTGCAGGTTCCTACGAAAAAATTGAGCAGGAGGCATGAAGGTGTATGACTCTTTGGGAATTGAACTAAACAATCCAGAATAGAATTTGGGGAAACTGGTGAATCTACCTGGCTGGACTCTTCCTGCATCTGAGTCACAAGTGGAGCATCCAACATGCCGGACATCTCCAGTTCCTCACCATATGTAGGGTCGTCATCCTTGGACTGGTTACCTTCAGAGTCCTCGCTTGCCTAATGGGACGCAGGTGCCTTGCCTCGAGACCTCCTGCTAGTACCTGCAGCAGTGGATGGTGATGCATTCCTTGGGGGAGTCGCCAATGGAGTCCACCATGATCCTGAAGAAGTGCCCTGGCCATTGCTCCCGTGGTGCACATTTGTGGTCGACATGCAGTTCATCCTCATAGCCATCGCCTGCAGCTTTTTTAAACCCTCTGCAACACGTAAGCAGCATACATTCACCATTATGATATTGAGAGGGATACAAAGGTAGTACGGGCATCAGTGCAAACTTGGTTGTGCTTGTACCTCTGTGAACTGTGAACTGACGAAGCACACCATCACCGGATCCGACTGCACACTCCATGACCACGCCCGCCTCGTTTGTAAGCCTTGCAAGCTGCTGTCCCTGTACGCATAGTTTTGATTCCATGATTTATCAATGTTACGATACTGTGATTACATTCCTTCGGAATGGATTCGGACAAACTGAAATCTTACCATGTAGTCATAGAGAGGTGCATGCTCAGGCTGTGTCCCATACCGTGTCACCGTGTCGTACACGTCAGCTATATCATCGGACGAGTCGGACGGTGCATCCTCAATGGGCACATTACTCCAAGATGGCTTCACTTTAGTTCTTGTGGAAGCACAGTACCATCGTATGTACTCATTATTTGGTCCTGCTCGCCAGTAAGGCCCATTTTCAGGATCGCATCTTTGCCTGTTCTCCCACTGGATGAGGTACTGAGCATGCTTCAACCTCCAATCATTCTCCTTGTACCTCTTCCTGCGGTCGATCCTGCATCACAAATTAGTCAAGTTATTAGTATAACATGTTAAATGTGTGTATCAAAGAAGCGAAGTGGGTAATGATTCATGCATACCTGTGCAGTTGCTATGAAGTCGATAATTCCAAAGGAGGGCACGGTTGCATCCTACCAAACTGCTGCATCACCCTATGTGGCATGTGGAACTCTATGACATAGTACAAGATCATTGGAGTCGTGCACCTCCACAACTCTCTGTCTCTATAGCACATTGGTGAAAATACGATTTGGCTCAACTGCTGATGGTTGTACGGTTGCCATTCAACCTTCAAAAATTGGTACACAACAGTTATTTCATAGGTCATTATATGGAATAGAGCTTAAAAAGACTGTGGTGACCAAATTACCTGGTGCTGCGTGACAACGTCCAACTCATTTGTGTAGGCCCTATAGCGCCTATCCGGATTGCCATGAATGGGCTGCACATGCTTCCACACATGATAGAATATGGGATGAGCATCGTTTCGATGCCATTGCTAGAATTTGAAAAAAATCCAATTGTTTGCATGGTACGGAAGTTTTGAGAACTGCAAAGAGAAAAAGGGAAGTCACTGTTGTGACTTACATCGACGCGAAGACGGGAAGGTCGACCCATGGGCATTCGCTCCCAAATCCAGATTTGCAGTGTTTGTGTACACCCTCCAACATTTGGATCCCTCGCAGTGCATCTGAGGGCCTCACACACCTGCCTGTACAGCCATGCGAGGACCACTAAGCCCTAACTGTACAAACGGATGTTGTCCCAATCCTGACCCAATATTGGGAGAACCATCCAAGACACCGTGTTCCCGGCTGCATCAGGAAGGAGGAACGTGCTGACAAAGTGCCATAGCCAAACACGAGCGTATCTCTGCACAACCTCATCATTTGCTCCATGAGGGCAAACGTTTAAGTGCTCCCTCAACCATGCGGAGCTCACACCGGAGGTCTTCTTGGAGTTGTCTCTATCCTCTGGCTCTGGCGGCCTAATCCCAATGTGCTTTGCTACCATGTCATGCCAATTCTCGTTCTGTATGTGTAACACCCGCCATTTTTAGTCATCAAAGTGACTTTGAAGAATTGAAAGCAATTCGAGAAGAAAAGAGAAAGTAATTGACCGAAAATCAAATTCGGGTCAAATTTGGCCGAAATTTGAATTTTGAATTTGGAATTAAGAAAAATTCGGCGAAAATATAGAATAGCAGTGTAAAGATGATCTGAACTTAAGGGTCAACAATTTGGAATAATATTTGATCCTAAACACTCAAAAGAAATCAGAGAAGGAAATGAAAGACTACGTTTACTATTCACCGTACGAAAACAGGAAATCAGAAAAACAGCTTCAGAGTACATTTTGGAAATTAAATTCTGATAAATTTCTCAAATAAGTAAATCAGGACAACTATACCATGTTAAAGTATGAGCTTTGGACTCCAAAGTTTGGGTGTTGTTGATCAGAAATAGCAGAGGAAACCATTTCAAATGGAGGCCTAAAGTTGGCACTTTGTCACAATCGGCAGCTTTGCTGAATTTTTGGTTAAGTCTGAAAATGGTATTGAGTACCTGACTTTAGGACCAATTTCTGGAGAAATTTCCTTAGAAGTGAGCATATGTTTTTGGACATTAGTGTAATATGGACTATGGATAAGGTAAATGAATAGTTGTTGTCCAGAGAAAGTAGAAGGTTTGAATTCAAATTGGAGCCAAAAGTCAGCAATTGAGCTGATTTCGAGGTCCTGGCTGAAATAACTCTAAGTCTGGAAAATATGATGAGTATCTATTTTTGAAACCGAATTTTGCCCAATTTTTCAAGTAAGTGAGCAAAGACAACTAGACAGCGGTGAAGTATGATCCTTGGACATGTTTAATAAGGTGTTGTTGCTCAGAGATAGCGAAAGAATCAAATTTAAATCAAAGCTCAAAGTCAGCACTCTAGCTATTTCGGCCAACTCTCGAAGCTGCATAAATCCTAAGTCTGAAAACCGTGTTAAACAATAATGTTTGGAGCAAATTTCAGGAAAATCCAGTGCAAAGGTTATATGGTTTCTGGTGCAAAATGGAATCATTATTAGTTTTAGAACACAAATAGGGAGTGGTTGGCCTATATGGAATACAATTGGGCTACTGAAATTGGTGCTAAAGAAGGGTAAACGACCACAAGTGAAGCCTGTCGAACTGAATCGCTAAAATTCAGTCACGGTACAAGCTGACAGAGACTTGGAGCTCCAAAATCTCGACGTTAGAGTACTCATCTCGGGTAAAGGCCAATCTATTAAATGGAGTGCTTGGATTACTCTACAAGTTTGCTTAAGGGAGTTCTACGAGTTGAGATGGAATATCTTGAGCAAGGGAGGGATGAACAGATTGTTTGAAAGGAAGAAATAAGAAACAGAGCAGCGCGGCAGTGCCGTGCCGCCGCCGGCTCTCACGCACGATCGGCCAGCAAGTAGTCACGTAGGCATGCAAGTAGTTGAGGTGGATGGCATGCAAGTAGTTGAGGTGGATGGCATGCAGCGGTAACAATTTGGGTAAGTCAAGCTTCTGTGCCTATCCGTTTATCCCGTTGGATTTCACCGTGACGAACACAGAGCTCGAGCGAGCTAGCGCCAGCGCCGGCCATCATCCTCGCCGTCAATTCCTTTGCGCCACCGCCCACCAACAACCCCTGTAACCTCACCATGACGCCCTAAAGCCGACCGTTGCCCAGTTTTTCGCCGTCGAGCTCCGAATCGCCGCCCTACCGGTCCGCCCGCCGCCACCACCATCCGCCGGTGAGTTTCTTCGTGCCGGTCCTTTCCCTTTCAATCGTCGGTCCTCATAGAGTACCTAGGTCGTATAGATGCCGTAGGTTTCGCCGGAGCCCCTTTTTGTGCCGCCACCGAGCCTTGCGCCGGCCGGCCGCCGGCCATGGTGCCGCCGCTCGTGGGGAGCACGGCACAGGCCACCTCCGGGAGGGCCGCCGCCACATGTGGGGGAGTCTCGGCTTGGAGATGCCCCCAGCCCGGCCGCGCCGCCGGGGAGGCGCCGCCGGCGAGCTCCCGCCCCCTGCGGCGTGCGCCCCTGTTTTGGCGCAAGGAGGAAGGAGATATGCGCCAGGGGGTTGTGAGGAGAAGAAGGAGAAGAAGAAAGGCCAGCCGCCGTTTTGGGCCGAGAGAGAGATGCCGGCCCAGCTAAGCCCGCGCGGCATAGAAGAAGAAAAGGAAATAGGCCGGTCGTTGTGCTTGGGCCGGGAATGCCGCGTCACGGAAGGAGAGGCCCAGGTGGAGGGGGAGAGAAAAAGATGAGGGCCGACCGCTCGTCGTGGGCCAAGGGGAGGCGATGGCCCAGCTGGTCGCGCGAGTAAAAGAGGAAGGTGGGCCGGCGGAGGAAAGAAAGGCAGTGGGCCAGAGTGAGCAGGCCGATTGTCGAAGAAAGAAAAAGAAAAAGAAGAGGTGGGCCGGCGGGTGAAAGAGAGAACCGGTGGGCCGTTGAGCGTTGGGAAGGAACAAGCTGTGCGGCCCAGGTGAAGTTAGGGAAGAAAGAAAAAGTGGGCCGGCCGGGATTGAGAAAGAGAGGAGAAGGGGGAGCCGGCCCAAAGAGAAGGCTGCCGCAAAAAAAAAAAAAGCCACGCGCCACGGGTTAAAGATTGACGGGCCACCTTTTGGCCCGAGGAAGGGTGCCGGTTGTGGGCCCCACTTGTCAGAGAAGAAGAAAGGGAGAAAATAGGAGACCGGATGGGCCCTAGGTGGAAGTGATGGTGGGTAGAAGCAAGTTGGGTGAGAAAGTTTGGGCCGGGGGTTTTAAGTAAACCTTAGGTTTTCCTTTATTAGATAAATAGATTAAAGGCTGTTTTCACCATTTAATTCACATGAAATTCTAGAAGTGCCCAAAGTTAGTGAAACCAATTTTATTAGGATTGCTTTATTTTCCTTTATGCATTAAAATTCTTAAACCCTAGGAAAAATAATAAAAATTTAGGTATTTATTTAATGCCTTTTTATGTAAGGTATTTAAATAAATGCTTAAACTTTATTAAATGTATAAAACTTGAAAATGCTTTATTATCCACAAATTATTATTAATTCATAGGAATTAGGTTTTTGAGATTAGAAAATTATTATAATGCTTTTAAAAATAAAAGAAGAGGTCTAAGGTAGGTTTAGTAAAGGAAATAAAAATGGTGGGCTAATCTTTAGGGTTTTTGTGTGTTGGCTTGCAACTTTATCATGATAAATTGTATAGTCCTTGTTGGCTTGCAACTTTATCATGAAGGAAAGTTGTATAATCTTGTATTTAAAAGTTTTGCATCTCTAACTCTTGCATATACTGAATCGTAGACGTCACAACTCCTGAAGTGGAATTCATGGAATTCAACCGGAGGTGGACAGCATTCGCGAAATGTGGAGTGCCTCTTTTAATGAACAAGTTTTCCGAAGAACTAACCTTGTTGATCCCAGGCAAGCCCCGGTGCATTTATACCTATCTATTTTAGAGTCGTCATTTCATGTGACTAGTTATAGGTTATTTGTTTATTGTATGCACTAAGTCTAGGAGTTGGATGAAACCTATTCTTGTGTATGATCCTGCCTTGATTTAAGGACATCTTTGCCACTTGTTCAAACCTTAGAAACTACCCAAGTCTAGAATTGCTTACTTGCTTACCTGCTTGGTTTACCAACCTTAAGGCAAACACTTAAGTCATACATGTTGCTTATGAAAGATAGTTTGGAACATGGAACCAGACAGAAGCTAGAGATGTAGTTCTGTCTGCTAGATTAATCTGGTTAAGGACCGATCCGTGTCTTAACCATTGATCAAGTGATAACCTCTGATCACTTACTGGGTATGGGACCAGTAAAGCCCAGTAGATTAGTAAATTCTATGATCAGGAATGCTTCGTACCCGCATTTGACGTGCTGGAGATTGGCAGGGGTGTAGCCTGGAACTCACATGGAGATCAGGCCAGACGTGGGGTCCCATGTGGGGGTGCATCCCTGGGTCCGGGTAGTTGTATTCCTAATCATTAACTTTGCTAATCGAGAGGTTGTGAGATACGACCGGAACAGTCGTATAATGCTGGTGATCAGGGTACTCTCCTGCAGGATGTAATTAGATCCGGATCGTCGCAATTCTCGGTTATGAATGCACTTGATCGCTGTTGAGCATCGTAGTATAAACTCATGCAATATAAAATCTCCTGTTGACAAGTACTGTATGATTTAACCGCTGTGATTGCTTTTACTTCTGTTATCATCTAGAATGGTTAGGTAATGACTTAACTCAAATAAAAGATAAAACTAAGGCCTCACTTATAGTAAGCTTTTTCGGCAAAATTGTGTCAACCAAGCACACCCAAAGGCTGACATGCATTCCAAAGAAAAATATTATATTGGTTAGTCGGGTAAGACTTGCTGAGTACTTCGTACTCAGGGGATCCCTTGTTGTTGTTTTCAGAAAGCCAGCAGGGACCCACCGAAGAGGAAGCCCCGAAGACGTAGGGTATCTTATGAGTCTCATGATACTCTAGAATAAAACTTAAATGTTTATTTTTAAATTCTTAAGAACCACGCTGACCTGCATGATTAAGTTGTTTCAAACTATGGTTGTAATATATCGTACCTTTGTTATGTCTTTAAAAATGTAATATTTGTTGATGTTATCCCATCGCGGATATTATCCTGATGTATGGCTATGAGACACGTCGTGGATCCTTCGAGGAGTCCTAGGGACACTCGACGGACTACCGGACTTAGGCTGTTTTAGGTGCGTTTCGGATAATTGCTGTTCCGACAGCGATTAGGTGCACTTAAACCAGCTTAAGTTGGGCGGTTCCGCCACAGTATGATTCCCGTCACTGGATGCCCCTCCAGTGGAAGACCGAGTATCATGGTGATGTCCTGCATCGTGATGGTCATCTCTCCAAATGGGAGGTGGAAGGTGTGAATCTCCGGACACCACCTGTCAACCATAGCGGTCAACAACGGTCCATCCATTGGAGGGACACCTGCAACAACCTGAACCACAATGTCTAGGAATCCTGCTCTCTGCAGGTAGTGCGCGTAGCGCTCATCCCACCTAAATGGTGAGTGCACTATCACCTGTAGTGGCTTCAAATCCTGCAAAACAACCAAATAATTGGATATAAGATTATTACTTACCAACAAGCAAATAGACATAGATGCAAAAGGTGGTTTCAAAAAAAAATGAAAAGTGAATGCATTTGAGATGAAAACTAGAAACCAAAACTACAGAAGCTCATCAACTCTAGAACTAAAGGGCTGCTAAAGTGTTAAGTAACACATATCTGATATAAATGGCATTTTCAGTAGGAAATTGTGCTGATTGTACACAAGAAACTAGAATGGTGTTTTCCATCACCGTTTTCAGGTTCAAACTTAATGTCAGCTGAGAATTAGACATAGTAATATTAAGGGACAGACTTAGCATCCAGTTATAAGATTTTTAGAACGGCTAGTCATATTTTCAACTTGCAAGTCAAAATGCATGTTAAGCACTATTGTGACAAATTAGCAAGCATTGATGAGAATAGTTTATACCAAAATGTTGCAATTCTCATCCTAAGGTACATATTCATCAGCATAAATTTTCACATTGGGGCATAATGAAATGGTACGGACTAGTAATGTGCATGCTTACATTGCCAATTTGTTTTCTACTTTTCTTACAGATATTTAAGGAAACACAACAGGAGCCTCTGGGGACAACTTATTTATCAACCAACTATTGGTTAATCCTGAACTTAAATTTTGATAGGTATAGTGTATTTTCTAGTCAGATATCTCGTTCACACTATTCTGAGGCTCCTTTCACAAGTAATGGTCATTTGAATAAAATTAATTGAGCATCAGTTGTCATGTCCAAATATTGTTTAATCGACAAGAATCTATTATCTTTCGTCATAACGCCAGAACTGATGCAGTAACTCGTGCAGGTCGGCGAGGTGGTAGACGCGGTGCTGCAAGTCGTACGTGACCTCAAGAAGCGGGTACGCTGGGGCCGCCATCATAAAAAACAACAAACAACATTCATTAGTAAAAAGGTTCATTGTATGATAAGTACAGTAAAAATGAAAATTTACTATCAATAAATGCTATAATGATAACCATGCAAAATATGAGCAACGCGCCTACCCTCATGTTGGAAGAATGCAGCCTATTAGTGTTCACCCTAGATTTCGTGGCGTTAGATTTTCTATTGCAGCATGTGCAATTCTTAATGATCTTGTGGCACTTCGAGCAATGATTTTCCGACTTGTCCCCATCAAAATCACCAGTGCCATAATCTGCAGAAAGCCTCCCTTGCGACATGTCCATGTCACCTCTCAAACGCTTATTTTGCCTCCTTCCTACTTTATTTCTCATCAAATTGGGGTTGGGCACATACCCTACCCCTTCATATGGCGTCCATTTTGATGGATCAAGGTAAGGTTGAAAGTTAGATTCCCATATTCTGATGGTGTACTCCCTAGAGTACAACGGTGACATGTACAAGGGGCTTTCATAGTTAAGACCTATTCCCTTGCCCATTTGTCCTTATCCTCCATTTCCCCCTTCAACCATTCTTTTGCATCATCATTCAAGTCCTTCACTAGATTTTCTAACTTCTCACTAAATTCTATCTCCGTATGTACCTTACATAAAGTCTTTAATTTTTCAATCACGCGATCGTTCTTCTGCCGATGCGACATGTTGGTGGCAAAGTGTCTCATGCACCACCTATGCACAAGCGGTGGACAACCATCCATGTGGTCGTTCGCACAATTTAGGAGCCCATGGTGCCTATCCGAAATCATACATACTTGGTGTGAAGGTCCAAGTACATGTCGCCAAACTAGTTTCATAAACCATGACCAACTCTCATTGTTCTCACTCTCGGCCAAGGCAAAAGCAAGAGGCACAAGCTGCTGTTGTGGATCTACACCAACTGCCATCAGTAGTGTACCCTTATACTTTCCGATCAAGAATGTACCGTCCACAAGTATCATAGGACGACAATGTTGAAATGCCTCACTACATTGAGGGAAGCACCAAAATACCCTTTGAAGCATGTGCTTCAAAACTCCATTGTCAGGATGCATCATGCCACATGAGTCAATGAACCATTTAACCCCGGGATTGTAGTACGCCATAGCTGTGAGTACCCTAGGAACCATGCCATACGACTCCTTTCAGTCCCCCCAAAGCAGGGCAACGGCGTGTTGCTTCGCCCACCAGGCCTTTGAATACTTGACACGATATCCACTAAAGGTGAAGATGGACTCCACGAGGGAGGGCACCGATGTCTCCCTATCTTTACGGATAATGCCTAGGATATGCCGCCCAAGGTACTTTGCTGTGCACTAGATGTGCACTCACTTCGGCTATGAAGAACGACAAGTATGCGGTTGCACAACATTTGAAATCCTCCATTGTCGAGTGCTTGATATTAGTTGAGACCATACACGCCAATGGCATCCTTGCTTGCACATCACATTGTACCTTAAGTTCTTGTCGGAGTGAACTACACTGAAAGGTTATGTAACCTCACTGCGTAGTCAGCCAAGAAAAACTTCACCTTCTCAAGACTTTTGAACTTCATTCCCTTCTTAATCACTAGACTCTCACCAAAGGGTATCCCTTCGGAATTCACCATACTAGATTCACATATGGCTTTGTGGACCATACTTATGTCCTTATCATTGGGAACGAATGGCAGTTTGGCATTACGTTCTTTCAACAACCGCAACTCGTTCTGGTATAAGAAAAACATTCGTCCATACGACCAATGTTTTGTACATCATGCACGGTTGCGGTGTCGAACTGCGGTCCATCCTCTTCATATTCTAACTCCTCGTCCTCATTTTCATGCCCACCACTCTGAGATGGTGACTCCTCCTCTGCCTCGGCACCTACTACCCTATCTTCCTCGAATTCACTATCTTCGGAACCCATAGATACATCACCATCATCTATATTTGCTTCATCCCTCTCAAAAGTGTCATTGGGAAAATCATCATTGGCAATGGCCAAGTCAAAAGCAGATTTTGTTTCACCTAACACGTGTTGCAAAATTTCTAACTCCTGGCTACCATTACGATTCACTACTGCCACTTCGTCCCTCAAGACAACATTTGGGCCAGGCATACGAACAATTTCAACTACAACCTCCAAGCGTGCAACATTTGCTTCATGAATAGTGCTTCCAATTTGAATCGGATGCCAAGTTCATGAGAACATAATGAGCTCTAGCTTTCCCACAATCAAAACGACCTCTCAATATCATCTCATCCACTCTACATCCATACTTACTCATTGCACGGTCAACTAAATCAGTAAAACTTGAAGGACCTTCGAAGAATTCAACTGACTCATTCATATTCTCTAACTCTCTATTTTGTTTCACAATACCACCATCAAAAAAACGAACTAAACGATCCATCTACAAAATACAAACATTTCACCATGTCATGTACACTACATATTGCACATATTGGACATATCTATTGGACACATTCCACATATTGGACATATTGCAAAAAAAATATACATATCATGTACACTACACAATTGGATGAATATATACCTAAATCAAAGTATTCAACAAGTTCTACACGTCAATATCGCGGGCAGAGACTCTATTGTGTTTGAACTACGCATCATCTAACACATAACAACATTGCATTTCATCCAAAATTGAAATCATCAACCTAACCCTAGGTCACCTAAATATCCTCCGATCTACCAAATGCAATGGTAAAATACGGGAAAAAGTAGGAGGATACCTTCCACACGACGCAGGGATGAATTTCCACAACTTTCCCCAAGCCAATCGCCGGAGATTTGGGGGATTTGGGGGTGGGGCGGTGGCCGGCGGCGTGGAGGAGGAGGAAGAGAGGAGGGAGGAAGGAAGAAGCCGGCGCACGTGTGGAGGACTGGAGCTGCCGCGCCAGGCGAGCTGGCGCTACCACATCAGCGCCTAGCTGGCCCGGCGCTGACCCGCCTGCCGCGCCGCGCCAGCGTGGCAGCATTCGCCACGCTAGTGCATGTGGCGCGGCATAGGCTTCCTGCCGAGCCAGCGGTCTGGTGCGGGCAAAAGGGTCACCCGGCGCGAATAATCTTCCGGACAAGTTATTTTAAAAATTTTCTTTAAAAATAGGTTAAAAATAAAAAATTCCTAGCTTTCCTGCTTCTCAACGAGGGCATGAGCGTGGTAATTGGTACGAGTAGTTTGGTGCACGCTCCACTTGAGCTTGAGCAGCTAAGGATTCGAAGTGTGTGCGGAGCTGCATGACATTAAACGGGATTGTGTGGGTGAAAGAGGAAGAAAATTAGCTGGTGAATCCAAATACCTCAGCTGAACTTTAGCTAGTCAAAGCTTAGCTGGCTAAAAAATAGTCTCTGGATCCAAACAGGATCTTATTTGGCTGGTGGCCAACGTCTTCCTCCGTCACATCGCATTGGCATCAGATTCTACCTGGACTCCATACGCTTGCTGCCCTTTCTACGCCACCTAGCTTTTGCAACAATCATATTCCAGAGTCAATCTGAGGTAGTCGGTCTATCTTCAGTCCTGGTGTTTTCAGTGAATCCGTTGTTGGATGTGTGAATCTGTTGTTGGATGTGAATCCGCTACGATATGAGAATCACTTGAGATGGCAGCGCGATCCGGGCACGTCTATTTCGCTGAATCGCTGCTTGCGCTGTTCGTGCAGTCACTACCACATTGCTATGTGGGCGTCGTGCTCCTCGATTGCCCGTGCCGCCGTGACGCACATCAAACCAAAGAATTCGTTGCAGCAGGTTATGCGACGGAGTTGTTTGCTCGTCATCATCAGTTCCAAAAACACTCGAACGAAACGCGTTTTCGCCGCGGGCCGTGCCTGCCGACAGCGCTTGTGCTGCTGACCCCGACCGACGAGGCAGCGAGTAGCGACTAGCGACCATCAATCAATCAGATAAACTTCGCCGTTAAGTCTTCGGCATGTTCCGTAGTCAACGAGCAAGATAATCATTGTCAGTGCGGATCATCCTGTTTGGCTCAAACATTGCTTTTGTTAGGATACCACTCGAATGGGAGTGCTAAAAATTATCTCTACAATTTTCTTGTGACAAGTTTGCAAAAACCATTATTCAAAGCGGTGAAAGATTTGTAGCTAACTCCCAATTTTTTATGCACGGTCAGTTCTCAAGCCAATCCACACATGACAATTGACAAGAGATATGAAGGATTCCGGACAACAAAAATACTGTTCTCTTCTCAAAGCAGAAACTCCACCAGGATACTTGCTTGAGCCGGCCAACAGCAGTTACGGGTGTCACGCACGCGTGAGATCAGCGTCTCGTGCATCCTACGGCCGACCGCTTTCCCCTTTTTGTCCTTTACTCAAAAGCGCAAGCCACCCCTTCGCTTCCGTTCCGTCCCTCTCATTTCTCCCCTTGTTCTCTCTCCCTCTACGCCGCCTCCGCTCGCCGTCCCAAATCGGCCCACCGGCCGCGCCAGGCTCCCCGTCTCCATGGGTCTCCTCTCCAACAGGTTATCCCTCAGACTCCATCCTTCTCTGTTTTCTGTTCCTAGATTCATCCGTATTGGTCAGTTTGATCTCTGCAGTGCGCGGTTATTTTCCCCCTTTTTTGAGATTTTTTTCCTCCTGTTGGAATAGGATTGGGAAGGAGAGCCTCAAGGCGGGGGATCACATCTACTCGTGGAGGGCCGCCTGGGTCTACGCGCATCACGGTGCGGGAATTCGTCTATTGCTCACTCCGTTGTGTTCAAACTTTGTGATTGGATGATTCGATCGGATTGATTTGGCTAGGTTTTGGGCTCATAGATTTGCGAAATGGGTGACTTGAATATTATGCATCGGTCTTTATGTCTCATGCTGTTAGATAACGACTAAATTAGTTGATGTGTTTATACCTCATTACCGATGTTGGGTATTTTGGGTTAGCCGCGGATTCATTTGAACTGATTGTGCTTGAAAATGTTGTTCGGAATGAGGTAGCTGCTCGGGGCTGATACTCATTCGCTAAATATCTTGCACACCAAAACCGTTTGATGAGCATAATCACAGATCGTTGGCTTGTGCATCAAATCAGCATAGATGATTTCTACATACCGTCCAGGGTTTGTTATACTGTCCTCCAAAATTCGAAGTCCAAGCTTAATAGTAGTATGTTGGACAAAAGAAAATAGAGAAAATCCTATGGAAGTTCTTTCCTTCCAAAGGGGGCCTAAGCTGGCTGTGGTTATTTGCCTTTCTTTCTTTTTTCTCTTCTTGTTTTTATTTACCATTTCCTAAAATTTCTCTTTGCTGTTACTCTCAGGCCCTAAGAGTCGAGTGGAATAGATGGTTAGTAACTTATGAGACACTTTGATTAGTGTGACTGCATGAGCAAATCATTCAATTCCTTCATCAAAATGCATAGGCAATTAGATTACTTTTCCCCCTCAAAGCTGCAGGAGAGCTGCCCTTTATTATATTAAGGCAGAATAAATGATCTGATTACATTCAAGGAAAAAGAAACAACAAGGACCACACGGCCCTTAGCTAAATAGAAAAGTAAGCTCCACAAACTAAAGGAACAACCACGACCTGACCTGCGGGAATCAAACTACTTTTGAGTGCTTTGTCCAATGCATAAATTTTATTGGGTTTAATTGACCGCCATTTGAGATGCGTGACTTGGCAAAATGAAATTTCTACAGCAGATTATGTATCTTGCAATAGTAACAATCTTGCGGTAACTCTGTAGGAAATGATCTGGGTATTTTGTTGGGAAAATCAAATGTTCATATTATCTGTTATATGCCACTCATTGTGTCACTGAAACGTGGATCTGAAACTGAACCCAACCTATCATTGACGCATTGAGGAATTTGTCAAACTTTCAATGCATACAATCCTGTTTTGTTTGAGGTTCCATTCACAGTAAAATATTGCAGAGGTAACCATACTTTTCTCACAGGAATATATGTGGGTGATGATAAGGTGATCCATTTCACAAGAGGAAGGGACCAGGAGGTTGGAACAGGAACTGTCATTGATATTATTCTTGTGAGTTCTGCACCGAAACGAAGCGACACGCCATGTCCGGTATGCACCAACGAAGGCAATGACAGCAGCACGGAGACAAATGGCGTAGTATCCTCTTGTCTGAACTGCTTCCTGGGTGGGGGTGCCCTCTACCGTTTTGAGTATGCGGTCAACCCAGCTCTCTTCCTTGCCAAAGCGCGAGGAGGGACGTGCACGCTTGCTCCCTCTGACCCTGATGAGGCGGTGATCCGCCGTGCCAAGTACTTGCTGAGCAACGGTTTCAGGTGCTACAATCTGTTCAAGAGCAACTGCGAAGACTTTGCAATATACTGCAAGACTGGCCTCCTTGTGGCGGAGCGGGGTGTTGTTGGGCAGAGCGGGCAGGCCATCTCCATTATTGGTGGACCTCTCGCTGCAGTAATCTCAACCCCGTTCCGCCTGGTCACCACAAACATCTACGGAATGGCAGTGATGGCCGTCGGGGTGTACTGTGCCAGCAGGTACGCAGCCGACATTGGCAACCGCCGCGATGTGGTGAAAGTGGAAGTCGAGGACCTGACTGCGGGACTGGCGAGCGGCAGGATCCGTGCGGTGGAGAACATCGCCCAGCTGGTGGTTCCTGCAGAAAGCCCGGCAGCAGCCACAATCGCAGCTTAAAAATGCAGCACTGCTGTTGTAATATCTGGAAGATTTACATCAGTCGAGACCTTCATTACTGCCAAGTGTATGAGTTGTTTGTTCTTTGTGTTCAAATGTGCTGAAACTCTGTTGAAGTGAGGTTTCCATCCGGCAATGTCTGTATGAGTCTATCGTGTATCACTTGCCCAGTGTTGTGCATCAAGATTAAAAAAAATGTTGTGTCTTGTTCGTAATATCGAACTTGAGTTCTAAGGAAACTTTGTTTATACCATGACGCAGCTTGAGAGGGGTACCTTTCTGCCGCCAGTGAATTTAGATTTTTCTCACAAGCAGGACCGGACTACCGAAGGGGCTTCATTCTGATAGCTGAAGTTTGTGCACGACAACAACCTTTATTTGTTGATAAGTATTGTTGACACTTTGCGTCAACAGATGCCTGAGCTGCCGATACAATATTTTTATTTAGCCACAGTTAAAATTTGGCTGCTATTAGTACAGTAGAGTATTATAGTAGAGATTGGAGCAGTGGTTCTAGCGTTTCCTGGATCATGGCCAATTGAATCGTCTTGTAGCCTCGGTTATGTGCTTCAGTGCTTGTGTGCGAGCATCCCTCGACCGCCTCGAATGGCCCAATACATCGGCTCCTGCAGCCAAACGAACAAGCACAAGCATGTTTGCATATACTTGAGATACGTGTTCATTGTACAGTTGTACGATAAGGTGGGTATGCAACTTTTCTCAATGACTTTGACACAACGAGAGCAGTGTGTCCTTGTCATCTTTTTTGCAAAAAAATAGAAAGCTCGTATGGGTGACTAGTAACGTGCGACTGAGGAGGCGTTTGGATACCAGGAGCTAAACTTAATTTAGCCTTATCACATCAGATGTTCGGATGCTAATTAGGAGGACTAAACATGAGCTAATTATAAAACTAATAGCAGAATCCCTAAGCTAAATCGTGAGACGAATCTATTAAGCCTAATTAATCCATCATTAGCGAATGGTTACTGTAGCACCACATTATCAAATCATGGACTAATTAGGTTTAATAGATTCGTCTCGCGATTTAGCCTAGAGGTTGTGCAATTACTTTTGTAATTAGCATATGTTTAATACTGCTAATTAGTATCGGAACATCCGATGTGATTGGATCCCGTCTTCCAAACACCCTGAGAGAAGGGGCAAGGACGCGTTACGAAAATCCAGTAAGCAGTTGGGAATTGCTGACCTCCTAATGGACTTGTCACGCGCAGACAGGAAAGTGACTGAGGCACCGTCGATCGGTCCGCCACGGGAGCCGCCACCGGCGCCGCGGGCGACTACAACCGCCAGCGAGGCAGCGAGAGCTGCAGGCGTTCGACGACACCAAGTCGTGAAGGGCCTTGCGGACGCGGGCGCCACGGCCGTCTCCGCCATCTTTCCACCATCCGCTGGACTCCCTCCGTGGCTCCGTCCCCCTGCGGCAGTGGTGCCCATGGTGGCACGGTAACGTGGTCGCGACCATCGCCGCCGGTCATCGACCTGTCCTGAGCGCGGTGGGAGGAGCTGGTCCACGGGGGAAAGGCGGTGGCCGAGACGGGATGGTTGGATAGCCATCAGGTGTATAGTGTACTGACATTGTGAATGTGGAAATGGAGGACCTGGCGGCCGGACTGGGCAGCGGCAATACCGCAAGTCTGCAATATCCGTGGGGTGGAGAACATCGCTCAGCCCGTGGCTCCGGCCGGCGGCAGAAAGCCCCGGCTGAGGCCACACTTGCTGCTTAAAAAAATGCAGTATTGTTGCTGTGGCATCTGGAGAGACGTACTTCGTTCCAAATTGTAAGTTTCTAAGTTCGTACATATGCATATAGATATTTCTTAATAAAGGAAATAGTTCCGGTCTCTGCAACTACACACAATCAAGTTGTTATATCATCACTTAAAAGCTAAACACAAAAATAGGAAAATGAGTACACATAGAGTATGAAAAATTCAAAAGCATAGTCTATTATTGCTTCTCCATCCATTCTTGGCGAATATATCCAAAGCGACGATCTCTAGTGCTTTGCTCGCCGAACAGATGGTCTCCCTTGTGTCCTCATGCTACAATAGGGACCAAAAGTGCAGCCAATATGCTCCCCTGAAAATAACATGCATAAATGAAACGTTTTTTCTCAAACACCAGATCGTTATGTATACACCAAATAGCCCACGTAAGAGCTGCCACCCTCACAAAGATTAAAGTTTTATCTTTTTCTGCAATGCCTGTTAACCAATTTTCAAGCATATGTCTTATTGATCTAGGTGGGGTTAACCCAGTAGCTATCTGAACAACTCTCCAAATGTTTGTTGACAATTAAAAAAGAGATGTTTGATTGTTTCATTACAATCACATAAACAACACTTATGACTCCCAACCTAGTTCCTCTTACTTAAATTATCCTTTGTTAAAATGACACCTTGTTACTGGTACCTAAGGAAAATCTTTATCTTTAGAGGAATCTTTAGCTTACATATGAATTATTATTGAACAGCACACCTTGGTTTATCAAATACTCATACATAGACCGAACTGAAAAACATCCATGTCGATGTAGGTCCTAGACGAAAATATCTCTGCCTTGCGAAAGCTGATAGTTAGCAATTTTAGCTATTAGGTTGTACCAAGCAATCAATTTATCCCCAACTAATACTCTTTAAAAAGAAATATTCAGTGGTCTTTGATTCATAACATTTGCTACTGTTGTATGAGGATAATTGGCTATATTATACAGGCTAGTAAATTGCCCTCCAAGTGGTTTGGAGCCCACTCAAGTGTCCTCCCAAAATCTGATTTGTGAAGAAGGTCCCACGTGTCAGAAAATCTCCCTGACCTTTAATAAACCCTTCCAAAAGCGTGAGTTTTCAGGTTTAATTTGAACCTGAGAAAAACACTTTGAGCTCAGATATTTATTTCTGAGTAGGGTTTGCCAGGTACCTTCTTCATTGAGTAGTTTAAATAACCATTTACTGAGAAGGCATTTATTTTTAATCCAGAGATATGTTATTCCGAGACCCCCTTGATCTTTGGGACAACATAAAATATCCCACTTTGCTAGATGATATTTCCGTTTATCATTGTTGCCTTGCCAAAAGAACCTGGACCTATAGAAATCCAATCTTTTAAGGATACCTTTTGGGATTTCAAAGAAAGACATCATGAACATGGGAAGGCTACTTAGAAATGAATTCAATAAAACCAGTCTACCCCCATAGGATAGGTGTTTGGTCTTCCAAGTGCTTAATTTACGCTTGAATCTTTCCTCGATAGTGCTCCAATCCGCATCACAGAGTTTACGGTGATGCATCGGGATGCCTAAGTATCGGAAGGGATATGACCCTAGGCTGCAGCCAAACAAACTAGTATACTCTTGTTCATAATCTCACTTTTGTGGAAGTTTATTTAAGTCTTGATAACTGTTCAAAGACAGAGAGCAATAATTTCATATTTTTAGCTTGCTCCAAATCATGGTCCATGAACAAGATTGTATCATCTGCATATTGCAAAATAGACAACCCATCTTCCACAAGGTGAGGAATGGCCCCTTTGATTTGATTATCATTCTTTGCTCTTTTAATCAAAATAGAGAGCATATCTGCCACTATATTGAAAAGTATAGGTGACATGGGATCTCCTTGCCGGAGCCCTTTATTTGTTTGGAAGTAGTGCCCAATATCATCATTAATTTTGATGCCTACACTTCCTCCCGTAACAAATCTTTCAACCCATGCACACCATTGATGGAGAAATGACCATTTTACCTTTCAACCCATGCACACCATTGATGGAGAAATGACCATTTTACCTTATCGTAGGCTTTCTCAAAGTCAATTTTGATAATTACCCCCATTAAGATTTTTAGTATTTAATTCATGGATAATTTCGTACAATATCACTACTCCTTCCATGATGTTTCGACCTGGTATAAACGCCGTCTAGGAAGGTCGAACCACCTTGTTAGCTACCCGCATGAGTCTATTTGTAGCAACCTTGGTGAAAATTTTGAAGCTTACATTTAGCAGGCAAATAGACCTATATTGTTGTATTTTTGTCGCTTCCTTTATCTTTGGAAGCAGGGTAATGACTCCAAAATTGAGGTTGTATAGAGGGAGGTGCTCTTAAAAAAATCCTTGAAAAGGGCTAAAAGGTCCGCTTTTATGATATCCCAGAACACTTGATAAAATTCTGCTGAGAAACCATCAAGAGCTTTATTATGTTCCATTTGGAACACTGCCTCTTTTACCTCTTTCTCTGTAAATGGAGCTATGAGGAATTTATTCTCCTCATTAGTCACCTCAGGTATATCCTAATTATTGTTTTCCACCAAGAGTAAAATTGTTTTCATCTGGTGGTTCAAGAGCCCTTTATAATAGTTTGTGATATATGTTTTTAATTCAATATCACCTACTATAACCCCCTCTGCTTTTACGCTACCTCTAAGTGCATAGTAAAAACTATGCACTTAGAAAAGTCAAAACGGCCTACAATTTGGAACGGAGGGAGTACATCAGTCCATCTGCTTGACTACTACTGCTAAATGCACGATTTGTTCGTTTATTGTGTTCCAAAATCTGCTGAATCTCTGTTGAAATGAGCTTTCCACCCGGCAGTATCTGGACGAGTGGTCTGTCCGGTGGTGTATCGAGATAAAACAAAAGACTGTTTTGCGTGTATTTCCTTAATCCAAATTTAACTATTTTCAAAACGAATTGCGTTCATGCAACAACGTGAGAAAGGTCTGTTTCAGCCGTCAGTTTCACTTGTTCGGAAGATTAATGCTTTCCTCACAAGGACACTATTGCGTTGTTGCATGAGGTACTTCATTCTGGTGTAGACAGCCAGTATGACAACGGAGATTTGCGTGGCTTTATATATCTACATGGGTATCATGCGCGTCAATACGTGAGCTGCTGATTTAAATTTTTACGTAATCGCAAACCCAATTTGGCTGTATGGGGAGCATCTACAGCAGTCCCCTAATAACTATTTCTCAATAACTAGTTAATATGATATCTCAATATCATTTTCATTATTATTGGGATAGTTGCTTTTGCAGTCTCCCAATAATCTCATCCCAATCCAACCACAATATTGGGAGAGTCGCAACTCCTTTATTTAGATAGAGTCAAGGTGAATTATACTTTTGTCCCTATAGTTATTTTTTTAAGGCTTCCAGCATGTGAGTTGGATTGGGAAATAGGATCTGCCAGAGATGCTCTAAGAAGTTAGTAACAGTAACATTAGGAACTACTCAGTCATTTTTATCCTTTTAGTGAGTTACTTGGAAGCAGATGAAAAAGGTCATTTTTACCCTCATGCAACAACGTGAGAAAGGTCTGTTTCAGCCGTCAGTTTCACTTTGTTCGGAAGCTTAATGCCTTTCCACACGAGGAGACTACCGCGTTGTTGCATGAGGCACTTCATTCTGGTGCAAACCGCATGTATGACAACAGACATTTGCGTGGCTTTATATATCTACCTGGGTATCATGTGCGTCAATATGTGAGCTGCTGGTTTAAATTTTTATGTAACCGCAAACCAAACTTGGCTGTATGTATGGTCCAAGAGTATCTCCGTTAGTCCCTCAATAAATATTTTCTAATAACTAGTTAACGGGATATCTCAATATCCCTTTCATTATTATTGGGAGAGTTGCTTTTACGGTCTCCCAATAATCTCCTCCCAATCCAACTACTATATTGGGAGAGCCACAACTATTCCTTTATTTATGGAGAGTTAGGGTAAATTATTGGAAAAAGAGTCACAACTATATTACAGGGAAAAGAGTCGTAACTATATTGGTTTGTCCCAATAATTATTGGAAAAAGAGAAAGGGAAAAGGAGCATGGTGGAACACTATTTTTTCATTAACTCTCATAATATGGTAGTTCGACTGTGGGATGGAGATATGCTGGAGATGCTCTACACAAGTTAGTAATAGTAACATATGGAAGCACTCGATCATTTTTATCCTCTCAGGAGGTTACTTGGAGAAAAACGTAACAGAAGATCTCGTTTACCGAGGCATGCTCTGACCATTACCTTATTTAAATTTGAATTTTCTATTTTTTAATCATTGTATTTGTGGACACCAAAAAGTGTGTTGACGCAAAAATTAGGAGGCGACCTTCACGTACTAACACACGAAAGGCCTGGGAGATCCGCTTTACTCCGACGCAGGTCATGTAGATCAGCACGCATGGTGTGCGCGGGCGTGCCAGTCAGTTTGACCATTCAACTTACAAGGAGAAGATGATCCTCTTGAAGTCCGAGGCAACCGGCAGATCAGGTCGATGTGATCTTGGCACCAGCAGTAATAATGATGTAGCAAAATAAAAAATGATGAATAAATATATCGGCTATGAAGCCTATTCTGATATCTTGATGAGCGTGAATGGTTCATCGGATATCCAACCGATTTAACATAATTTAGCAATAACCATCGGCTAGTAAGCCGATAGGAAATGGAGCGTCGTCAAGTTCTTGCTCCACCGTAGCTAGAGCTGCAAAACCGATGAGATCTAAACTAACGTCACCACCAATATTTCTAGGTGAAACCACAGCGATGCGCCCGGTAGTTGTAGCCTAGAAACACTCAGCAGAGCGTCAATCTAAACCCCGCCAGCCGATGAATCTAATCACAATGGAACTTGATTCCAACAGCACTCGAAGGGTAGCCAAGATTAAGATGCAACAGGCTATTAAGCAATCTATCTATATGATGAACCAATTTATAGCTAATTAAAGCAAACTGAATGGCAAGACGATAGAACAGATAAATATCAGCCGATGCAAGCTTAATCAAGGCAGGATAACTGGTGAATACCGTAGATCGAGATAGAAGCGATGTGCCATAAGTCAAAGATATAAGATACTCGATAGCTGGTAGATGAAATTAGATGAAACTACAGCGATGCACCCGATAGTTAAAGATTAGAACACCTGGTGATGAAACTTGTAGCTTGCCGGAGATCGAGGTCGATGCAGCCCAGCTTGCTAGAAGGAACTCGTCGAGAAGCTACATTACTCCTACTCCTAAGGCAATGGCGTGAAGCTGAAAAATAGATGCGTAAAGGTAAATATGTTTGTTTATTGATCGTTGGATGATTTACAATGAGTCACGACCCTTTATATTTATAGGGTGCGGTGGACTTTTCGTACAAGGTAAGACTCTAGACTTAAACCGAATATGACTAACTTAATTCAGTTACCTTAATTATCATTCCATATCCTTCCTACGTATAATAATAAATTATCACATGCAAGACCCAAAAGAAATAATACAATATTCTGGCCACTTTGCTAATCACTTCAGATAATGAAAATCTTATGTGATTTGCTCTATATACCATTGCTTCCTTCATGTAGACATCACGGACTCCTTCTGGCCGGAACATGTTGAACTTCCTTGTACGCACGCCTCGTATCGGAACCCGACATGATCATGCTGTATTTCCTTCGCCATGCAATGTGAATCCATTATTTTTCCTTATTCTGAAATTTACTGAAACATCATCCAAAATCCGGTGTGAATAGTATTGTTGTCGCCACTAGGTAGTTAATAGTGAAATTGGCAAAATTTCAACCGGCAATCATTGTGTATGGATCCCTTAGACCGCGTACATGGAAATTAGAGTGGGTTGTAGTTATTTTTATTTAAGCATGGCCGTCAGGATTTAAACTCGAGGCATTTGACCGTGATACCATATTGAGTTGTATGTACCGACCAATCCAACCGAAAAGTTTAAGTTGATGGGGCAAGATTGACAATTCATTTATACTAACACTCTCTATATTTATGTTTTCTTATTTTCCTATCTTGCCCTTCAATGCTTGAAATTGATGTTTTTAGCTTGCGTGTGCGATCTGATTTTCTTCTTGCCCTTCAATGCTTGAAATTGATGTTTTTAGCTTGCGTGTGCGATCTGATTTTCTTCCTACACAACTTCACAATGGGTGTTTTACTTTTGTTTTATGGGAAAGTAGCAAAACTACCTTTGTCTGTCAATAAATTTTCATGTATCTCAATTGTTTTACCGCCAAATATTTTTCGAAAGATAAAAGGATAGACGGGAAGATATTCCTCGATATTACACTATCTATATTTAATGTAACACATTGGTTAGTCCAAAATTAAATTAATTAACATCATACATATAAAAGAATAGAGGGAGTAGCATTGACGGTCCAATCTTATATAACTCAACTGGCTTTTGATGTGGCTTCAGATGCTCCACCAGTGTTTAGTGCCCCTGTAATTCAACATGTGTTGCACCCGTGCCGTGATACTCTCCTCTTCTTACGCATCTTGTGACATCGACTATCAAGCGAGGATAGTTATCCTGTCATTATTATTATTAAAAAAGAAAAGCTCAAATGGGCCACGTTTCTTGTTTTGGGAAATATAAAAAGGACGGCTATGTGGCAATGTACGATCGAGATAGAGTAGGAAGGACGTTTTACCTCCGAGTGAAGACTGAAGACGATGTTTTTTTTTTTGATAAAGACTGAAGACGATGTTTATATACGAAACAGTAGGTACAGTCGCGACGAAAGGCCTTTGGGCCAAAATTTCCTCATGCGGCCTAGTGGACGGGACCATACGGAGACCACGACTGGGATATATCATCAGCTCGCCATACATCTCATTTGGCGGAACCAGATCAACATTTCTTCTTCGTGTGCATCGCATCTTCACCTATAGCAACAGGGTAAGAACCTGTATCTCCTCTCACTCTTCCTTCCTCGGGGCATGACCCTGAGCCACTTCACGCCGGCGAAGCCGATAGTCGTACAAGTAGCTAGCTTCGGCGTTTTGCTTGTGTGCAGTTTGAGATATGTTAATGGCGACAGTTGCAGTGGACATGTCTGGAACACACGAATTTTCACGTGGAAAATCTAGTAGTACAAACGAGTTTAATTAACCTGTGTTGATTTGTCGCAGAGAGCAGCGAGATCGAAGCAGCGCCGATCATTCGATAGATCATGTCCGCCACGAGAGCCGCCGCCGGCGTGGGAGGCTACGACCGCCAGCGCGAGCTGCACGCGTTCGACGACACCAAGGCCGGCGTGAAGGGCCTCGTGGACGCTGGCGTCACGGCCGTCCCCGCCATCTTCCACCACGCGCCGGACCCCCTCCCGGTGCTGCAGCAGGCGTCCGGCGACAGCAACGTGGCCAGGACGACCATCCCGGTCATCGACCTGTCGTGCGCGCGGCGGGACGATCTGGTGCGCGGGGTGAAGGCGGCGGCGGAGACCGTGGGGTTCTTCCAGGTGGTCAACCACGGCGTGGCCGGTGGGCTCCTGGCCGAGACGCTGGCCGCGGTGCGGCGGTTCAACGAGGCGCCCGCGGAGGCGAAGAGGCCCTACTACTTCCGGGGCAACGCCCGCAAGGTGAGGTTCAGCTCCAACTTCGACCTGTTCCAGGCGCCGGCCGCCAACTGGCGCGACACCCTCTTCTGCGACCTCGCGCCGGAGCCGCCGCGGCCGGAGGAGCTGCCCGAGGCCGTCAGGCACGTGATGGTGGAGTTCGGCGACGCGGTGCGGGCGCTGGCCGAGCGGCTGCTGGAGCTCCTGTCGGAGTCCCTCGGCCTCGCCCGCGATCACCTGAGGGAGATGGGCTGCGTGGAGGGCCTCGGCGTGGCGAGCAACTACTACCCGCCGTGCCCGGAGCCGGACCTCACGCTCGGCAGCACCAGGCACACCGACGCGTCTTTCCTCACCGTGCTCGTCCAGGACGACATGGGCGGCCTCCAGGTCCTCGTTGATCGAGGGGACGGTCGCCGGGGTTGGCTGGAAGTGCCTCCCTTGCCGGGCGCGCTCGTCATCAACATCGGTGACCTTCTTCAGGCATCCTCTCGATCACACTTCATCTCTTTTCATCTCTCAGTTAATTTCCCTATAAGTTGTTTACTCCTTCCATTCTTATTTGCTCTCGTTGTCGAACGCATGCAGCTTGTTAGCAACGGCAAGTTCAGGAGCGTGGAGCATCGGGTTTTGGCGAACAAGAGTAGGGACACACCGAGGGTTTCGGTGGCGGCGTTCTGCAGCACGGACGTGATAAGGTCCACGAGGGTGTATGGCCCCATCGAAGAACTCACGTCGTCGGATGGCAGCGATCCACCGCTTTACAGGAGCATCACCATTCACGAGTACCTCGCGCACTTCCTCAAGAAAGGCTTGGATGGTCGCCACACGCTGGACCACTTTCTGCTGCTGCAACCGACTCCTACCGTGTAGATCCAATGCTGCGGTCACTGCTTCTCAAATGAAATTTGGAGTTGCTTTGCGAATAAAAAAAAAAGGGTCCACTAAATAAGCAAGGAACCCAACATGGGGAACATGATTCCAGTTATGAAGTAGTAGTAGTAAAATATTATGCTAGTATCCTCGGTGAACCTTGTGTGCATAATAGTTTATACTATGTCACTGTTTACCACTTGCGTCAAAAAAAAAGGTTTACAATTTGATAATCTATCTCGTTCATTTTTTTTTGTGTTGTGATATAATAGGTCCATAGGCCTTCGGTGAAGACTTCTAAACGATCCTAACCCTTCTCACTTACTCACGAGCGGGCCCGGTCAGCACACAATATCCCGGCCTTGACCGAGGGTACTGGCGCGGGTAACGGCGATATCTCGCTGCCGGCGAGGTCTCTGACGACGAGACCACAACGACTAGACTCACCCTGCGCTCGCGCATCGAATGGTAGTGGTGTTTCCCTGGTTTTGACACTGCACGACGACGAACGACGATAGCGGCGGCGGAGCAGGGCGGCGATAGGGTTCGTGGCGGCGTCCGGCTAAACGATGGCGGCCCGACGCAAACAAGCCACACTAGAAGCTTCGCCTCGACTCAAAAAGCACGACGCGCTCCAGAACCAGGGCTCTCCACAGCCAGAGCAGAGCTCTCGACTATGGCGTGACTGAGGCACGCGCACGGTGGCACTGGCGCTCCGACCAACCTGACCACGCTCCAGCGCAACAAGCAGCTCCTAGAGCTTCTAGGACTCACGCGTGATACAACAAAACCCTCAGACGATGCTTAAAACTATGGCAAGGTGATGCTCACAGGTGATGGCTTGGCAAAAACAAGGTCGGCGGACGGGGGTTGAGGAAGATGATGGTGGGAGAGCTTTGTGGTGATCAGAGCTGCACAAGAGCTAGTGGAGGTTGTAGGGGACTTCAAGGCGAAGATGTGGGACGAGGGAATCGACGGATGATGGCCGGACGACGGCAAGCTTCGCCGGCGACCCTGGGGTGGTTAAAATGATGTGGCGGGAGGAGGAAGAGATAAATCCAACCGACGGATCGGTATTTATTCAAATTTTTACCCTCCTTGACCGCGCCACCTCTTGCATGCACGGAGTTGTCCTTGCGGCTCGCTTGCGTGTGTGGCACGGACGAAACCGACGTCCTCATCGGCGGCAAACAGCTACGTGGCAGCGCTGCGTTTCTTTGCACATCCCTCTCTTCTTCCAAATCCGCCATTTTCACTTCCAAAATACTCCCCATTTCGAATCCAAACTCATTTGATTCCTTAAACCAAAGTTGTAGCTTAATCATAGAGCTTCATCTTCTAGTTTCGCTCTATGGCCAAAAGATCAACCAGTCTCTCAATTTGTAGCTCCGATGTTCAGGCAAAACACTGCCATTCAGTGTTTAATGGCTTGCTCGAGTCAGTTTCGTCAGCTAAGGGTTCAAAACAGTTTGAACTTGCAAACTTTGAGCTCAATTAAAATACGATATAATTTGATTCTCTGCTCAATAACTCACCCATACTGACCACTAGATATCCAATCTCACTTTTTTTCCAAAAGTATCCAAAGTATAAATGTAAAATCTCTCAGAAATTTAGCTCAAAGTTGGTCACTTGGTTCAGTTTTCAGACTTGGATTTTTCTTCTTCTGAATTTGATAGACTTGACCTTGTTCAACACCTTTGACCCTGGATTTGAGACATTTCTGATGTCATTCTTGGTTCCAAACTTGATTCCATCATGTTATTCACTCTCCAAATTCTTTATTTAAATTTTTTCCCATTTTTTTCAAATTTGAATCTTTTATTTGAATTTTTGACCAAATTTGACCTTTTTCAATTGAGTTGACAAAAAATCATTTGATCTCTCTTTCAAGATCATCATTCAATTTATTTTCCTTAATGACATTTGATTAAGGGTTCCAAACATAGGGGTGTTATAATAATCGCATATGCCTTCATGTAAAATTCAACCTGAGTCAAAAGGTCTAAAGAAAGCTGGAACCAAAAAAAATTATTTTTACTTAATTTAGCTTGAGAATACATTATTTGCATCAAATTGTATACTTTATGTTTCTTTGTAGAATGCACGAGGGAGTTGTGAACATACCTACATTACAACATACCTTAATAATTATTCTAACCGATTACAAATGAAATTGTGGATCAAGAATATTTTCAAAAGTTATTTAATCCTAAAAAGTCATTGGTTTACTGATTTTTTAACTATGAAATATTTAAATACTATTTTCTAAATTTTTATTATCACCGCATGCATGTCACACGGGCACCTATGCTAATAAAGCAAGTTAGTAAAATGGGAACGTGTGCGTTGAAAGCACAAGCCTCTGCTTTTATTTGCGCATGCAAGAATAAGAATTATGTTGATCTCGCTATCTTTACATATTTTTAGGTACAAAGAGAATGACATTTGAACAGATGAAGTAATCAAAGAAGAACATTTGACAATATACCGATTCCTTCAATTGGAAATATAAGTCCATTAGAACATTGAAATGGTTTTCACGATCAGCCTTTAGCAATATCTGTAAAAAATATACTATATAAAATAGAAAGGGTTATACATTAGCCTGTTCTGCTGGACTTATAAGCCGGCTGAAAAGCCAGAAACAGCTGATTTGTTGTAAGAGAAAAATACTGTTCGATGGCTGATAAGTCGGCTGATAAACTGAAGCGAACAAGCTGGTTACGTAATTTTGTAACAAATCTAATAATGCCAATGGTGTGTTAATCTACTTTTTTAATGCTTATGGTTAAATGTAAAAATATTTTACTTAGGATAGCCCTAGATAGACTTGTATTTCTGTTCCGAGGAAGTAGTTGGAAAGGGGAGAAATGATCTGTTAAACAGGAGTACCAAACAAAGTATCATTTTTTTATTACAATTCTTTCTATCTCACATGTATACCCCTTTTCCCCTTAATATACATCATCTGGACATGTATATATATGATCTCTATAAATTACTTCTGAACATGATCAAAACCTGAAAAGAGAAACAACAATGCATAAAACAATCTCAAGCATGGTAACAAATAAAAGACGGGTTAAAATTACGGCCTGCAGAGAGCGGCTTCCAGTCCTTGACATGCCAACGCACTGCTCCACACGTCGTCACCGCCGGAGATGCCGCCGTGGAGGCTCATGGCGTCCTCGGGCAGCGGATCGAACGGCTCGTACTTGGCCTCCGGTTGCCACGTCGACGGCAGGATCAGATCGCCATCGTCTGTCGACAACCCCAGCGAGTCGTAGCAGCTCTGGTCCACGCTGAAGCCGAGCTCCGCAAGCACCTCCGTGCGCGCGTCGGGGCACTGCGGCGCGGCCGCTCCGGGATCCGCGCTCGCCGGCGTGGAGAGCTCGCCGAACGCGTCTTGCCTCGTGAAGGGATGGTGATCCGGCGGTGGCGGGACGTCGGGGCTCATGTCACTTGACGACCCTCTCAAGGCGTCGAGCGATTCCGGCAGGATGGCGCACGGCTCGACCGCCGGCGGCGGCTGATGGTTCAAGAACTTGGCGTACAACAACGCCAAGTCGATCGTGGACCCCTCAACCACGGCCGGCTTGTCGGCGGCGGCTTCCATCGGCTGGCACAGGCCGGCCGGGCTGCCGACCATGCCTTCCAGGAGCAGGTCCGGCCGCAGCGTGCCGGGGAACGACGACGACCGCTGGTAGTACGGCGCCGTCGCGCCACCAGCAGTACCGGTCGCGGCCGCGTCGACCGGCATGGCCCGCACCGGCTTTCCCCGGCGGTTCTTCCGGCAACCACCGCCGACAGGCACGTTGCGGAGGGAGCCGCCCTTGGTCCAGTAGCGGCGGCAGCCCTTGCAGAAGTACCTGGGCTGGCTGAGGCTGTAGTTGTTGTAGTAGCAGAACTTGGTGTTGGGCGAGTCGCAGCGCGGGCAGTTGGGCGCCACCTCCACGTTCGGCCGGTACCGCCGGTGGTCGAGCAGCGCCGCCGCCCGCCGCCCCGCTGCGTAGGGCGGCAGCACGTTGTCGTAGTGAGGAGACAACATCCGCGTAACGACGACGATGTCGCGGTGGTGCATACGGTGGGAGGATCTCGGAGCTCTCAAGAAGGCGCGATGATGAGGAGAGAGCTAGCAGCTTCATCTGCCAGAGGAGATCGAGTGTGGATGGGGCCGTATATATATGTGGGGGAGAGGGCAACAGGACGACGAGTGGTTTCCTTCATTTCTTTCTCCGGTTGGTGGCACGGTGGTACATGTGCATGCGCGAGCGGCGAGTCTGTGCTGCCTATCGCCACGGATGCGTCCAAGCTCTGTGTGGCTGTGGCTTGCAGATCGACATGAGTGAGAGTGAGTCCCTGTGCGGTGAAACGGAAAACTGGCAAATCAAAAGGTACCAGCCCCAACAACCAGTGTCTGTGCAGTCCCTTTAACGGCTACAGCGATGCTGATGGTGTCGCGTAATGGCGCCATGACGGCGTGACGCTAACAGCCATGCGAGAACAGTGCGTCCCATGGCCATTGATGGGAATGTAGAGAAAAACTTTCAGGTTAAAAGAGCGCCTGAGCAGCTGAGCTGGAGGTTTAAATTAGCGAGGAGAGCGCTAAGATCGACCGGCATCAGGTCACGATCGCAACTTCGCTAGGGTTTAATGCATGTCTCGCACGACTTTGGAGGAAGCCAAACACTCTACTAGATGTACACAATACGTGTGTGTGTGTCTATATATATATATATATATATATATATATATATATATATATATATATATATATATATATATATATATATATATATATATGTATATATATATGCAGATCATGGACACAGTACAAAGCTAGAGCTGTGTTTGCGCGATTGCTGGATTTGGCGCTGTTCATGTAAGGCTGTACTCCGAAAACGAAGCACTCGGCGCCATGGACACAAGGTGAACGCTGGGCGCGCGCTGTCGTCGCTCGATCGCTCGCCGGCCGCGGCCGGCATGAACTCGGCAGCCAGGTGCAGTATATAGCAGACTAGGAGGCCGTACGTCATCGTCGTCGTCGTGTGGTCCAGGCTCCTCATGTGGCGGCCTTACACGTGAGGTACGGGGACCCGGGACGAGCTCGGGAAGCAGATTCTCCGATCCTCGGGATCGCCGACGACGACGTACGTTCTCGTATCGGTGGGTGGTTCGTCGGCGTCGTCAAGCGTTGCGTTGTTCGTTCCGGCGTGCCAACTTGTGGCGTGATGCGTGTCTATGATGATGCACCCCACACGTTCACGCATCGGGACGCAACGCTTTTATAACCCGGCAGCCCGCGTCAGTCATTGCATTGGATCGGCCACACCTACAGATGCGTGCCCGATCTGGGCAAAACGACGCTGAGGGCGTCCATGAACTCGGAATGGGTACAAACAGCCATACAGGGCACTCTGCGTGTTCATGGATGTCCACACAGTCGCGTACCAAGGTCGTGTTCATATGTTGATCAGCCAACGCAAATGTATGTATGCCAAGATGATGGGTATTCTGTTGTTCACGTAGTATCGGACACTGAATAAAAGTTTCCAAGATCGACCAATCATGCGATGCTGCAGGCCGATAATGCACGGCCGGACCCAGCGCCACCCACCAAGCAAGCAGGTGCAGTGCAGTGTGCAGGGTCTAGCTCGCTCACCCTCTCACGCGCAGGACATGCCAATACGCCAACCTGCTGCACAGGTGCGTGCTCGCAGCACGGCGCATCCGTCAAACAAACAAACCAGCAAAACCACCGAAGCGCGCACCAGGACCGGCCCCCCGCGCCGCGCGCGCGTCAAATACCACCAGCTGCGCTGCGCCCGCCACGCCACACGGCCGGCCGGCACCGAGCCGCAGCACAACACAAATCAGCCGATCTCGACCGGTCGTCCACACGCCGACGCAGCAGCCTCGTCCTGCCTGCCTCCGTGCGCGCGGGGGCGGCCAATCAATAGCCCAGCACGGCGCGCTGTTGGCGCGCCCGCCCGTGTCCTAGCTGGCTCGCTCCTACGTACCGCCGCCCCGCCGCACGGCACGGCGGCCCATGCCATCGCCGCGCGCGCGACCTCTTTGTGATGACTCGCGAACGGCCGGGGCGAGCCTTGTTTGTCCCCCCCTCCCCGCGCCCGGCAGGTGGAGACGCGACGGGTCTCGATCGACCCACCGGTCGGCGACAGCGACGGCACGCTACGGCGACGGGCCGGGGTGGCCGGGCTCCTCCTCTCCGATCCGGATGGTGGGAATGATGAGCGCCCGCCCGCGGGGATATTAACTCCGGGAGAGCGACCGGTGGCAACGGAATCACATGGGCAGGCGCTGGCTACCTACGTGACTACGTCGGCCATGGACGACCGTTCAACCGCTGCGCAGTTCGGGCAAGCCAACGACCGCCGGGCGGTGTTGACCCGGCTGTGCACGGGACGTTTTCGACCTCAAGGCTATGGTGTTCTCTTGCTCCGCGCTGATGCATGCACGTATGTCCACAACTAACACAAGTAAGTTCGTTGCTCTACACTGCTAGTACGTGGTACGCGTCAAATTCGCCACAGAATCATCAGCTCCACACATGCACATCGTTCGAAGTTGGATTGGGATCTGGCCACACCATGGTGACCCGACCCTCGTCCACGCCCCCGGGAGCCGGGACGGGACGAGTCGGCATCAAGGAGCCGAGGTAACGTGGGCCCGGTCCAGACGCCGATCCGTTTGCCGCGACCACGATTGGGATTGATGTAACAGAGATGGCCCTGGAGTTGGACTGTTCACCATGTGTGGGCCTGCTGTTTACTTGGGGACTGTTGCGGCAACCGGCAAGGGTGCCTCTCCCTGTTCCTGTTTGAAAAGGACTGTTGTTAGATGTATAAAAGCTGCATTCTCTCCAAAAAAAAATTGTCCATGTTGCGGCAAAGGTTCCTCTTTCTGCTCCTGTTTGAAAAGGACTGTTGTTAAATGTATAAAAGCTGCATTCTCTCCCAAAAAAAAACTTAATTGAAGCTGCATTCTCTCACCAGAAAAACTTGATTTAAGCTACATTGCGATCGTACAAATACTAACAAGAGCCTTTTTTGCGAGGAAACACTATCAAGAGCCTGCAGATAATGTAACTAGTACATATTTTAACTTTTGTATATGCCATCACTACATGCTAAGACAAAACACTTACAATATCCTGGAGATACATAGCAATGCTTTTCATTACCACTACTATAGGTTAATGCAGAATATCTTGTCACTATCTAAAGTACCACAATTTGCTTATGGTTCATTTTGCTGATGATTTAAATCATTCCGGTTGCCTCCTTTTCTATTGTTGTTAGTTCATATTATAATTTTATCCCCGCTAAAAACTAAAAATTTTATTCGGTGATATATATATATATATATATATATATATACTTGCCTCGTGGAGGTTTTCAGATAATTGTACTTGTAGGTTTGTTAGGATCTTTGCCATAGTGTTTCATTTAAAAAAACTCAATCCAATAAAGCTGTAATGTCAGGTAGAAGTATTTCGGATGAAACAAGTATGAGTAAAAATAATTGTCATGCAACAAAAACCTCACAAACATGAAAGAGAAGTGTAGGCAGGCCATGAGTACAAAATTGATGTTTCAACGATTCTGTCCTGACGCAGAACTGTTCATGTTCCGATGTGACAAGCTGTTGTCATGATTTGCCGAATGTACGCTGGTACGTATCTGGATCTTATTGTCTTATACGTACATACGTACGTACGTACATGCATGCATGCATACATACATCCTGCATTTCACGTCACGATTGATGTTCCCGTGCTTGCGAATGCGGCGGAGAACAAATAAGTCAAGCACGCAAATTATTAGCGGCTCGGGGGTCTTGTTAGGTTCACATATATAACCCACATCAAATCATTGTTGCCAACATGTCGTCGGTTATACTTATATGTCATGATACTGTGCCATCCAAGTAAGTACTGGTACCTGCAGCTTCTAGTCTTCTCCAAGTGCTGAAACATGACGGTGTGAAATGCAGCAAACGATACATGTTTATGCATAAATCAGCAAAATTTCTGCATGTGCAGCAGTGCGCAACACTAATTTAAGCAAGGAAGAACAAATAATAGATCCAGATCCCAACGGACCAACGAGCAAGCTAGCCAGCTGATGGGGCGTTAACATTGGAAGAATCGCTACTGAACCATTGGACTGCATGCATGTGTGTTGGTTTCAGAAACCTGGAGAAAACGATTCCTCCACTTTTGCACATGTAGCCAACATGGCCTCATTGAGCCATAGTTTGTGATTCTGGCCTCATTGCACCTACGAGCTTCGATTCCTTTCAGGACCAAGGGGCTAAAATCTGGTTTCGCATATATGAGACATCGACAGGAAAAGCGGGAATTTTTCGTGGAACGAACAACATATGAACTTGCTACTGCAATCAAACCCTGCAAACACAGAATGACAGGACACGGGTCGTTACTCATTAGCCGAACACAGATTCATTACATCAAAACGGATACTGCTCATCTTGACGATTTCCAATTGAAGCTCGAATCAATCCGCACGGCGCCAAAGTAAAGCTGCCGACAGCTTAGTGCATGAAGGGCTCCCTCGCTGGATCGCTTAGCCTGCACGCCTCAGCTGATGTAGCCCGCTCTCGCTCGTAAATTAATGCCGCGAACAACCGGGGTAGCGGCCGGCCGGCCAATCGGTGCTCCGAGGAAGAGGCTGGACCCGGCAGCCGAGGACGGCGGTAAGGCGGGAGAATTGATCGAGCTCTAGCGGAGAAGCGGACCATCTGCACACGCGTTGGGCTTGGACACAGTGGCAGGTGCAGGACGACGGACGGCTATTACTCGGATTGCTGGAGAGAACACTCAACACTGCACGGCTACAGAGTACACTGACCAGAGAAGCCAACAGGCTGGCTGGTTCGCGATGATGAGCCACCAGGAGCTACGAAGGCGTAAAGAAGGCGACGGTGATCGTTGTCCAATTGCCAGAGTGCAGTGGGTGCTTCGGGTGGGATGATCCAACATTGCATGGAGATCTGGTATGGTATCATGCGCCCGGGGCAACGCGGATGCAGGAGGGCCGGGAGACCGTAGCATCTAGAGTTCTAGACTTGTAGTCATGGACCATGGACGTCATCCGCCATTGCCCACGTCTAGTACAATACACAGATCACTATTCACTAATGGATAGCAATTAAGCAAATAAAGGCTCCTTACTCTCCTAGCTACTATATGCGTGGTCAATATTCTACATACCCCTGGTCCGATTTGCTTGTCAGTTGGACGAGGACGTGGACTAGGCTACGAGTCATAGACCATGGACGCCAATTGCCCACATCTAGTACATCACACATGGATAGCAATAAAGCAAATAAAGGCTCCTTACTACCTAGCTAGCTAGTATATGTGTGGTCAACATTCTACATGCACCTGGTCGATTTGCTTGTCGGTTAGACGAATGGTCATCTCTACAAGATTAACAAAAAATTATGACAATAATCATGGCAATGAAGAAATTTTCTAATAATGAATCTATTCAAAGTATCCCTGTGCGGAAAAAAAAATCTAAATACTCCACGTATCCACGATTGCTAAAGCCGATTATGCAAATGCTTCTATTAAGTAGTAGGGATACCTAATCTCCAGCTCACAGTGCACAAATAGGGGGATTTATGTAGAGGTTTGGCCTTCTCTTATGATGATAATCCCACGTCCTATATTTTTTGCCTTGATTATGCTCGGCATAGACAATTATAATAGGGGTGTGTGGGTGTGCTCGCCATTATAACGACTAGTGTTTTCCTAGAAGTTGAGGGTGCAAACGGAGTTGGGACAGCGAGCTATACTAGCCATAGATAATGCGTGTGATCATCTTGCCCATTTTATTAATATGATCAAAACTTGGCATTGGACGCTTGAGGAACTATGGTCATCTTGTCAAGCTTCACATAGATGTCAGATAATCATTATGAAAACCTTCATCAGAATAGCCCGTTCTCACTGCAAGGTCAGGTGATTAAACAAGTGGACAAGATTAAACAAGTGGACAAGTTCAGGAAACACTGTATTTGGCGAGGAGCTGACATTAATGCAAAGCAACCCTCAAAAGCAGCATGGCCGTAACAAAACCAAAATCTGAAGGTCTTGGAGTCCTAAACCTTATAACTCAAAATGAAGCCCTGTTGCTTAAGAATCTTCACAAATTCTACAACAAAGCTGATATACCTTGGGTTAAGCTTGTTTGGGAGAAGCATTATTCCAATGGCAAGGTGCTGGGTCTTGTTAAGAAGAGGTCCTTTTTGGTGGCGGGACATTCTCAAGTTATTAGACTCCTTCAAAGGAATGGCTTCAGTGGCAATACGTGATGACACCACTTGCCTGTTATGGGATGACCTTTGGGGTGGCCATGTCCCAAAGCATGCTTATCCAGATTTTTTCTCGTTTGCCAGAAACAAGAGCATCACCCTGAATTCAGCCAAGATAGCTTTTCAACAGTATTGGCTTTTACAAAGACTGAGGAAGCTTCTCAGTTTCATAATTTATTTCATTTACCAATGACAGAGGAAGCTTTTCAACAGTATTTGTATTTCCAGGATTCAATCTAATGGTTGGGAGTAAGCAATGAATGGTCATATATTAAATATATCTTCTTCTTTTGCCTCAACAAAAGCCTACAGAGTGCTTATGGGTCACTATGATACTCACCCTGTGTTCAAATGGCTGTGGAAGTCGTCATGCCAACTTAAGCATAAAGTGTTCTTCTGGCTTTTATTACATGACAGACTCAACATGCGAGGTATTTTGAGGAGAAAGAACATGGCTCTGCCCTCCAATGATTGTGTGCATTGTATGATCGATACTAAAGAGACCCTTCAACTCCTCTTTCTAGAATGTGAGTTTGCACAAGACTGCTGGGCACTCATTCATTTGGTTGTTCCTTATCAGATTCTGACTAGCTTCAAGCAGCAATTGGCAGTACCATTTTACATGAAGGTCATCATACTCATGTGTTGGACAATCTGGTTATCTCGGAATGATTTCATCTTCAAAAGCATTGCTCCCAACCTTGAAAGAAGTAGAGTAATCTTGAGGAAGTTGTTTGATCTGATGTTGCATCGAGCAAAGAGAGTTTATTTTCCCCTTATACAATAATGGCTAGATAGCCTTATGTAGCTTTCCCTCCTCCCTCTCTTGTACATATTCTGTTCTTTTTTTGCACTTATATATATTTATAACTAGTAGAGGGAAACCCTTAATGTTTCTTAAAAAGTAGCCCATTGTCGGACATAAAGTGCCATGTTCTTGGAAAACTATTGTATCTTGTTCAAAAATGTAAAAGTAGGTACGTGATTTTTTCTTCTTCTTTTTTTTTAAAAAAATAGGGATACCTGATTTCTAGCTCATAGCCTGCACACTTTTGAATTACCCTACGTATTTTGCCTTTGATAATCCTCAAAGTATTACGACGGGTTCTATCTAACCTAATAATCTTACAAGTCTCGATAGGTCTTTATTATGGATATCTTGTGTCAGGTTTCATCCATCTTGTTTGGGCTTGAGATTAGATACAATCCCCAGCCTTCACCATGGCCTGGCTTATGTGTCATAGAGGTGTATCCTGTTCGGAGTCTTGAATGTAGTTTGGCTAGAGTCTCC
The DNA here is from genome assembly GCF_005286985.2 of Setaria viridis. Classification (NCBI taxonomy): domain Eukaryota; kingdom Viridiplantae; phylum Streptophyta; class Magnoliopsida; order Poales; family Poaceae; genus Setaria; species Setaria viridis. The sequence goes on from NC_048265.2 coordinate 17,782,512, forward strand.
TTGGACTCGGAGCCTGCTCTTTCAGAATCAGGAGAAACTCATCTCTTGTGTAGAGGATGGTTTCCGGAGGGGACAAGAAAGGCTTGTTTATCCATAGCGATTATTACTTTCCATATCCGTTCGGTCTACTAATTTTAAATGAAATTATAGCACATAAGAGTTTCTCGTGCTCCTTCCACGATCCGGTGTTGACTGGTCAAATACAGTATGTGCTCCTTCCACGACCCGATGTTGATTGGTCAAATACAGTGTGTGCTCCTTCCACGGTCCGGTGTTGACTGATCAAATACAGTCTGGTTCATTAGAAGGAGGATGTTGCTCAGTGGATTGAAAGCTCTCACCAGAGTAGTTTGTTAAGCTAATATAAAATTCAAAAATGCTATCAAACATGCTGATGGCGTCCACCAACACCATTACTGCCAAGGAAGATGACATGTCAGAAGCAAGGAACAAAGAAGGCTGTTTCCTCTCACTCTCACGGCATAAATGCGAGCGCAATTCCGACGAGGGTCACAGGGCGGACAGCGACGCGGCCTACATCGTCCTACGACACCCTTCCTTAACAAGCAACCGAGCATTCAAGCTGAGCTTCCGCAAACCGCCTAACAGACAATCATCAGCGCGCCGTCGATGGACGCTTCTTCCCTTAATCGTTCGTGCATGCACCAACAAACAATCAAAACGACCATTAACGCTTGGCGTGGACGACGACCTTTTTCCGCATGATGGAGACCTGGACAGTGTCCGTCCGTCCTAGACGACAGATCGAGCTTCGTCACGCTCGACTCGTAGCAGTGGGAGGGAGTGGCGTGCTACTCCACTATACCACCAGCTAGCAGGCCCGAGAGCCGAAGGCCCCAGGCTAGCGGATGCGATCGAGGAGAGGACCATGAATCCATGACTCCATGAGCATGTTGCGCGCACAATGCGCGAGTCCTAGGCGAATCGGCCGGCACGGTTGGTGTGGAGGCGGCCGTCGGGCGCGGCTAATGGCCGTGCCGGGGCCACGGGTAGGTGGTGGTGCTCCCGCGAGCGCGGTAGCGGGGGGCCACCGTTCTTGTGCGGCCGGCCGCCCGACCGGCCAGGGCATCGACGCGCGCGCGACACGGCCACGTTGCTTCGCTCCACAAGCTGGCGCGCGGCCGCGCGTCCGGTGGATGGCGGTATGGTGGGGATTCCCTGTACATGTCCGACGCTATGAGCCTGCTGCTGGTCCTGACTGCTGAGCATGGTGGCCGACGGCGCGACGGTTGGCACGCTTGCTTGGCTTGCTTGTACGCCGACTCTGCCGAGGTGACAGGTGAGTACGCAGGCTGTAGTTCCGTTTCGCCTTGAGCCTTGAAAGCAAGGCCGCGGCAATGTCGTACTCAGGCTTGCTTGTACGCCGACTCTGCCGAGGTGACAGGTGAGTACGCAGGCTGTAGTTCCGTTTCGCCTTGAGCCTTGAAAGCAAGGCCGCTGCAATGTCGAGCTGGGATGAGCATGGTCGTGGGCCGAGAGATCAGAGATGCAATCGCGAAAAGCACACCAGGCCGTCCTGATTCCTGAATCTCTCTTGGAGAGGAGAAATAGACAAATAGTAGTAACCCACACCGAGGAGATCAGCAGAGACGAGTACAAAATTCTCTGAAATTAGCAGATGTTCCATACCAATTGACTGGTCTCTTGGGCCGAACAAAATCTCTAGCCAAAACTTAACATCAGATCAAAACGGCTTCCACGGGAGGAGTAATATAGTGAGGCTGGAATCGCTACTGCACATCAATCTCCGTAGTATTGACGGTCACGAGAAGGTCCTCCTCCTGACGGGCGCTGCTTGCTATCGCGCCGGTACTCGTAATTGGGCGGGGGCTCGCGCCTGGCTTGGTGCCCGCCGTTGGCCCTGTCGGACGCGCCGCCGTCCCGTGCATAGGGATGGTACGGCCGATCGGGGAAGTGATCACCGCCACGGGGCGCCTTCCTTTGCTGGTACGCGCCGCCGTTGATGGGCTGCTGCGGGGGTCCCTTCCGTCCGCCGGATGAACTGTCCCTGCCGTGCGCTGAGGACGGCCTGAGACTTGGCGCTTCCCAGCGCTGATGATACCCACCAGTCTTCGGTGGTTCTTGCGCCTGATTCTGCCGACCGTGGCAGGAATCCTCCCTGCCGCGCGGTCGAGAGGACTGCCTGAAAGGAGGCGCTTCCCTGCGCTGGTGATACCCACCGTTGCCGTCGAAGGGTTCTCGCTCCGGACTCTGCCGGTCATCGTCGGGCGAACCCCACCTGACGAACGACCCAGATAACGGATCGTAAGAAGAATAGCCCACCTTTGGCACCTCATGGTGACCCTGATGGGCCTGCTGCCTTTCCTGGCCTCGAAAACCCTGCGGCTGTTCCCGGCCGCGGCCCTGCTGCTTCTGAATTGGGCCCGGGTACTGGTGGTACCCGTGCTGCGGCCGCCGCTGCCGTCGCCGGTTCCTCGGAGGCGCGCCCGGCGGGCCATGCGTCCCCGGCGCGCGCCTCCCACCACCTTGTTCGTAATGCGGTGGGGAAGCGAGTTCCGAGCGCTCGTAGCGGCGCGGGCAACCGGAGCGGCGGTTCCCGCTCCGGGACGACCTGGCGTCGTCGTCGTAGTTGTCGACGCGACGCTGCTTGGAGATCGCGTCGTCGTCGCGGGGGTCGTAGGAGTACGGCCTCCGCCGGGACCTGTGGGAAGACGCCGTGCCGCTCGCCGACCGGGAGGGGCCGCGCGGCGCCGAGTTCTCGGGCGACGAGAGCCGCGCCGTGTCACCCAACGGCTCGCCTTGGCCGTTCGGCCGAACCGGGAGCGCGTGGGGCGCGTCCACGCTGGACGATGACCGCGCCGGCGCCGCGGCATTGGGAAGGCCAAACGGAGGCAGAGGCGGAGGCGGGGGCAGCTCCTCCTCGTCGTAGTCGTAGTCGTCTTCGTCGTCGAGAGAGGACAGTGGGGCCTCCAGGTCCAACACCGGCGACGGCGGATGCAGAGGATCGCGCGGCGATGGCTCGTGAGTCGGCGATGGCAGCGGATCGCGCGGCGAGGACTCAGGCACGGCCGCCGGCAGCGGATCGCGCGGCGAGGGCTCGGGCGACGGCGCTGGCAGCGGATCGCGCGGCGAGGGCTCGGGCGACGGCAGCGCATCGTGCTGTGGCGGGGGCAGCGTATCTAGCGGCGACGGGGGCAGCAGATCGCGCGGCGAGGGCTCGCGCATCGGCTCCGGTGCCCGGGCACCGGAGGCGTCGGCCGCTCCGTCATCTTCCTCCGGCGGAGTCGGCTCGTTGAGGTCGAAGTCGAAGGGCGGCCCGCGTTGAGCCATCTCGCCTCCCTGTTGCGGCGGCGGCGGCGGCGGCGGCGGTGGCGCAGGAGGATCGATTGCAGTCCTAAACGCGCGAGGAACAGGACCTATTCTGGGATCGTGTAGGGTTTAGGCTTTGGACTTCATATTCACGCGCCGACTCCCCGATCCGGAAAGAAACATGACGAGGTTTCCCGAGCCGCGCATGAGCCGAAAGGCGACGCCAGGCTGCCGATTCGAGCCGGGATCGAGCACAGATCGCGTCCCAGATCCGAAGCGGATCTCTCCAGCTGTGACCAAATCATGCAGGGAACACATGCTGCCTGTGACCAGACTCTGATCCGGGAGCAAACACAGGCGGTGACCAGGATCGAGTTGATCGAACACCTCGGTCATCTGCCAAAATCGCCGAATCAAACCCGAAAACATGAAGTTGGCCGCTTGCTATAGTTCGGCCTGGGTTGGTTCCTCTCAGGGGTGTTTGGATACGAGGTGCTAAACTTTAACAGTGTCACATCGGATGTTCGGATGCTAATTAGAAGGACTAAACATGAGCTAATTATAAAACTAATTGCAGAACCCTGTGCTAATTCGCGAGACGAATCTATTAAACCTAATTAATCCATCATTAGCAAATGGTTACTGTAGCACAACATTGTCAAATCATGGACTAATTAGGCTTAATAGATTCATCTCGCGAATTATACTCCATCTTTGCAATTAGTTTTATAATTAGCCTATATTTAATACTCCTAATTAGCATCCAAACATCCGATGTGACAGGTGTTAAACTTTAACAGGGTGTTCCCAAACATCCCCTTACTTATTTTTAGCACCCGTCATATCAAATATTTAGATACTAATCAGGAGTATTAAATATAGACTATTTATAAAACCCATTACATAAGTGGAGGCTAAACGGCGAGACGAATCTATTAAACCTAATTAGTCCATGATTTGACAATGTGTTGCTACAGTAAACATTTGCTAATGATGGATTAATTAGGCTTAATAGATTCATCTCGCCGTTTAGCCTCCACTTATGTAATGGATTTTGTAAATAGTCTACATTTAATACTCTTGATTAGTATCTAAACACTCAATGTGACACGTGCTAAAAATAAGCAAAGGGAACTAAACGCTGCCGTTCGTCTCCGAGCCAGGTTGCCAGCATCTGGAGGCCCGTTCGCTTCAGCTTATAAGCCGGCTGAAAAGCTGAAACGGCTGATTTGTTGTAAGAGGAAAATACTGTTTGGTGGATAATAAGCTGGCTGAATAAGCTGAAGCGAACAGACGTAGGATTCTGGGTCATGAGGCGGTGACCATCTGCTACAGCGCCGTGAAAACGAAGGGGCCGTCAGTCCGAGATAACACCGGGGTGCACCATGGTTGGACGGAACGAGTAATCCACCGGGTAACAACTCCTTTTCGGCGGGTTTGTCCTCTACCTCGGACATTCAACGTTGCGAGCGACCTCTTCCCATGGAAGTCCACGTTGGCTGCTGCAGCTTGCAGAGTTTTTATACCATGAAAGGGAATTTTTTTAAGTTGACCCGGAGACTTGTTCTGAAGAAAGGGCAACAAGGGCCAAAGGGGCCACGGAGCTCAGTTCAGCAAGAAAAGAAAGAACAGAAGCAGTGAGCTCACGAAACAGGGGATGATCCTGATCGGTCGATTGAGAGAGCTGAGGATCTGGTGACCACAGAAACCGTTAACGATTTGTCAATTTGTCATCCCCGTCAGGCGCCAGCCGCGGGCGCGGCGCGCTCGCGCAGCTGGCGCGTCCCGCTCGGCGGCATCGCCCGGTCCATCCACGCACTCGGACGGCGGCCAGATCCTCTCCTCCACCGCGGCCGCTGCGTCGCCTCCACAAAGAGCTTCGCACACCACACGGGCGAACTCAGCATGGAGCCATGGACGACGGCCCGTTCCTCAAGTGGAAAGCTAACTTTGTCCCCACACTCTGCAGCTGCGTCACGCTCGGCGCTTCACCAGTCTCGTCAAACCGCTGACAGAGTCCACTCCCGATTCCCAATGGAGGGCTCAAGCTTCGCTTTGTCTGGATCATCAGCTCGCTGATTGCTGCATTTGTGAGCGCGAGGCATTACCTGCTGCAGCGTGCAGCCAAAAATATCACGCAATGCTGAACCTGACGGCCACCGATGGACAAGAGGCAGAGTGGCACGCACTACAACTGCTTGTCGAAATGCTGCCAGGTGCCAAGGTGAGCGAGTTTCAATCCCATTTGATCCCATATGCTTCGAGATGTACCGTAATGTTATTTGCTTGGACACTTCAATTTATGTGCTGCTGATGTAGGATTTTTTTTTGTTGGTATTAGGAACAGATGTGCCTCCTTCAGAAATTACTTGAGCATAAAGAAGCCTTACGATAACAATTGTAACCTCTTTAAATTTGGTATTAACCATTCGTTGTCTCTGTTCATGATGTATTATTTGATTTAAATACTGCATCTTAGTAGTACATGTGAATTACTCTTGCAGAATTTGATATAGCATGTATATAACATCTGAAATTTAGCAACTCATTATGGAACCCAGTGTAAACTAAATATATTATCTTTAACATATCTGAAGCTCTAAACTTCTATCTCTGAATTTGAGAAGTCATCATCTGAAATCACTGATTTGTCTACTAACAAAAACATAGCCCTTTTGTTTGACATGCCGTAGTATTACACCAAAACAGTTTTTTTTTCCTCTGGCAGCGAAGTTTAAATACCATCAATGTTCAGCTTGAATTGCATGTACTACACTTTGTGCACAGCCGTGTTGGCATGGTAGACACTATCCCCTGTCCAACTACCAAGATATTGATATTCCATCTTGCGTCATACTATCTACATAACTCATAAGAACATTCTGTGGCCTATTATGCAGGTAATGAAACACGCTCCAGGCAGATAAAATGTACTCGGTACTCAACTATGACATACAAATTAAACAGGCTCTCCAAAGAGGGCGCGGTAAAGCCGCGCCTGTCACTAGCCGAATCTTGGAACGAGATATATTTGCTTGACTGAGACCGTCGTCTCATGTCGATGAGCAGAGATGACACCGGTAGGCGACTCGACCCGTGTGCGTCTGAGTGCGATCGATTGGATCACAAACATGCTCCAGAAAACAGCATCTTAATCGCAAGAAGGGGACAAAAAGGTAGCATTCTGCTCCAACACCAGCACAAATCGGAATCCCATGAGCAAAATAACGCTACTCCCATTCTGTCTTCGCTTTGACTTTTGTGCCTTCGTCCCCAACCAGCCAGATCGGTGCCAGAATTCGGCACGCCTGCCTGTGCGACGAAATTCTCGTTCTTATTTGAGTTTCTACAACGATTTTTCTCATCCGATTCGAGCAGCATATTTGCAAAGCAGATGATCCAATTCCCGATACCCTACATTACATACACCACTACGACTGCGTTACAGCTGCTGCGAGCTAGGCGCGGGGCGGTGCGTTCCCGCCGCGTCGATCAGTACGGCATGACATGGATGGTGCGGCTGTCGTAGGAGGCGGCCATGCCCTTGCGCTCCTGCTCCAGCCGCACCGCCCGCAGCAGCTCGCCGGCCATCCGCGAGGTGGTCGGGGCGCAGTCCCCCTGCATCACCACCAGCAGCTTCCCCACGGCCTCGGGCGCGGACGCCACCGCCTCCCGCATCCTCCGCTCCCCGCCGCCCGCGCAGCAGGACAGCCACAGCGCCACCACGGCGGCCTCCCTCCCCGCCGGCCCGACGCGGATCATCCGCCCCATCACGGCGGCCGCCACCTCGGCCGCGTCTGCCGCGATGGCCGCCTTGCCGTCGCCGCAGCGGGCGGCCTCCGCCAGTAGCCGCAGCGCGGACTCCGCGGCGGCCGTGGGCGCGGCCGCCACGGCAAGCGCCAGCGCGGGGATGGCCCCGGCCCGCACCATCGACGCGCGTGCCGGGCGCCCGCGGACCTGCACCGCCGCGGCCATGCACCGGATGGCCGCCGGCGACGCGGCGTCCCTCAGGATCCGCACGAGGTCCGGGAACAGCTCCGGCCTGTCGGCGATGGCGGTCTTGGCGTCGGCGTCCGCCGCGGGCAACGTCAGGATCGCCTCCAGGACCGCGGCGCCGTTCGAGCCCGCGCCGAGCAGCGTCGTCGCGATGCGGCCCAGGTCCTCGGCGACGAGAGTAACGACGACGGCATCCTTAGCCTCTTCCGCAACTCCGTCCGCGGACAAGACTGCGGCCAGAGCCTCCACCGCCATACTGACCCTCCCAGGCTTCTCCTTTCCATCCCCCGTGAGATAAGCGACCAGCTCCGGGGCCACGGTAGCCAGGATCCTCACGGCGTCCACGCGCGCGTCGGCGCCCGCCCCGCCCTTCGCGAAGGAGAGGAGCGCCGGCACCGCGGAATCGAGGTCCGCGGCGACAGCGGACGCGACGGACGCCCGCTTCCCTTTCTCCGGCGCGATCTTGGCCGCGAGCGAGCGCACGGCCTTCTCCGCGGCCGCGGGCTCCCCGTCCGCAGCCGCGAGCTGCGACAGCACCTGCTCGGGCGACGGCGAAGGCGGTAGCGTGGCCGCGTGCAGGTGGATGAGACGGCGCAGGAGCAGGTTCGGGACCAGGTCCGTCGACGCTAGCGGCAGCCGCGTGGCGGGGCAGGTGCGGTGGCCGGAATCGAGCCACCGCTGTATGGAGGCGCGGTCGTACGTGGCGCCGGTGGGGAGGCTGACCGGCGACCGCATCACCTCCAGCGAGATCGGGCAACGGAACGCGGCCGGCGTGGGCGGCGCCGCGGCCATCACGAGCGGCTCAGGCGGCCGGATCCGACGCCTCGACTGCTGCCCGGCGACGGCTGCGTCCATGGCGAGCGAGCGAGCGATGAGAGCTGTTGGGTGGGACGGGGGAGGTGAGAGAGAGAGTGGCGCGCCTTTAAGAATGGTGGGAGTGACGTCGGCGAGTCAACGGTCAAAGTCAAGTGGCGTGGGTGGTGGTGGTGTTGACGTTTTCTTTTGGAAGGATGGCCCCCGGGCTCGTGCCATCAAGGACAAGAGCCGGAGGATGCAAGGTGGGTGGGGACGAAGATGCCAGTATACTCCAGATCTTTTTTCTGCGTGTGGGTCCTACTCCCCCGTCCTGTTCCGGTTGGATTTTTGGATTTTCTGCGTATGAATTTCGGTTGGAAAATGCAAATTGTTTCGGAGAACAGCTCGAAAGTCCATGCGCCTAATTTGATGGTTTAGTTGTGGGAGCATGTCACGGAAATTTGGATGTGCTAAAGACATGTCTTTACACATAAAAGCCAACAATTACTTGAAAAAATAGGACTTTCACAAGATTTTCATGTACGACTCACACCTACACCCAACTAGCACCAAATCAACAAAAACTAACCCCACCAAAAAATGTATATCAAATAACCTTCGTACATTTGGTTTCCTGGAAAGCATTTTATGGGACCAACGGAAAGGCCGGTCAAGCTTTTCCTAAAGATAAGAATCTACTTTAGAAGGGGAAAAAGATCTTTTTATAAAGGGTGAGAGAGATCAAGATACCAAGGTAGAAACTACAGGGAGAAACATTCATAGGAAAACATTAGTTGTCACAGAAAAACACCACAAAAGAGCCACGTTTCCCTCTAACACGTACTTTGCGATCGGGAGATGCATGCATGCAAAAGCCATGAACCAAAGCTAAACCACACTTTGCAAGCAGCATCCTTTTCATCCCGACTATCTGAACTCAAATCACCACAAGAATCCGTGATTTTGACACTGGGGCGGCAGGCCACAAGAACGCTGGAAATGTGGCCACTTCTTTCCCGAAAGCACCACGCCGACGAATCCCGCAAAGCCGGCATGATTGGCCAGGGCGACGAAACGAGCGAAAGCGAGACAAAGGCGCGCGGGCACATATCCTCTCTCAGCCCTCACCCGGCCTCGCCTCCCCGCCGGCGACGGCGAGGCAGCCCCAGGCTTGGCGCTCGGGAAGAATCGCGATCCTTCCTTTTGGCTCCTGCAGTCCGCGTTGAGAGAAAAGGGATGGAGATCGATGGACGTCAACGGGGCGCGAGAGGATCTAAAACTGGCTCACGAGGTTAATCGGCCATTTGGGGGCGATGTTATGGCTTGGATACCTTTGTTTTGGCCTGCGAAATTGAGGATCTGGGGAATCCGCCTTTTGACGGAGGTTAGCATCACGGAGAGAAAAGTGGAGTCAAGACGGATAAGGAACGGGGAAAAGAACAGATGCTTGGCTTGGCTTGGGGTGTGCTGAAACGCGGCTGCTTTGCTCCAGCACAGGATGTGGCTACTGGCCAGCAATGTTAGATCCTGTTTAGGTCCATAAGATTTTGTTAGTGTCCTGTGTCCATAGCTACCAGCTAAAATTAGCATGTAGCAATCTAAGCATACTTTGCTAATAGACCTGCTAATTGTTAAAAGCACATCCTACTCATAATTCGTCTATTAGTCGGTTGAAAACTGCTAGTAGTTCAAACAACTATGGAACCACCTTTTAGCATAAGTTGTACACGCGCACATGCTCGCGAGTACCTCGATAGATTAAGAGTGTGGGTCACATCGAATGTTCGGATGCTAATTAGGAGGACTAAATATGAGCTAATTACAAAACTAATTGTACAGATGGAGTCTAATTCGCGAGACAAATCTATTAAAGCTAATTAATCCATCATTAGCAAATGGTTACCGTAGCACAACATTGTCAAATCATGAACTAATTAGGCTTAATAGATTCATCTCGCAAATTAGACTCCATCTATGCAATTAGTTTTGTAATTAGACTATATTTAATACTCCTAATTAGTATCAAACATCCGATGTGACAGATGCTAAAGTTTAGCCCGGAGTATCAAACACCCCTAAGCCAAAGCCAGCTAGATCAGCTCCATCAAAGAGGTCCTATATGTGCTGCAGCATGTGTTTTTTCTTCTTTCATGAGATCTTTGGCGAGCTTTAGAGTCAGAGTGGCTAAAGGGGTGTTTGGATACTAGGTGCTAAACTTTAGCAGTGTCACATCGGATATTCGGATGCTAATTAGGAGGACTAAACATGAGCTAATTATAAAACTAATTGCAGAACCCCTATGCTATTTCGCGAGACGAATCTATTAAGCCTAATTAATCCATTATTAGCAAATGGTTACTGTAGCACTACATTGTCAAATCATGGACTAATTAGGCTTAATAGATTCGTCTCGCGAATTAGACTCCATCTGTGCAATTAGTTTTGTAATTAGCCTATGTTTAATACTCCTAATTAGCATCCAAACATCCGATGTGACATGTGCTAAACTTTAGCATGGGATATCCAAACATAGAATCCGGAATTTACTGGTTCCAACCATAATTATCCTTGGCATAGCAAGGTGGACAACGAAATTTTAGCTATCGATATCACCGAACAATAATTTTCTTTAATATATGAGATCATCATGAAATTTGGTGTTACAAATATTTCTTCAAGTCTATTGGTGTTATAGGATAACAATGATTACACTGTGGATGCCCCTGAGAGTAGCACAGATGATTGTGATAGGGTAGTACTCCATTTGATCGAATCACTGGTTAGTTTAACTTTGTTCCAAATCAAATTTGATCAATTTTGACCAAATCTATAGAAGAAAGTACCAATATGTATAACAGCAAATTAGTTTCATTAAATCCAACTAAATATATAGTGACAATATATTTATTTGGTATTATGAAAATTAACATATTTTAGATTTGATCAAAGTTAGAGAGATTCGGCTTAAAACAAATCTAAGGACAGAACTAGTGTTGAGAGAAATCGAACCGCAGATGTCTAAAATCGTAGAGAGCATGTTGCAGGCATCGACGTCTATGTTAGAAGGAAAATTGAACTCTAAATGGGAGTAACAATGATAAGAATTGTTGATGGGTCCATAACCCAGGATCCCCAACGGAACTGGCTTCCCGCGACACTTGGCCCAACGAAGGGCGTAGCAACAACGCGTATCTAGGCGAGCCCAGCTACGCGAAGCCAGGCCGAGACCACGATCTGGCCACCAGCCGGCCCCTTCAACCCGGAAGCCTGGTTGGTGCCCTGACCAGAAGGAATCAGTCGGGGGTGGGGTCACAGTCCGACCCCGACTGAGTTCTCCCGACTGGGTACTCCCGACCGGGGATAGTCGTACCACTCGTACTGCTCCCCCCCCCCCCCCGACCGACTCAGTTGGGGTCGACTGGGATAGCCGACCGGGGACGCCCGCTCAGGTGGGTCCAGGGAGCAGGTGGGATAGATAACGAGGAAGCACCCGAGTCAGCCGGCCGTACGCAGAACCGTACCGTGCCATGCCCTGCACACGCCTGTACAGTGCCGCCGTAAACCTACTTTCTCCGACAGAGTGGCCTAACATGGAGAACAGGGACCGAGGATGGAGGCCATACCGTACCTAGCGACGAGGACTTTGACAAGATCAGGTAGTGCCTGTACACTCGCTCTCTTATCCTTGCCGACCTGTAAGGCCGTTCTCTTATACTATAAAACGGGACGGACCCTCCACCTCTAGAGGAGACGAACGTTCACACACACACTCTTACGCTTCCACACTCTCACACACTTAGCGCGCGTCTGAACTCCTGCCACTCTCCTCCACTGAGATGAGAACAAGGTCAGGACTCAAGCACCCCCTCTCATCCTCCTCTCGTCTGTACCCCCACTGCAAACTTTGAGCACCTAGGCTCAAGAATAAAGTCGACCGCCTGACCCGAACTGGGCGTAGGGCGCGTTGCCCAAACCAGTATACATCTGTGTCATTGTGTGCTAGGTTATATCCGATCTAACGCACAACAAAACTATAAATATTTACTTGTCGGCCAGATTTCGCATCGACAGTTGTGTAAGTCAATTCTTATCAAATATGGTTAATAAATAGATTCGTAACATTATTTCATATAGTTGTTAATCTATCATGGAATTTGTTGAATGATTTTTTTCCAGTGATGAGGGAGTATGAGTATGTCTCGTAGGACCACATAGGCTCGAACGTCACTCTGAAAGGCGACGAGGCTTCTCAGTACTGCCCCTGCAGTGAGTCAAGGCTAGGCCCAACGCTCCATGCTGTCTAGGAGCCCCAGCCTCCACCTCTCCGCAGGTTGTCAGAGAGATCTGCAGGGGTAACCAGTTCCTCATCTGACACAGCGCAGAACTTTTCATGCAAGTGGGACCATGAGCATGTAAAAAGCACTTGTGCAGGAGCTTTAAGGTTTGAACATATAGCTGCCTAGTAAGGTCGTGTTAGGTTCCTTTAGTCCATGGACTAATACTTTAGTCCCACTCCTGTTTGGTTACATGGACTAAAATGTATTAAAGTCCATAAATACTGTTAAGCAAAGATCCTTTTACCCTTCTTCCCTACCCTTTTACCCTTCTTCCCTACCTCTGGTACCCCTATGCCATCTCGCACATGGGATCATCCTCCGCTCGTACTGCAATAGACTCCACTCCATCCCTATGCCGGCCTCGTGCCCCTCCCCTTGCTCCTGCCCGCACCGGCCTCCTCGCCAGACGGCCGCTCATCCCGATGAAAACAGCACCCCGCGACCCCGGCAGTCTGTGGCCGCCACGCCCGTGCGTCCGTCTGTGGCCAGTCAAGCGCTGTCGTCACTTGGGTTTGCGCTGGGACGCAGGCAAGCGGGGCCAGCCTCGCGCCCCTGCTCGCACCGGCCTCCTCACCCGACGGTCATTCATGCCGATGGCAACGGCACCCCGCGGCCTCGGTAGTCCGCGGGAGGCGACGGTGGCGGGTGATGACGGTGGCGGGCGGGAGGGCGGCGGCAGGCGGGAGGGCGGCAGGGGCTGGGAGGGAGGGCGGCGGGCGGGAGGGACGACAGCGGTGCGAGGGATGGCGACGGGCGACGACGGCGGCGGGCGGGAGGGAGGCCGGGTGGGAGGGAGGTGGCGGGCGGGAGGGAGCTGGGTGGGAGGGAGGGCAGTAAATGAAGGGTAGGGGTCTCCCAACACCCTTTAGTCCACTTTTGTGGACTTTTGTGGACTAAAGGACTAAAGGCTTGAGTCCTACTTTTAGTCCAAGTGTTTGGGTGTTTAGTCCCACTAAATTGCACATTTTAGTCCATGGTGGGAACCAAACACCCCCTTAATCCACAAAACTGGATTAAAGTGGACTAAAGGGTGTTGGGGACACCCTACCCCTCATTTACTGCCCTCCCTCCCACCCGCTGCCGTCACCGCCTGCCGCCGTCCCTCCCGCCGCCCGTTGCCTCCCTCCCACCCGGCCTCCCTCCCACCTGCCGCCGTCCCTCCCACTGCTTCCCTCCTGCCTGCTGCTGTAGCCGCCCGCCGCCCTCCCTCCCAGCCCCCGCTGCCGTCGCCGCCCGCCACCATCGCCTCCCGTGCACTACCGGGGCCGCGGGTGCCGGGGCCGTCGGGGATGAAGGGTCGTCGGGTGAGGAGGCTGGCTCCGCTTGTCTATGTCTCGGTGCAAACCCAGGTGACGACGACGCTTGACTGGCTGCGAACAGACGCGCGGGCGTGGAGGCCGCAAACTGCTGGGGCCACGGGGTGCCGTTGCCGCCGGGATGAGCGGCCGTCTGGCGACGAGGCCGGCGCGGGCAGGAGTGAGGGCAGGGGTGCGAGGTCGGCACGGGGATTGCGGTATGGGCGGAGGAGGATCCCATGCGCGAGATGGCACAGGGGTACCAGGGGTAGGGAAGAAGGGTAAAGGGGTAGGGAAGAAGGGTAAAAGGGTTTTTGTTCAACAACATTTATGGACTACATTTATGGATTTTAGTCTATTTTAGTCTATGTAACCAAACAGGGGTGGAACTAAAGGAACCAAACAGGATCAAAGGACTAAAGGCTTTAGTCCTACTTTTTAGTCCAAGTGTTTGGGTGTTTAGTCCAACTAAAATACACATTTTAGTCCAAATTTTAGTCCATGGTGGGAACCAAACACCCCCTAACTTTTATACGAGACCACAACTCTTGGTAGCGTGCGTTGGGCTTGCTCTTACGTGTGAGCATCTCAACTGGAGAGGGAAGATCTGTTTCCCTCCAAGGAGAGGTGGGAGAAGCAGAAGTGGTACAGGGGCAACCACGGAAGCAAGTCAGAGGCCCGGAGCACACTCAGAAATGGCAACAATACAATGACAACACAATCAAGGCACGGCTACTAAAGTCAAAAGTTAGATCATTTTGTTGGATACTACTCCGTAGAAAGGCGCCAGGGTCATGTTTAGTTCACTCCAAAATCCTAACTTTGTCACTATGCAAAAAGAAGATTCCCCATCACATCAAACTTGCGGTACATGCATGGAGTACTGAATGTAGATGAAATCAAAAACTAATTGCACAGTTTTATTGTACTTTGCGAGACGAATCTTTTGAGCCTAATTAGTCAATATTTTAACAATAATTCACAAATACAAACGAAACGTTACAATGTTGCTACAATAATTTTAGTTGCCTAAAGTTGGGCAACTAAACAAGGCCCAGGATTGCTACCTTGATAAGAAATGTGATCAACGATGCACATATCTGATTTCATTGACCTCGTGGATCGGTGCTACCCAACCTTTAATTAGCCCCCTGTTTAAAGCCAAACGCAATCAAATCTGTATCCTCCCGCGGAAAAGCTCACGAAAGCACCCCCTGGACGGCCGATTCCTCGAACACCTTTGCTTGTCGATGCCATGGGGGCGCCGTCCCCCGCGGTTTGGCGGCTGGAGGACGCGGTCATCGCGAGGCTCCGTGCCTGCGCCACGTTCCGGGACGTCCTCCGCGCGCACGGCCACGCCGTGCGGCTGTGCCTCTCCCAGAGCAGCTACGTCGCCACCCAGATCGTCCACCTCTGCAACGCCCACGGCCGCGCCGAGCACGCCGCGCGGGTTTTCGCCCAGGTCCCCGATCCGAACCTCCACCTCCACAACGCCATGATCAAGGCCTACGCGCAGAACCACCTCCACCGCGACGCGGTCGAGGTCTACGTCCGCATGCTCAGGTGCCTCCCGCTCCCTTCGAGCGGGGGATTCTCCGGCGGCGACCGGTTCACGTACCCGTTCCTGCTCAAGGCCTGCGGCGGCCTGGCGGCGGTCGAGCTGGGAAGACAGGTGCACGCGCACGTGGTGAGGTCTGGGTGCGAGGCACACGACATCGTGCGGAACTCCATGATCGAGATGTACACGCGATGCGGCGACCTGTCGCTCGCGCGCAAGGTGTTTGATGAAATGCGGAACAAGGATGCGGTGTCCTGGAACACGCTCATCTCGGCGCACGCGAGGCTGGGGCAGATGAGGAGGGCGCGGGCGTTATTCGATTCAATGCCAGACAAGACGGTGGTTTCCTGGACGGCGTTGGTGTCCGGGTACACAGCAGTGGGCGACTTCGCCGGCGCAGTCGAGGTGTTCAGGCTGATGCAGATGGAAGGCTTCGAGCCAGACGACGTCAGCATCGTCGCGGTGCTGCCGGCCTGCGCCCAACTGGGGGCCCTGGAGCTAGGCCGGTGGATATACGCTTACTGCAACAAGCACGACATGCTGCGCAAGACATACATCTGCAACGCGCTGATGGAGATGTACGCCAAGTGCGGGTGCATCGACCAAGCGCTGCAGCTGTTCGACGGCATGCCCGAGAAGGACGTCATCTCGTGGAGCACGGCGATCGGCGGCCTCGCGGCGCACGGGAGGGCGCGCGAGGCGGTCTGGTTGTTCGAGGCCATGGACAGAGAAGAAAGGGTGAGGCCGAACGGCGTCACGTTCGTGGGGCTCTTGTCCGCCTGCTCCCACGCGGGGCTCCTGGACGAAGGCCTGCGGTACTTCGACCGCATGAAGGAAGCCTACGGCGTCGAACCCGGCGTCGAGCACTACGGCTGCCTCGTCGACCTCCTCGGCCGGTCAGGGCGAATCCAGCGCGCTCTGGAGACCGTACGAGGCATGCCGGTTCCCGCCGACGCTAAGATATGGGGGTCGCTGCTCAGCGCGTGCCGCAGCCACGGCGACGTGGACACGGCCGTGGTGGCGGCCGAGCGCCTGGTCGAGCTGGAGTCGGGCGACGTGGGCAACCTCGTGATGCTCGCCAACGTGTATGCCTCGGCGGGGCGGTGGGACGACGTGGCGAGCACGCGGAAGGAGATAAGGAGCCGGAGCACGAGGAAGACGCCTGGGTGTAGCATGATCGAGGTGGACAACGTGGTGCGGGAGTTCGTCGCTGGGGAGGACCTGGGGCCTGAGCTGGGAGGCCTTGCTGCCGTGCTGGATATGCTGGCCTCGGAGCTTGCGGACGATGATGAAGAACTCATTGATTCAGATTGCTGGGTTAATGCAAACGTTTTTGCTAGTGACTGATTACTGTTAATCGGTCACGCAGATATCTTGCAAGAGCAAAATCAGAGATAAGCAGGCTCATTCCAGCAAGCAATGATTTTGGCTTGTCAGATTTTGGTCAGCGTAGCACTTTGATGCCAAGGGACTCTCTTCTGTAAAATCAGCATACAAGGTGGCACTGGCAAACAGAGATGCAAGTGATGCTAGCTGTGATGCCTCCGGATCTGATGTCCTCCGGCTCCAGGAGGAGTGAGTTTGAGTGGCACAAGATTTGGCAACTAAAAGTCCCCAACAAAGTTAAGACGTTTATATGGAGATTGGCCCATAATAGTCTCCAGGTGAGAAGGAAAATGTGGCAAGGCGTCGGTTTTACTGGACACTATATGTCCAGTAAGGTTGTAAGACTAGATGAGGATTGTAGGCATCTCTTTTTAAAGTGCAAGTACATCAAACAATGTTGGCGCCTATTGGCCTCATATCAGAATTTAGCCGGAAGAGGAAGCCTTCGAGCAAAGAAAGGAAGAGTTGGTGAAGTCAGAGTTCCTTCCCTAGATTCATGGAAGGACTTTTTTTAAAAAAAGGTTTCAAATTGATCGAGAAATGAATGATGAGTTGTTTAAGTTCCTGCTGAATCCACCCGCGGATTCAATAGGCAGCCGCACCGCCGGCGGGCGAGACAGCAGACAGGAGCCGCGGGAAACCCCCCAGGCACAGACACGTCGGACTCCACGCAGACCGACATGGCCGGGACGAGCCACTAAACCGTTGACAAGTCACCGCCGAACTGGCCGCCGCCCCGGCCACGTGCGCCCCCGCCGTGCGCCGGCGAGTCGCGGTTAGTGGCTGGGGCCCGGGATCCAAGAGTGCTGGCTCCCCACGGGCTCTTCTGGTCGCGGGATGATGGAACCGATTGGCTGCGGGCTCCGGAGATTGGCCCTTGCGAGTTGGTGCAAGCTCCCGTCGCTGTAGGCACATTCGGAAATGGGGGCGTAGATTTGGCCCTGGAAATTCTAGTTTAAGCGGGGTCGCTTTGCGGATATGCTCGCTGTTCTATCATGCGTCCGTGGTGATCGACGACACTTCACACTCGTTTAACTTTTTCTCTTTCAGTTTGCAGTTGCAGGCTTGCAGCTGCAGGCAAATTAAGTCCTCATTTCTCGGATTTCAGATTGATCAGCCATGATTCAGTTTGGCACTTGTGTTCCTGAGCGAACTGTGCTCGCGTAGTTTTTGGGTTGTTCTCTTCCATCAGATGGTCCGACGGAGCTGAGATTGAGGGATCCTGGAATTCTCTGCTTCTGCCTGACTCTTTCCATGATCCACGATCACCTTGGACCTTGGTTCGCCGGCCAGTTTCTGCACCTTTACGTGCGTCTGTTCCCTTCTCTTTTGTGCGTCTTATCTTGCGCAGACTTACAGCAGCACAGCATTAAGCCCATCTCTAATTTGCAGCTTGCCGACTGATCAATCACGCCAAAGATAGCGACTTCAGTCTCAGATATCTGGAATAGTTTATCGCCTCCCTGTGTAGCACGAACCCACATCGCAGCCTCAACCCTCACGCTGTATATATACGCCTCTGCCCGCGCATTCCCGCGTCCCATAAGTTCAGAACTCTCGCACTACACGCACTTCTTGGAGAGTCCGACCCGGCCATGGATGCCCGGATGCACTACTCCAGGCCGCTCCTCCTGCAGCTGCAGCAGGGGCCGGCCGTGAGCCCGGCTCCCGCCCCCGCTACGACGGCCGGCGCCGTTCCGGACGCTCTATCGGTTCCGGCGCCGGCCGACGCCTTCACCTTCCTCAACGCCAACGCGATCCTCATCCTCGCGCTCCTCGTCTGCGGCCTCGTCGTGGCGCTCGCGCTCCACGTCGTGCTCACGTGCGCGCTCCGCGTCACGCGCCGCGCGTGCCGCCACAGCGGAGCCGCCGACGGCGACGCCCCGCAGCAGGGCCCCGGGAACGGCACGGGAGGAGGAGGAGGCGCGGGGCAGCAGGCGGCGGCGGCGAGGCACGGCGGGAAGCCGCGGCGGCTGACGAAGCTGGTGCAGGCGCTGCCGTGCCTGGCGTACTCGTCGGGTCTGGAGCTGGCCGGGTCGTCACGGTCGGAGTGTGCCATCTGCCTCGCGGCGTTCGCGCGCGGGGAGGCCGTGCGCGTGCTGCCGCGCTGCAACCACGGGTTCCACGCGCGCTGCATTGACCGGTGGCTCGCGTCGCGCCCGACGTGCCCCACCTGCAGGCAGGCGCCGTTCGCCCAGACCACCGCGCTCCTGCAGCCGGACGGCTCCGGGCAGGCGCCGGCCGCCGTGCCGTTGGTGCGCGTGGTCATAGTAGGCGACCGCGTGGCCCGCCTTGTGGAGTCGTAGCACTTCGCGCGGTCGGCCGGTCTTTAGAGTGTTTGTACATTTGCAATGTGCTAGAGCCTAGCGGACGAAGCACTTTGGACGCGTTATGTTTACTGGGGAATATGGGATACTGCGCCTAATGGTGTTCACTGTTCATTTCCCTAGCTTTGGTTCTGTCTCCGTTTGTCTTTTAAACGTCTTGTGAAAGTCGTTCTGGTACTATGAATGTTGCATACAGGAAACGCTGGCACCAAGCTGAGCATGAGCCTGCGAGCTAATGGTTCATGGTTAAGCATACTGTCAGTCTGACAAACCTGTTTAAGGGTTACGTTTGCGCGTTGGGTGTTGGTCTATATCTTAAACATGTTCTCTTTTATATTGAAGTTGCACAAACAGTGGCATAACTGGTCTCTGGAATCTCCTTGACGTGTTTGCTCAGACGAGGAGATTGTTGATACGAATGGCCACTGGAATCTTGTTGATATGATATGCTATAGCGTCCTACAAAGAGCAGACGTTATTATTACAAAGCCAACCTGCTAACCAGCAGAAGAATATCTCACTGGACGAGCAGCATAGGTCAGTTCAAGCTGAACTAAGTTGAGCCCATAACAACAGAACGAGGTCGGCCCAACAGTCCGTGACGTCCTTCCAAAACTCACCAGATTCAGCGGACTGGGCAGAAAATTCAGTGAGCACAACTGAAGCTCATTTCTTTATCAGGTCGTTCTCCCAACCTCCGGGCCGTGTGCTTAACACAGCTTCAGGATAACGGACCATGGTTCGAATTAAAGCTACTCAATTTTGCGTCGTAGATTTGTTTTCGATTATGGTTGTAATGACCATGCGGTGTAACGTTGCCTTCCCATCAGAATATTTAATCAATTGGAGTCCAGCCATCATAGATATTTCTCCTGCAAATAGGAATGAAAATCCTACCCCCGGGGTGCCACACCCAAAAGTTGTGGGTGCAAAATTCCCCGCGCTTATGGACACTAGTTCTAATCCTCCAGCAGATACCCGACTTGCAACAACGGAATCCATCAATTCTAATGGCAGTCTAGCTCAAAGGTGAATGTACGGGTGCAAAACTCCACCTATAAGTGCAGGTGTAGAATTTTCACCCGTTAGACAATGTGTTGATTTTTACTCTGCCCGTGCTGATCTGTTGCAATCCCTACCTGTAGACCCTGTGTTTGTGATACATCGTAGTTGTTCGTTAGTTCCTACAATATTATGTGTGTCCACGAGCAGAGCCAAACCTACGATAGGGGAGGCTTATCTCCCTTCTTCTTACTCTACTTTTTTACATTTTCTTCCTCCTCTTCTTCCATAGCTATAATTTTTAGAAAGGGTTCCATGAGCTACGGTGGTCGGGGGAGGGGAGCTGGAGTGTAAAACCTCGGGTGTTTAGCATATCATTATGTATTAATCTTCATCATCACATGAGCATAAGCATCTTCATATGATTGTTTGAGGGGAGAAAAATTACACGAAGATTTTTCTGCCCTTGGGAATAGTGCGGGCATACCAATGTACTATGTACATAAAGAAATAACAGGAACAAGGACTTTATTAATCTTTACAGAAAAATAAATACAAGTCCCTATGCGCTCCATAGTCTGCTCACAGCGATCTTGTCTTGGGCGATATAGTTTTCTGGTTCCTAGGGCCTCAGAAGGCTCCTAGTTAATCACCTCCGCAAGTCTTGCTTGACGAAGTACCTTCGATTCCGCTGCTATGGTCGTCATTTTCAGTCTGCGCTTCACGTTCTTCATGCATGTGTGGTGTTGATGTGGGTGTGGTGCCGACGTCATCCATAGCCTTGTCAGTCCATGAGCCTGTGTAGTGTAGCTGGGACATCAGCTCTACCTACCCGCGTCGTCCATCCTCATCGGTGTCGTACGACGCGTGGTAGTTGTAGTAGTGGTTGGTCGGGGATGCATGGGTCAGTGTAACTAGAGCCGAGTGGACGTCAAGACAGGGTTGATCGTCGAGGTGGCGATGGCCTCCGGGCGTCTTGGCAGAAACACAGGAAGCCACGAACTCCAGGATGGGCTCCCTTGCTTGCTTTCTAATTGGCTCATTGGTGCACATGCATGCGCACACACACACGCGGTTTTAAGTACGTGTTGACCGGATTAACCATTAAGAAGATGGTTACGGACTTAAGCCGATTTAATTGGGACGGTTCTGCCACATTTAATTGGAACGGTTCTGCCACATGGAGCCCCTACCAAATCCGCTCATGTATGCATGAGCTGCCTTCGCTCTCTTTTCCTTTTGAAAAGTCTGAAGGATGCTCGGATGATATGGTTTGGGGATAGTTGGTTTCGCTGGTAAGGGATGGCAGCTTGGTTTCTCAAAGTCGGTGAGGAGTGTGGACTGGTGAAGCAAGACAGCTATGGCGCTGCTGCCCGAAGATGATGGAGGACGTCTAGTAGGTAGTGTCGGGCGGGTGCAACTATGACAATGATGGGAAGGGCAATAAGGAGATTGCTGCAAGTGCAATAGAGTATCTAAGAGGGGATCAAGCTGGCGGTCCGTCTACGTTGGGCTAAATCAAGACCATACGTGACGTCATGGTAGGACATGATCAATGGGGTACAGATGAGAAAGGTTGGTATTAGAGTCGACTTGTGCTTAAGGTAGAAGGAGAAGGATGGATGTTTGACCTTCATCCAAAGGCGTAAATAATCAGGCGCTACAAATAACCCTAAAACCCTGTAGAGACACTTCCGTACTCTCTTAGGCCTCCTTCAGTGATGCTAACTCAATTAGCTAATGGGTATGTCACATCATATTATCAATATATCATACATGTATCCTTAAATTATATGAAGCTAACGCATGAGGCTATATAGATATAAGAGTTAGTGTTTGACTCTAATTGTTACAATATCTGTCTTTTCACTATCTTTTAGTCCTTATGAAGCTAACTCATGAGGCTATATAGATATAAGAGTTAGTGTTTGTTTGACTCTAATTGTTACAAGATCTATCTTTTCACTATCTTTTAGTCCTATGAGCTAGTATCACGAGAGAACCAAGTTAGAACACAACATGAGCTCATTTCGTCGGGCCATCCGCTGAATGGCGTGAAGAAAGAAAAATTGGGAATAATTAACAGTGCGGCCAGCATCAGCCGGCAGCGATGCGTCAGTAGCCGGCGGTCGCCAGGCGCCGGCGTCGAGGGGCCTACAGAGCAGCCAAATTCTCCGCTGGCACCGACGTGGTAGCACCGCTTTGGCCACCGAAAGTTTTGTTGCGACGGCGACGGCTAGGCCGGCCCGGCGTAGCCTTTCGGGCCCTTTTGTGTGCCGTCCCCCGGTACCAGCAGGCAGCAGGCCGGACGGGTCCCAGGAACAGTCGAACAGAGACGAGTCCCGCACGTCTCAAGCTTTGGGGTACGCTCGGGACGTGTCGATCGAGAACGACACGTGCTGATTCCTTCGCGTTACGTGGAATACAAGCGGCTCAGGGGAGCAAAAGGTTCGGGACGAGCCCCCCGCGGTCCGCGTCGCGCACGCAGGCACGCCGCCCCCGGCCGTTTTCTACGGGCGGGGGCAGGGGCAGCACACCCTTCCTTTTCTCTTCGAGGAGAGGACGGCGGAGGCGTGTAGTATAAACCCCAAGCTCCGCCCGTCACGCCGCCCATCCGTGCGTTTTCCTTCCTTTTCTCTTGCCTTGCTTGCTCCCGAGGCTTTGCGTCATCATTTCCTCGCCGATCGGGTTCTCCAGAGTTCAGAGTCCGGACAGGACGAGCCGCCGTCCGCCGAGGCGATCGCCACTCCTCTTTGAACAGGTGATTCTCCTCCCCTCATCTCTCTGGTCCAAACCCTTTGCTGAATTGTAGTACTTCTCCTCCCATAGATCGCTTCACCAGGTTCCGATTTGCGGTCTCTTGTGAATTTTTTTGTGGTTTCCGCGTCCAGCGGTGCTGTTTTCTCGTGGTTTATTTGGTGCGCGGTCGATCCCTTCGCAGGGCAAAGAAATTCGCTGGATGTTTAGTTGATGCGCTATCCTGCTGCGTGGTATAGCCTGTAGTAGAATTGTGCTATGGCGCTGTCACTATCGAAATATTAGGTCCACCCGTGTGCCAGTGGTGAGCTCCTAACGGACGTTTTAGCAGAAAAAACAAGAAGCTGTGAATTAACCTGAAATCGTAGAAACTGCTGCTGTGAGCCTTTCGGTTCCACGCTGATCTGTAGTTGCCAGGGCCCAGGGGGTGGTACTTAGTGTATCAGTGTGCAGTAATGACTTGATGAATGCATACACATAGCAGCAGTAAAGGCTAAATTATGTAGACACAATGTTTTCGCTATTTTGACAAATATCTCCCAAATGAGTTCTTTGTTTATTGCGAATCCATATGTGATGAATAATGATATCTGCTTTATTTTATAAAACCGAGATCACTGGGGAGCAGAATTTTTTCTATTAAGTCCACCTGTGTGACAGTGGTGAGCTAGTAATAAACTTTTTAGCAGAAAATAAAGAACCTGGGAAATTAACCTCAAATCATAGAAACTGCTGCTGTGATCCTTTCGGTTTCCAGCTGTGCAGTAATGATTTGATGAATACATACATATAGGAATAGTAAGGCCAAATTGTGTAGATAAATTTTTGCTGTTCGGACAAATCTCTCCAAGAGTAGTTCTCCGTTCCTCAAGAAAACCTTGTGTGATGAATGATGATATCTGCTTTATTTTAGAAAACTATCAGTTGAGAGCAGAGTTTGTCTGATCCAATGTACGCGAATATACACATGGCACAAGCAAAGGAAAAATAATTGTTGATTTTTTTAACCATGAAAAGAAGGGGTATTTGATTCCCGGTCCAGGCAACATAACTAGTATTGAAAATTCTGCATTTTTCTCTGAATGTGTACTGAACATTGATCTCTGTTACAGAAAACTCGAAAATGGCTGACGAGGATATTCAGCCTATTGTGTGCGACAATGGCACTGGAATGGTCAAGGTTATTATCCCGCGCAAAGAAGTTTTCAATAGAGCTATTCTAATCCCATCAACTAATTGATGATCAACTCTTGATATTAACAGGCAGGTTTTGCCGGTGATGATGCACCAAGAGCCGTCTTCCCAAGCATTGTGGGAAGGCCACGCCATACTGGTGTCATGGTTGGCATGGGCCAGAAGGATGCTTATGTGGGCGATGAAGCTCAGGCAAAGAGAGGTATCCTGACACTGAAGTACCCAATTGAGCACGGCATCGTCAACAACTGGGATGACATGGAGAAGATTTGGCATCACACCTTCTACAACGAGCTCCGTGTTGCGCCTGAAGATCACCCTGTATTGCTGACTGAGGCCCCTCTCAACCCCAAGGCCAACAGAGAGAAGATGACACAGATCATGTTTGAGACCTTTGAATGCCCGGCAATGTATGTTGCCATCCAGGCCGTTCTTTCCTTGTACGCTAGTGGGCGGACAACCGGTAAGATTGCTGTTACCATGGAAATGGGAATATTTACTACAAAGATCATAAGGTAGGAGTAGAACTGACACCATTTCTCTCTGTGTGTGCAGGTATCGTGCTGGACTCTGGTGATGGTGTGAGCCATACCGTTCCAATCTATGAAGGATACACACTTCCTCATGCTATTCTTCGTTTGGACCTTGCCGGCCGTGATCTCACCGATCATCTAATGAAGATCCTCACAGAGAGAGGGTACTCCCTCACGACAAGTGCAGAGCGTGAAATTGTCAGGGACATTAAAGAGAAACTCGCGTACGTTGCCCTTGATTACGAGCAGGAGCTGGAAACTGCCAGGAGCAGCTCCTCTGTTGAGAAGAGCTACGAGATGCCTGATGGACAGGTTATCACCATTGGATCAGAAAGGTTCAGGTGCCCTGAGGTGCTCTTCCAGCCATCTCTTGTTGGCATGGAATCTCCTGGCATACATGAAGCTACATACAACTCCATCATGAAGTGTGATGTTGATATCAGGAAGGATTTGTATGGTAACGTTGTGCTCAGTGGAGGATCTACTATGTTCCCTGGGATTGCTGATCGTATGAGCAAGGAGATCACGTCCCTGGCTCCTAGCAGCATGAAGGTTAAAGTGATTGCACCACCAGAAAGGAAATACAGTGTTTGGATTGGTGGTTCTATACTGGCCTCTCTCAGCACTTTTCAGCAGGTACATACTGTTAGGCACCATATCCATCAAGTGCATACTAACATACTTGTACGTTGCTGCAAGATTTTCATTTGTTCATTTACATACATATTTGCATGGTATATATGATTTCCTCAAAAGTTGTAGATGATAGATGTGCTCACCCTGGGTATTTTAGATGTTGCTCTGACCTAGGTTAGTCAGAAGTGGTGAAGCGCCACCTGAGTAGAAACTATCAATATTCTAGGAGTTGAACATGGCTACTGCCCACTGCTAGGGCCTGATTTAGCGATAGACATAAGCGGAAAGTGGAATATCAACTATAATTTTATTAGAACACAATTAAATATTGTGATAGCGCGCTATACAATTTTCTTGCAGTGTTTAACTCTCTCTGCACTTCAAATTGGCTCTGACTCTGGGTAGTTGTTTGGCAGATGTGGATCGCCAAGGCAGAGTATGACGAAACCGGTCCCGGCATTGTCCACATGAAGTGCTTCTAAGTTTCTGAGTGAAATTTGACGTCCAAGAGGTTGCCGGCTTGTCAGTCCGTTGCCTCGAAGCAATACAGAAAGGGCAGAGGCAGAGTATAAGTGGACAGAAATACAGTAGCCGTGTACCTAGGTCGTGATAATGAATTAAGCATCAACACATTATATTCTGTGGTGTTTCATGCCGTTTGGAGTGGATTGTTCGTGTATTTGGTGTACTGTTTAGTTCGCGGTTTATTGGTTCCGGCTGATGCCTATGTGGCTATGCGAGCCTAAGATAATAATACAGGATGAAGCAAACCTGTGCCTTTTCTCTCGTTCCTTTTCCCGGAAGACCCTCGTTGTGCCCTTTTTGTTGCCGTGCAGTCTCATGTCTATGTGTCGAAATTTCACCCAGATGCTGCATCAGATGTCAATATGTCATCATCAGTAGTCTGTTCATTGCAAAACGGTCCCTCCCCACAGGAATGGGGAAATCAAAGCGAGACATTCTTGTACTGCTGGGCCAGAAGCTGTGAACCAACAGTATCCAGCCCACAGCCCACGCCCGCACGGCAGTGTGGGGCCCTCGACTCCCGTCGCGCAACCGCAACCAATCAAAACGCAGGAAACCCCCGCCCACGGATCACCCCCTACGATCCGTGTGCCTCCCACCAAAACCAATCGGAGCCATTCAATCTCTTCGAATCCAACGCTCGGAACCGCGCCGCGCCTCCCGAAAACCAAGCCCACCGCCGCCGAAAATACGAAAATTTCCCAGCCTCCCGCCCACCCGCCGCCTACATAAACGCCTCCCCCCTCCGCACTCTCTCCTCACTCCAATTCCCCAATTGCCAAATCCTCCTGCAACCTCGCGCCCTCCACTTCCCAACCCTCCCGCTCCGATGGCCCGCACGAAGCAGACGGCGAGGAAGTCCACCGGCGGCAAGGCGCCCCGCAAGCAGCTGGCGACCAAGGCGGCCCGCAAGTCGGCCCCGGCGACCGGCGGAGTGAAGAAGCCCCACCGCTTCCGCCCCGGCACCGTCGCGCTCCGTGAGATCCGCAAGTACCAGAAGAGCACGGAGCTGCTGATACGCAAGCTCCCCTTCCAGCGGCTGGTGCGGGAGATTGCGCAGGACTTCAAGACCGATCTCCGCTTCCAGAGCTCCGCCGTCGCCGCGCTGCAGGAGGCCGCCGAGGCGTACCTCGTCGGGCTCTTCGAGGACACCAACCTCTGCGCCATACACGCCAAGCGCGTCACCATCATGCCCAAGGACATCCAGCTCGCGCGCCGCATCCGTGGCGAGAGGGCCTAGAGGGCGTGGTTCGCCGTCTTTTGTGGTGCCTGCCTGATCGGGGGAAGTGTAGAGATGTGTTCCTAAGTCACTTAGCCTGTGTTATGTCGTTGTGAGGTAGAAGTTTTATTTCTCGTGATGTGGTTCTGTCCTGGTGATGTAGCGTCTGATGTAACCTCTCATTATCATCAGCAATGGAAACTTAATTATCTGATATTGGATCTGTGCTCTCCAGTTCATTGTTTTTGTGTCCTGGATCTCGTTCAGCACATGAGGCCTTCTTTAATCGGATGCTAACGTTTCTGTTTATCTGATATCCCACCTGGATGTGCTCAGCTTTGAAGGATGGATGTTGCCTTGTCAATGACCTCTGCTCTACCGAGCTATCCTGACCCTTTCTTGTGCATCATCCTCTAAGGAAGAACGTAGGCTAAACTTTTTGATTTTTTATTATAAAGGCTTTTCAGCTTGGTTTCATTTAAAATTACTAAGGTTATCTGGTTCATGTTCTGAATGTGATGACTGATGAGTTGGCCTAGGGTGTTGTTCACCAAATTAGGACTACTCGGATCCTTTCTGTACCTTTTAGCAGTGTGTACCAACTGTTGAGCCATTCAACATTCAGTCTGAGGCATTGCATTTTCTCAGTTCTGCTATGTTCAGAACTTCAGATCTAGAATTTGAGACTCGTATTTGTGCTTCGTTGTGTTGTGGAGATTTCGTTGTGCAATTTGCAGTCATGGTTTTCTGGATCTTTGGTTGTAGTGTGCAGTTGTGATTCAGTGTTTGAATCTATGATCTCATTTTTTTGACAATGGAAATGGTGGTTGTATGATCTTAAACTAGTGCTGTTTGATATGTGTTGTGCGTTTATGTTCTGCCATTATCTCTGATTTCAATTGTATTTTGCCTAATTTAACTGTTCTGAATATTTCCATATCAAGCAGCATGTGCGAAATTGCTTCTTGTATTCAGGTTAAGTGAGTCAAGTCAATCCATTTCAAATAGAACCAAAAGTTCACCCTGGTTTGCTGAAAGCGTGAATCCAGTTCAATTCCACTTCAAATTTCATGGCTCTGTATCAGAAAGGTTACCTGGTTCTGGCTGGGTCTCAGATTCTCTGAGCTTATGTCCATGTATCCAGTTCATTGCCCTATCTATAGCAGCAGGGTAGTAGCACTGCAGGTTTGCTAAATTCAGTGCTGCAATTCCCGTATCCATATATCTCAGACTGGATCACAAATCACACAGCGATCCTTATATGTTTCTTAACCGTGTCTAGATGTATAATCACAAAACTTTAAGGTCAACTTTCAGGCATGAGCATGCCTTGCTGATGTCCTGAACCATCGTAATTTCTCATTTGCCGGTATTTTCAGTGCTCCTTGGTCGCTGTC
The DNA here is from genome assembly GCF_005286985.2 of Setaria viridis. NCBI lineage: Eukaryota > Viridiplantae > Streptophyta > Magnoliopsida > Poales > Poaceae > Setaria > Setaria viridis. The sequence goes on from NC_048265.2 coordinate 17,810,760, forward strand.
TTCCAATGTACATCAAAAAGGCCAGAGACTAATGCGATCGAACAGTGCATTTTTCTTTCAGAAAGTAGTATGGGGTGCAGGTCTCCTGGCTTAATTCAGTCAAGCAACAACTGCATTCGCGTATGCTTTCGTACTTCACCCCGCAGGAGACTCCATTCGTTTGCTTGACCCGGTAAATAGAAGGTAAGTTTCTGACAATGATCTAAAAAATTTGTCTGCCCTGCCTGACTTATGCCATTATCTGTTTGTTGTCCAATGGATTGCTATTCAGTGTCCGTCACAGACTAAGAGGTTCATTGTAGCATGGCATTCACATGTAACGTTTGGGCAGATCAGCTGAAAGCAGCATGAACGAGTGCTGTAAGATTCAAGCAGCTGCATGCTCCACAAATTTCCTTTTAAAACAAAACTACTGGGTGGGTAATGGAGTTATTAGTATTGTGTGTTGAGTATTAGCCACCCAGAGTTCCAAACTGACGCAGCACATCTGAAGAAGTCCATGCCATGAAACTGTCCAAGAGGCTGATGACCAATGAGTGGCGACAGACTGACAGCATATGGCTCCATCAGATGTTCAGATCAGTAGAAAGCACTGCCGCCGGTTCGTCGTGAAACGCATTATCCAATGACATCTTCAGCACGTCAGTCAACTGAACGCGACGCGTTACCGTTCTGAGGAGCGATTGCCTGTAAGGTTGTGATTGCGGGCTTAAGCCTTTGAAACTTGTGCAAGTACCGGGCAGTAGAGCTACCGATTATATTAAAAAGAAGAATAAACCCAGACTGAACGAACAACAAAGAAATAACACCGGCTGGTTGGATCGGGGTATCAACCCGTGCCGTACCACGCCAACGCACAACTCAAATGTGCAAGTACTTCTGTCCTGTACTTTTGTTTACTGCTTTAAAATATGACAGGTTCGAATTGGTCAAACCTGCAGTCGTCGATGGATGGAGATGCTGAAGCTGGACTGTAAGGTGATTGGCCACCTTCCCACCTCAGTGTCTCACTCGTCTCGCACCATTTTCATGGTTGCTGAAGAGATGATGGATGTTTCGGGCATCGAGCAAACAAGGTTCATTTCTGGGATCGCACCACCAATCCCCGTAGAAAGGGGGGAGAAGTTGTAAAATTTTGTGGCAAAGGTGCGCATACTTATCGCACGATCTGCTCAATCCACCGTGTACCGATTCCGGAACAGGCCTTAACGGTGTGTACGCGCTTGCAAATGGACCCCGGCAGGGCCAGGAATCTAAGGGCATGGAGGCAAAACTCAGGCAAGCCCAGCTTTAGCCACCAACCCGATCGTGATATGGAATAAAAACGTCTCGTTCCGTCGCTGCCGGGTAGCAAAGGCGCTGTGTCCCTGGTGCCAGTTGCCAGCTGAATCGTCGGCACAAGGAGAACGTTGCAGCGAATCATCCTACCAGGAATCCAGTCATCCACCCAGCCAGCCCAGTTGGCCTTCCCCCCGTTTCTCGGGCACGCTTCCTTTGCTTGACCGCACGGTGCGAGCTTCCCCGTTCCTGATGAGCACATCGCGGTAGATATCCGCACCCATGCGGATCAGATCAGACGTGGAGTCCGCAGCCCCCATCCAACCGCCGGCCAGCACCACCACACCGAGGCCCGAGCCCCTCCGGCCCCTATTTCAAGCCACGGACCCTAGCCTAGCCTCCTCCGGCAGATCAGATACCTCACCGGCGTCACCGCACAGACGCACACGCATCCTCCGTTGCTTTGCTCACTTGTTGCGTTGTTGTAACCATCCACCGCTCCCGAGTCCCGAGCCCCAACAATTTGCCAGTTCATTCCGCGCCGCGATAATCGGCACCGGACCCTGGCCTCTACTCCGGCAGATCAGACGCCGCACCAGGCACCGCACACGCATCCTCCGTTGCTGGTCAGTTGTAATTGTAACCATCCGCCTCTCCCAAGCCCCAACAAATTGCCAATCCTCACCGCGAGAAACGGCGCCGCTCAAAGATGTCGTGACGCGCTCGCACCGTCCGTCCCGCCCGCCCGTCCGTCCCCGTCGCGCCACAGGACAAGGCATCCCAACCGCCGCCCATCTCCTATCGTCATCAGGCATCTGCCGATCATCCCTGGGGCCTTAACTCCTCCCAGCTAGCCTCACCGTCCCCAAACAGAGTCCAAAACCCGTAGACGTGCGGGCAGCGCGAAGGCGGGCGGTGATCCGGCCTGATCAACCGAGAGCGGAGAAGATGGACCACGCGGCGGAGGCGCAGCGGACGGACCTGATGACGATCACGCGGCACGTGCTCAACGAGCAGAGCCGCCACCCGGAGTCCCGCGGCGACTTCACCATCCTCCTCTCCCACATCGTCCTCGGCTGCAAGTTCGTCGCATCGGCGGTCAACAAGGCAGGGCTCGCCAAGCTCATCGGCCTCGCCGGGGAGACAAACGTCCAGGCAAGCAACCACCACCACACGCGCACTTTCACGGGTCATGGCCAAGCCATGATCGATTCTTCGCCTTTCATGTGTAGACAAGCGTGCTCTGAATTACTACTACCCTCTGAGACTCTGACGGGGTGGGGCCACGGTGATCCTATGAACATTTCACATTCGTTAGCTGCATAATCCTTCTGACTGACCATGCCTGGGTCACTACGCTCTGTTATACTATCGTTTCTTCTTATTTTTTATGCATACCTGATCCAAGCGATATTTTTTTGTCACTTGATTTGATTTTTCTTGGCCCTCATTGACATTCAAGAGCGCGCTGCAGGGTGAGGAGCAGAAGAAGCTTGATGTGCTCTCCAACGAAGTCTTTGTCAAGGCGCTCGTCAGCAGCGGCCGCACCGTAATGCACTCTCCTACACATCCGTACACGTTCCCATGTTTCTCCCATAAAAAATTCATCAACACTACTCCAGTTCTGAACTTAGCCAATCACATGTTTCGTGGGAAAAAAAACACACACCCTTACACGTTGACTTTGCGTTTGCGTGCAGTGCGTTCTTGTATCTGAAGAGAACGAGGAGGCCATATTCGTCGACCCGGCACTCCGTGGAAAGTCAGTGAATTCAGTCACCTTATGTTATTTTTAGTTGCTTGTTACTAATTGTTTTGACGACTTCTTGTTCTACAACATCATACTGTTGCTTTCTCTGACTGTGACATGCACGGGATTCCTATCTGTTCAGGTACTGCGTTTGTTTCGATCCACTGGATGGTTCCTCCAATATTGACTGTGGTGTCTCCATCGGAACAGTACGTGTCATTATCACTTTAATATTGTTTCCACCTGTGATCTGTACTAGTAAATGAGTCAAACGAGATGAAAAAGATAGGATGTACTGATCTCGATCTGAGTTCCAATGAAATGGACCATGTTTACCTTTCTAAAGATACTATATCCATTATCAGCAAGTGCATATCTCAGTCGATGCCTTACTCCAATAGTTAATTAGAAATCTGTGGACCTTTTTTTCTGAAAAAGAAAAATTATGCCGACTTTAATTTTAACTAGTTTTAGCTGCTAGAGCTCTTAACATCATTACTTGTTATATTCTGTTTGGTTCTACAGATCTTTGGGATTTACATGATCAAAGATAAAGACAATGTGACTTTGGATGATGTGATACAACCTGGAACAAACATGCTTGCTGCTGGCTACTGCATGTATGGGAGTTCCTGCACGGTAATTATGTTTACTGAATCCATTTTACCTTCAGGTTATTTTTTTTACTCTTCTTCTTGAATTGACTGCTGCTGTGGATTATGGCAGCTTGTGTTGAGCACTGGGAATGGAGTCAACGGTTTCACTCTTGATCCTTCCCTTGGGGAGTTCATACTGACTCATCCGAATATCAAGGTCACTAACAAAATAACTTTTTTTTTTCTTGAATAGGATGATCATGAAACAAAATAATGTTTCTATTTTTACACCTGTAATCCTTCTTTTCTTGTGCAGATACCCAAGAAAGGGAAGATCTATTCTGTCAATGAAGGGAATGCCAAAAACTGGGATGCGCCGACAGCAAAGTATGTAGGGATCATTTTATTTTTATTTTTTTTTGAAAAACCATCATTTTATTTATAGATATTGAAGTGTCTTAAGAAGTTGGCTAAATTTCCAGCTAACATTGCAGGTATGTGGAGAAATGCAAGTTTCCCCAGGATGGTTCGTCGCCTAAATCATTGAGATATATTGGAAGGTACTCATTTTCCACCAATGCATATCAGTATTTTACAGTTTACTTTCTTTTGGTTGTGAACCGCATGTGTCTGAAGTTATTTGAATCCTGTTGCTCTTTCTTTCATTGAACTAAAATGGTTGAATTCTAATGTTATGGTCCTTAATGGTTCACAGTATGGTTGCTGATGTCCACCGTACCTTGCTATATGGAGGCATATTTTTGTACCCAGCTGACCAGAAGAGCCCAAATGGAAAACTCCGGTATATCAAGGCTGACAACCTTTCTCTTACTATATCTAGAACTGTAGTTCAAATGCTTATAACTATCGTTATAATCGTTATAAAAAATGCTTATAAATATACAAATCCTGAACTTGGTTCTATGTGGAATAACAGTGTTCTGTACGAAGTCTTCCCAATGTCATTCCTGATGGAACAAGCTGGAGGTCAGGCTTTCACAGGCAAACAACGGGTGTGTCTCAGATCTTTTTTCTCAGATCCCAAATTCCACCTGAAAAACATTGATGCTACAAATAGCACATCCTCCTGTGATTTTGGTGCATTTTAACCTACAAGTAGAGCTTGATGATAAAAGGCACTATGGCCACACTTTTACCAATAGTTGGCATGCCATAACTGAAAACTCTGCTGCTAAATTTACAACGCAGGCCCTTGAACTTGCTCCTACTAAGCTTCATGAGAGATCCCCAATATTCCTGGGGAGCTACGATGATGTTGAGGAGATCAAAGCATTGTACGCTTCAGAGTCAAGCACCGTTTGATTGTCCTCCTGACTTCCTGAGTGTATCATTCTCCGGAGGGGGACACTGTAACTGTATTGATCAGATATTTATGTTCTGATCTTGCCTTCCTGGCCTCAATGTAAAATATTCACACTATACAGACACAGTACAACTCAATAAGCTATCAAGGCTTATGTTTCATACTCATTTTACTTGCTATCGTGATTCCTTAATAAAATTTGGATTCAAAACATATGAAGACATGTTTTGAAACGAACGTGGCAGGAGATCTACCGATTGTACTAAAAAGATGAAGGCATGTTACTTGTGAGATTTTACTTGGTTGCTGGTTCTGGATGTTTTGTTCATCATTGGATCTGTGATTGTACTCTCTAACAATCCTTTACATTGATCTGATGCATAGCAATTAGACTACTACTGTCGACGTGTCTTTTAAATTTTGGGGAAAATAATGGCTTTATTACTCAACTCACTTGTAAAGCCGGTAGCTTCCCTAAAAAAAGTGAGAGAAAGGCTGGTTGGTAAATTTTGCCTAAAAAAAGGTGAGAGAAAGGCTAGTTGGTAATTTTCCCTCAAAAAGACTGGTAGCTGCCGTGTGCATTGATACAGAAAAGATTTTTTTTTTTGAAACTGTAGGCCCAGCAGAGATTGTCGGACTTGTATTAATTAATAAAGGAGAGAGTTACAAGGTCTAAGCCAATATGTACAGTCGTATGTAAAATGGAACGAAAAAGTGATCACTCTCCCAATTGACAGATAGCGCCCAGGTGTTTTGAGCCGGCCAGGATCCAACATCTCGCTTCCTCCTTGATCTTGCTGAGTATTTGTTGAAGACTTTGGAACTTGCGTTGAAAAACTTTAGCATTGCGTTCCTTCCAAACTTCCCAAGATACTAGCATTGCATTCCTTCCAAACTTCCCAAGATACTTCCAAACTTCCCAAGATACTAGGATGATCACCTTCCAAACTTCCCAAGATACTAGGATGATCAGAGATCGTAATCCCTTCAACGGGGCTCCGCTCAACAGAAAAGAAATTAAAACCAAGGGATGATCCAGATAAGTACTCAGGTATCCTGCCGAAAGTAAACCAGAACTGCAGTGCATTCAACACAACGGCACAAGACATCCAACCAAAAGACTCAGGTATCCTGCTGAAATTCTGTAGATGTCTCTGAGTGAACGAACACGTGACTGCAAGTATGCAACCGGTTCTTCAGTCCCTGTACCATCAGCAATATGTAGACATTCAAGCCAGAAGCAGGTCGACGAAACAACAAAATGACACACTATTAATTTTATGAGTAAGTTTATTTATTCATTCTTCAAGAAATGTAGGAGTACATAGATGAAACCACACTGTGGACAAATTTCAAAAAACTAATAAAGAGGAAGATACAGACTAATATCTCTGGGAGAATATGATCAGCAAGCATGCGACAACTCATGTGCTTTGCTGTTCATCAGATTCCAAATGTTCTGATGATTTGGTGCTTTTGCTTCAGATCGCATAAGATCTGGTAGGGAGAGAAAAAAGGGGCACGCTCTACCGCCTCAAGGTCTGCATAATGTACTGTCCGTACAGATCCCTGCACAAAACACCGCAGATTGTCAGTACCAATCCAGAGTTTCAGACTCCAATCTGATATGACTACACATTTTTTCATGCCATCTTCCAAAAAAAGGACCAGTACTTACATGGAGTACTGGATGGCTTCGCGGGCAGCTGCAGCAGGAAGGAAGTCGTCGACGGCCACATCCTTGTTCTCGTTCTTCTTGTCTGAAAGATTTGGGCAAGAAACCACAAAGTTGAAGGGACTAGAGAGTGTGCAACAGCAGAGACGTGTTTATATGGATTAGTGAGACGGCAATCATACAGTCTTCGAAGAAGCGTCGAATCTCCTGGAGGCGGTGAGGGGAGAGCTCGCTGATGTCGTTGTAGTGGCGGTACTCGGGATCGTCGGCGCAGACGGCTATGATCTTGTCGTCCTTCTCACCCTGTTCCAACATTTTGGGAATGACAGCATACCGTGAGATTGGGGCAAATACTTGCAGCTGAAAATCGAATTGCACAGAGCTAGATGGAAATGATTCATGTATTCGCCTGCCTGATCTATCATAGGCATGAGGCCGATGGCCCTGGCCCGGAGGAAGGCGCCGGGAAGAACTGGTTCCTGGTTGCCAACGGGATGCAGTTGTTAGAATAAAACAGGTGGATAATGCAGAGCACAATCAATTGAGCTTTGGGGCTAATAATCCTACTGAAATAAAGCCTGAGAGTGATGAGTCACCTGCATGAGGACGAGGACGTCCATGGGGTCGTTGTCCTCGCAGAGCGACCGGGGGATGAATCCGTAGTTATGAGGGTAGACGACGGACGAGTAGAGGACCCGGTCCACCTTGATGAGCCCCGTCTTCTTGTCCAGCTCGTACTTCACCTTGCTCCCCTTGGTGATCTCCACGACCTGCTCCAAGAACGCGCACCGGATCAAACATTCACGCTCCGTAGTGATTGCAACTTTGGATTGGGGGAGAAATGGGATCCAGGTACTTACCACGTTGAAGACGGCCGGAGCTTCAGGACCTGCAGGCACGCATGCACGGTCAGTCAGCTGATCGCGCGATTAAAGATTTCTGTCACGCCTCGCGTATCTATCTGGCAACTATCCGGTCAACTAGGAAGATTGGGGAGGGAGGGTGACGACGGGGACTCACCGATCTCGAGATCGTGCCATGGGTGCGCGGCGACGGACCTCCGCGACAGCGAGGAGAGGATCCGCTCGTTGAGCCGCGGCGCCCGGCGCTTGGGCTCCACCTCCATCACGTCCTCCTCCTCGGCGTGCCTGTTGGTGGCTCCCTTCTCCTCCTGGCTCATCTTCGGATCTCCCTGCTGGAACTGGAAGGCTGCAGCTGGTCGTCGTCGCCGGCTCGCCGCTCGTCTCACGTCGTGCTCGGCAAACGTCGGGGGTGAATGGGATACGGACGGCAAACGCTCGAGCGGCCCGCGCGCACATATAGGGGGGGAAGGGGGAGGAGCGCCGGAGCGGTGGCGTGGGGTCCCCGGTGGGTTGGTGGTGGGGGAGGCGTGGGGCCCTGATCGACGCGGCTGAGTCGTAGGCGGCACGTGGGATGGGAGAGTCCGCGGTGCCGAACTGCCGATGCGGTGCCGAGTTGGCGTCGGAAGCTTCGTCGTCGCGTCGCGCGTTATTGGCAGCAGCCCCGAGCTGTTCTCAGCTATCCATCCGGTGATCCGGCGGCCTCCCCGAAAGGTGGCGCACCGTGCGGGGACACGTCCGAACCGACAGGGCTCTCCGGTCCCAGCTCTGCTCTTCGGCTCGTCAAAAGTCACGCCAAACCAGAACGCACGTTCCCCCTGAAATCCTGAATGCAAATCGCAAAGCCAGCATTTGAAATCCCAAACCTGATGCTCTGGAAAGGGTTCGTGACTGCATTTTAAGTGCGGTCCTTCAAAAGGGAAAGCTAAATATTGGCATGCATCTACTCTGTTTTTCAGATCCTTTTGAGATCGTGATGCACATGATCATGTCACGACACCCACGTATTATTAAGCATAAAGAAACCGAAAGGTGGTGAAAACTAAGTCGTGCCGCACATGTTCGTTGGGCTCAACACTCGGAGAGACGGGCCATGGTAAATGGTGGTCAAGTAGCTGGCACGGATTGCGATCACATGGATCAATGTCAACTCAGTTCACACAATCACACAGCAGCAGAAAACAAGTGCTTATGAAGAGGACCAGAACACCACCAACCAGTCAATCCACGATTTGCTGGAACGATTGATCAATTGATGTCGTCCGCGGTACTGCACCCAGCCCGAGCCGATCACTGAATAAGATTAAGTTGACCAAACTGGGAAGTCAGATTCAAATACACAGACATTGTTGGAGTACAATGATCCTGTCTAAACATGTGCAGCGTCTCAGAAACCTGCTGCCTGCTTCTCCAGATAAAACTTTCCCAACCAGCTTTCGTAAGGATTGCAGAAGGAATGCACCGGCCCCAACTTTCACACCGTCCGCAAGGGTGGGGAAACCAGTATTACACCATCTCCTCGGACAAAAAGGAAGGGGATAGTGCGTTTGCTCGTCTGGAGGGAACACAAGAATAGTTAGTTCAATGGATATAAAATTCCTTCAGTGACAAAGTATCTGACAACATTTTGTATTGCCATATTGAATCACATCGTGCAGAATTTAACTTGACAACAGATGAGCAAATTTATCACACATGGCACGAAGTAAGAAAACAAAGAAAACTTCTTTCTACAAGAATAATTGCTTTCATATACACTGCATAGATCATTTGCGCAAACAGGAAACATGGTCAGAAACAGTGTGTGCTAGATGATTATCCAGAAACTCCAAATGCTGTTGCCTTGTTAAAGCCTTAAAGACAATTCATCACTAATTTAACTCATCGAATGCCAATTTCAAAACCAAGGCAGAGACATATGAAGTAGTTTTACTTGTACATCGCAAAAGATGAGTGGCTCTATAATTGCTGATACTACAACAATACAAACTTCACACTGTCATATTATATATCATGCTAGTGATTGATAGCATGTAATGTAACAATCTAGAGAAACCAGGTAAATGTTGCAGGCAAAACACTACAAGATACTCTTGCATGAGCATGTCGTGCATGTATCAGGACATAACTGAACCAAGCAAGCACAGATCAATCTACTGCTTATTTTGGTGAAGATTGACAATGCAGCAGAGCACGCAACAACCAGTTGCAGAATGAGGTTGGCAGACTTTCTGAGCAGCAAGCACTCCGTGCACTGCCCTGAAACCTTTATACCACCCCAGTGCAGGGACTCAAGTGGCGAGGATTCAGATACACCACTCATCAAGCTGCCATAGCACAACTAGCAGTAGGTCTAGCTTACTACAAACAATGGGATAACTCTGTGACAAAGTGAAGATGACAGAGGAAGATGAAAGGTTGTGAATACTACTGTTCTTTGTTTGGGCTAGGGATGTCGCCCTCCCATATATGGCCCTTTAAACTGAATGTGCAGAGCTACATGTGATTAAAAGGCTCTTATATGGGGGGAAGGCATCTCCAGCCAGAATGACAAACAACAATAGTCACAAGCATTCTCCTTCCTAGGTCTCTTGCACTTTGCCACAATGCTCTGCACCGCTGTCCATTCCAAGTTAGCCATGCTGCTCGTAGTGAAGCGACAACTAAGCAAAGGATATCTCTGAATCCTCACAGCTCCTGCTTGGGAGCAGTGTAAAGGTTTTCTTGGCAGGACATGGATTGCATTGCTACTCAACATCTTTGGCAAGTTGCCCAAGATGCCATGCTGATCATGCTACTGTGCTGCTTTCTAATCAGCACCGCAATGCATACTGAGATCAACGCATATCCTTTGACCTAACTTCAATGGATTGGTTAGCGCATCACTGGTCTAGTTTCATCCAGATACATGCATGCAATCCTCTGACTGCTTGTTCACTGGACCTTTATATCAATGGCTAGTTAATTGTGTATTGCAACATTATCTTGTTTCTCCATCGGGTTAGGTGGTGTTATCTAATCACTAGCACGATTGGTAGCAGTGGTAGTATCTTGACGCTGATTTGGTAGTCTGTATTGCTGTAGAATTAACCACCTTGACCCGGAGAAAACAAGGATGAAGAGCAAGTTTTGATATAATCCAGTTGGTTGAAACAGAACAGGTGCTAAATTTTTTTTGTTTAAATCAGAAAAAGGAACAGATGAGTTTAACCTTGCATCTCAGTCAAGCAATTCGCAGGCAAACCAGCAATTAGTTAGTATATTGGCATAGTGAATAAAAGATGACAGGCGCATATTACTAAGACAACCAAATCTTCAAATTTATACAGTACAACTGCTGATAAAGAATTGACTATTGGCCAGGACCTTGGCAAGATGGCATGACTGAATTCAGCAGAAGTGGAACAATCAAAACTGTCAGCCTTGGAGTCTTAGCTGTTGAGATGCCTAATAACTAAAACATATAAACAGTACTGAACTGATGATAGTGCAGTTTGCCAAATGCACGTGAATGATAATTGTGGGGCGTAGACACATGACTGTTGTGTGAAACAACAAGTAAAATGCTCTACACATATTTTTAACGCAATCAAATAAAGAGACTGCAATTTCCTCCTTGATAGACTATAAAAATAATTAATGTGTAAACTTGGAAATCAAGTTTAAGCCCTGAATAAACTGATAAATGTAGTTGAAAAAAGTAAGGAGTCAAAAGATGCTTACGCGAACGATTTCCTCATAAGTTTCATCATCAATTTCTACAGTGGTCACTGTCTCTTCAACATCTCCAAGTATCATATTGAGATGCTGATCGTATGCCTGGATTGGTGGAAGCATAAAAAGAAACTTAGAACCAAGAAAAATAAGAATGCATGCAATAGCAAAAGAAAACCAGGGTGTATCATTACATAACCAATACAAACATTCACAATGAATCAGTCGAGCAATCATGCCGGTACCAGACAAAACGTAATAATCACACAAGCAGATACGAGCTGCTAAGTTTTATGAAAGATAGCACAAAAGAAATGGAAACACAAGATCAAATGTCTTATGGACAACCAGTTGAGAGATGTATTGTTAAGCAACCCACTTATTATAGTGTCGAAGTCAGTATGATTTGTGACTATATGTTACATGTTGTTAATATTTCCAAATTACATAGGACGATTGCTGACTCTTCTAACTACGAGATCCAAAGCTGTTTATACTGATGATGTCTATAATGATAGTTTATGCTGCATACTTTCATCAAGAGAAAATAGATAGCATCAAAGTGTGTAGTGTTTCAGAGATGTTAGTATACTGGTATGAAACTGTGCAAGAGTATATGCGTCCAACATAAGAGGAAGCAAAATTTTCTCAGAAAAGGTTCTTAAAAAGTAAAATCTTATTATGTCTCAGTGCCTACAATTTGCCAATAAATCAAAATCCCAATATTTCGTATACATATTTCCTACCCGGAAGAATTACTAGTTACTACATTTTTACTTCTTCACTAACAGCTACCCCAACGAAGGAGCTTCTGGACCAGAAGCGCCTCCACGCCCATAAGAGAACAGAGCCTACCACAGCTAGAGGAAACCACGAAGGGAGACGAAACCTACATGGAGCTTGCCGCGGAGCTCGCGCTCGGAGCGGAGCTTGACGTAGATGCGCTCGTCGAGGCTGAGCCGTATCAGATCCAGCGGCTCCTTCACCGCCATGTCCTCCTCCGCCGCCATCGCCGCCGCGCCGCCGCTCCTCCTCCTCCCTTCCCCCTTCTCGATTCGCAACGGAAGCCTAAACCCTAGCCTCGATCCGAATCGAGCTCGCGGCCGCGGAACCAGCTATCGCTGCGCTTGTTTTGTCGGGTCGGATCCGTGCCAGGGAACTTGAACTCGTTTCCTTCACTTCTACGGGCCCAAATTTTGGCCCAAGATAAATGATTTTTAGGTGTGGGATACGGGCCTAATATACTTTCTGGGGGCCCGTTATCAGGTTTCCAGATGCTTTGGCTCTCCTTCATCCTCTCAAAAAAAAAAAATGGCTCTCCTTCAAGCAACCTACTACAAAATATAAGTAACCCCAAACATTCATACGCCAAGTCGCCAACGACCGGTTCATGTATGTGCAACCAAATCTGCCCGTCGTAAACACCAAAGCTTTGCCAGGTTGCACACCAAGCCCGGCGATCGTCAAGTTCACTATCCTTCCAGCCCGGCCTATAAACGCTGCTCAGTGAGTCACTCATCAGTCTCAGGGCCCGAACGCCGCAGAACACCCCGTGCCATCCTCATCATCAGTTCCCACAACTCCCTGCTGAATTGGCATGCAGCGGCTGACGCCCGCCGCCCTGCAACCGGCCGGCCATGTCCTGAAACCGCTGGAACACATCGCGGTCGCGGCGAAGGGTACGGTTCTGAACAGGGCGTCCTACGGGCTCCTCCGCCGCACCAACCATCCGCCGGCGCCGGCGCCTCTGCCTGCGCACTCCAACGTCCGTATAATGAGGCACCGCTCGTGCCCGGCGGCGAGGACGAAGGCGCGCGACGACGAAGCAGAGCCTGAGCCCGAGGCGCCGGCGCCGAAGCAAGGCGAGGAGGCAGCGGCGGCAGGACGCAACCGGGGGCAGCGCAGCATGGCGTACCAGATCTTCGAAGCCGTCTACCTGTGCGCCTACGTCTTGTCCTGGAGGATAGGCGAGCTCATCGTTGTGAATGCCGAGGATGCGCTCAAGAGGCTTCGTGGATACGTTCTCGAGAAATTCAACCAAAAGCGCTGACATGTTTATAGGTTCTTCAACAACTGATTTGTATTCTTTCAGTCCAATAAACGTGGGTGAGGTGCGACGTTTGTTCTACAAAACGTCGTCGTACTCATATGCCTACGATGTATATGCTTGATTCGAAGAAAGTTTCCCCTGCATAGGCTGTTGTCATACAGATTGTCTTAGTTGCAATGGAGATATGTGAACAAAAATATGGCAAAAAAACACATTACAAACACACATCCTCACATACACCCACACATGCACTTTTATGAATACACATACACGTTCTATTCTATCCCTACGGATACTTTTAAGAGACTAGCCTATAGATTTTAAGATTGACAAAATCACTGCATACACTTCTTTATCAACGGATATGTTGTCCACACACTAAATTTACCCATATGAACAGATTTTAAGCAACTAAGATATGCTCATTACATGTAACCATGCTTTTTGATAACATCTTTGGTTGAATAAAAACGGAAGCTCGGAAAACAAAAAAAATCCATCCATAGAATAACTTTGCTAAATTTTTGGCAAAATAATATAGAACGTACATTATTATAAAAATTTGCCTTGTTCCACCTAGGAATCACCCCCGAACCGTTCATTTGCCGACGAGGCGATGACCAGTTCTTCTACGTGCCACCAAAACCGCCCCTTGTAAATACCAAAAGCCTTTCAGCTAGTGTGTTTAAGCCGGCAAGCGATTGAGTATATAAGTACATAACTAACGTCGTCTCCTTCCGTATTCAATCCACCAACACCGCAAGACCACGATCAGCTATGTCATTCCGTACTCTCCTGCGCCTGAGATCCGCTGCTGGCCGCGCCCTGAAACCGCTGAAGCGAATCGCGGCGAACGCTACCGTCCCGAGCAGCACTTACGCGCCCTACAAGCTCCTCCCTCGGATCGGTTACTCTTCCGCGTACACCTCGCCGGCGCTGAAAACGATGGAGCCAGCGAAGAAACGCGAGGACGGCAACTGGTGATCGTGGCGGGAGGAGGCATTCGAGGACGCCGGTGCCCGCCGGGCAGCCGGTGCGAAGTGCAGTGCAGCAAAGCGTGCCGGATCTACGGCGAGATGCACGCCTTCGTCTACGTCCTCTCCTGGATGATAGGCAGGGTCGTCGTTCTAGCTGCCCGGGATGGTCGAGACTGGTTTCGCAGATATGTCCGCGAGAAATTCAGCCAAAAGCGCTGAAAACATGTAGCTAGGTTCGTCAAAATTCTACTAGTACGGATTAGTTCGTTTCCGAGGTTTTCGTGTACAAGAAAGATCATGTTGCTGTATGCGCCGAAGTATGTTATTGGATTCAGAGTTGTCCGTACATACGCTGGCAGCTGGTATACAGTTGAAGAGTGGAAGATGAGTGTGAAAATTGTGCCATGTTCCTGCGTCCTCGTGGCCGAATGTCCTGAAGTAACCAGTCGGCCGGCTGGTTGCATGCTCTTTTGGCTAAAAAGGTTCTTAAAATTCACGATGACGCACGATGCACGATACGATTAGCGCAAGTAGAACATTTCAAGCCTGACAAATGGCCTCTGCTCCAGTTTTGAAAAGCTTCCGAAAAGACGCCACAACTTCCTTTGCAGTAGCAAGTACTCCCTTCTGGACGGCTTCCGATCTCATTCAGGTAAGCGTATATACATGATGGTGATCGGTGATCACGAGATGGACGTGCACGAGTACTAGTAGTAGTAGTCAAGCACTCATACACGGTCACATTCGCTATATCTGCACGAAACAACGACCTTGACGTACGGTTTGCTTGTAGGTTTGTTCTGACGATAGAATTTTGAGTGTTCATGTGTAGGTACGATCTCTTCTGCCAGACGCTCCTAGGAGATGCTTAAGACGGCCCGGCTCAATAAGAATGTGCTCGCCCATTAAGCAAGCGTTGTATATCTAATCACCGGTCAGAAAGGTGATTAACCCTAGGGCCACCTGGTGCACTGCTGCAGTCCTCCCTCCCGGATCAAAGATTGATCGTGGGTATCTTCGAGTACATGCCGTGGAGTGCTAGCACGCTCTGGTCGTCGTCCCATCCCGTACGTGTGGACTGTCATAGAGGTGTCACTCGGTTGCGCACTTCGTCAGATTGTACGACTACTTCCTCGACGTCGATCGGATCGACCACTTGTGCTTCATTAAGACTACCACTGCGACGCGCTACGAGCGAAGGTATATTCTATGATCATTTACTCGCAAGTGATTCTGTTTACGTGGTTATATTTTTGTGCGCTAGCGAGTAGCATATCGCGTTTTCTAATAGTGGTATCAGAGCTATGCTTGTGTTATTTTTGATCTAGATTAAAAAATTTTGCATGGTTGGTTGTAGATCAAATGAATAGCATTACGCTCGAATTGGACTGTTTTACTCCGTTCTTGCTTCCTCATTATGTGACTGGCAAACTGGCCATCTTTACGACATCTCGCGAGCGTCATCCGGCTAACCACGAGGCTGTGAGTTCGTGTAGCAAAGCAGTCGATACGCGATGTGAACGGCTATGTCGGCTAGAGCGAAAAATCTGTTCTATCCGTTATCGGCTGACGGGACCAGATCATATTTTTAAAAATAAAAAAATGGGGACGCGTTGCATCGTTCGTAGAAACGCCTAACTCATTTTTGCAGAGAATGATGTGATGGTATGGCCTCAAAATTATGTGTTGGTCTATGTGTAATAAATTCATGTGGCCCGCGTGTCACAAATTATTACTACCGGGTTGAGGCTGTTCCTATTCGTCCTGCGTGCCATCCTGTGATGTAATTTATTATTTTGTTTCAGCTACTAGCGTGTATTAGTTAAATTAGATTATGTAATTCGTCTACACGAGCCAAGCGACTCGACGAACGTCGTACCTTGGAGAAGGCACCCAAGATGTGACGTCTCGGCATAGGCATGCACACTGGCGATCGTCGACATGTGTTGATTTTCGTTGGACGAAGAAAGGCCATACTATCACAATAATTTGATTATCTGTGATGATTATTATTATGCACTGCCTGTGATGAGCATGATAAATCCCTCACGAAAAATTAAGATTTCATACCCTTCCAATAGCTGCACCATTGGAGTCTTATTAGTAGGTGATGGGTCTGCCAAAGCAGGGTGTCATCTTCTATCTTGATCCATTAGGTGGTGTCGGACACCACGGCATAGTGTTGGTTTGCTTGACAAAGCTATCAAGTCGGACTTGGACTTTGGGGTATAAGTGTTGGGAGCCGAAACATATGATGTCACCCAACAAACAAGAGTCGCATTGGATGCAATTGGCAAGTGTTGCATACCTTGTTCACTATGATGCTAGCGGTGATGCCAAAGCTCACTAATGCCATAGGGAACGTTGGATCTCATCCTGCTATGCAACGCCGAGGGATGTTCACAAAACATAGTAGGAATTCTTTCTTTAAAAGTGTTAACAAAAGAAGTGCTAACCATTGCATATCTTACTGTTATAGAAAATGTCGAGTGCATCAAACTTCAATCTGCAATCGATCCTAGATAGAGATAAGCTGAACGGGACAAACTTTGTTGATTGGAATTGGAACCTGAGAATTATTTTCAGACAAGAGAAAAAAGAGTATGTTCTTGATACGCCTTACCCAGAAGAGCCTCAGAATGGTGCACACACTACTAGTGCATATCGTGCTTATGTGAAGCATACTGATGATGCGGTGGATGTGCAGTGCCTGATGCTTGCTTGCATGAACCCTGAGCTACAGAAGCAATTTGAGAGCACTAACCCGTACGATATGATCGTGGGGTTACGTGGCATGTTCGAAAACCAGGTGAGGGTTGGCAGGTTTAATACCTCAAAGGTCCTGTTTGGTTGCAAGCTTGCTGAAGGTGCTCCAATCAGCCCTCATGTGATTAAGATGATTGGGTGCATTGAGAGCTTGCAGAGATTGGGTTTTCCCCTCAATGACGATCTCGCCACCGATGTGGTACTGCAGTCCCTGCCTGATAGCTTTGAGCCGTTCATCCTAAACTATCACATGAATGGTTTGAAGAAATCGCTAACTGAGTTGCATGGGATACTTAAGACGGCAGAGGCGAGTCTTAGGAAGACTTCTGGTCATGTGATGACAGTCCAAAAGGGTAAGAAGCGTAAGCACCCAGCGATGGCTAAGAAACCTACTGAAAGTGGGACTTCCGGGCAGGCTTCCAAGGCTAAAGAAAAACAAAAGAAAGCGGGTGCCTCCCCTGACGATGCTTGCTTTCACTGTGGTGCTAAGGGGCATTGGTCGAGGAATTGCAAGAAGTACTTGGAAGATAAAAGGAAGAAAGGAGGTGCGACCTCCACTCAAGGTATTAATGTTATTGAAATTAATCTTGCTATGCGTTCTAATAATGTATGGGTATTTGATACTGGTGCAATGATTCACACTTGCAAATTGTTGCAGGGGATGAAAATAATTAAATGCTTTGCAAGAGACGAAGTGGATTTACGTGTCGGGAATGGAGCAAAGGTTGCTGCGTTGTCCGCCGGAACTTATCCATTGTCATTGCCTTCTGGATTAGTGCTAGAACTCAATAATTGTTATTTTGTTCCTGCATTGAATAAGAACATTATTTCCTCCTCATGTTTAGAGGATGATGGTTATGAATTCATAATAAAGAACAGGTGTTGTTCCATTTTTATGAATGGCATGTACTATGGGAGATGTCCCATTGTGAATGGGCTTTACATTCTTGATCTAGAAGATGCAGAAATTAATAGCATTAGTACTAAGAGAACTCGCATAGATAACTCAAATCGTACTTACTTGTGGTATTGTCGTTTAGGCCATATAGGCGAGAAACGTATAGAGAGGCTCCATAAAGATGGTCTTCTCGATCCTTTCGATTTTGAATTGATTGAGACATGCGAGTCGTGCCTACTTGGAAAAATAACTAAAACTCCCTTTGTTGGACAAAATGAGAGAGCAAGCGAGTTATGAGGCCTAGTACATACAGATGTATGCGGTCCAATGAACTCGGTCGCAAGAGGTGGTTTTCAGTACTTTATTTACTGATGACTTAAGTAGATATGGCTATATCTATTTGATGAGGAATAAAGCAGAGTCCTTTGAAAGGTTCAAAGAATTCCAAAATGAAGTACAGAATCATACCCGCAAGATAATTAAATTCCTATGATTAGATCGTGGTGGAGAATATTTAAGCCATGAGTTTAGCGATCATGTCAAGAGTTGTGGAATTGTTCCACAACTGACTCCGCCAGGAACACCGCAGTGGAACGGTGTGTCCGAGCGGAGGAACTGAACCTTGTTGGACATGGTGAGGTCTATGATGAGTCAAGCTGATCTTCCATTGTATTTTTAGGGCTATGCACTAGAGACTGCTACGTTCGCACTAAACCGTGTAACATCTAAATTTGTGGAGAAGATGTCATATGAGATATGGATTGGGAAGCGTCCCAGTTTGTCGTTCTTGAAGATTTGGGGCTGTGAAGCCTACGTGAAGCGTTTGATGCCCACTAAACTCGAGCCCAAATCTGATAAATGTGTCTTTGTGGGGTATAATAGGAAAACCAAAGGATACTATTTTTATAACCGTCAAGAGAACAAAGTGTTTGTTGCTAGAAACGCTATCTTTCTTGAGAAAGAGTTTCTCTTAAAAGAAATTAGTGGGAGCACGGTGCAACTTGAAGAAGTTTAAGAAACACAAGAAAATGTTTCAATTTCCAATGATGAGGTGCAACATGATGAATCAGCGATGGTCGCTAACCAACAAACCTCAACCACAAAGATCAACACGGGCACGTCGCGCACCAGATAAGTACATGCTACTGATTACAGGGTAGCAGGACATCCTATTGTTGGATAATGAGGAGCCTAAAACATACACGGAAGTATTGATGGGACCGGAGTCTAAGAGATGGCTTGATGCCTTGCGATCCGAGATGAGTCCATGAGAGAGAATCAGGTTAGGAACCTGGTTGATCCACCCGATGGCGTAAGAGCCGTTGAGTGTAAATGGATTTTCAAGAAAAAGATAGACGTTGATGGAAAGGTTCACATCCATTAGGAGGTGTTCGGTTTCATGGACTAAAGTTTAGTCCCTGTCACATTGTATGTTTAGATACTACTTAGGAGTATTAAACAGACTAATCACAAAATCAATTGCATAGATGGAGGCTAATTCGCGAGACGAATCTATTAAGCCTAATTAATTCATGATTAGCACATAGTTACTGTAGCATCACATTGTCAAATTATGGACTAATAAGGCTTAATAGTTCATCTCGCGAATTAGCCTCCACCTGTGCAATTGGTTTTATAATTAGCTCATGTTTAGTCCTCCTAAGTAGTATCCAAACATTCGATATGATAGGGACTAAACTTTAGTCCGTGGAACCAAACACCCCCGTATGGATGTGAACCTCATGAATTAATTAGGCTTAATAGTTCATCTCGCGAATTAGCCTCCACCTGTGCAAATGGTTTTGTAATTAGCTCATGTTTAGTACTCCTAAGTAGTATCTAAACATTCGATATGATAGGGACTAAACTTTAGTCCGTGGAACCAAACACCCCCTAAGGCACGACTGGTAGCAAAAGATTTTCGTCAAATTCAAGGTGTTGACTATGACGACACATTTTTGCATGTCGCAATGCTGAAGTCTATTCGGATCCTTCTAGCAATTGCCGCATATTATGACTATGAGATTTGGCAAATGGATGTTAAAATAGCTTTCCTTAATGGAAACCTAAGTGAGGATGTGTATATGACACGGCTTGAAGGTTTTGTCGACCAGCAAAATGCTAGAAAAGTGTATAGACTTAGGAAGTCTATATATGGGCTAAAGAAAGCATCCCGGAGCTGGAATCTTTGTTTTGATGAGGTAGTCAAATCGTTTCGCTTCTCTAAGAATAAAGAAGAGGCATGTGTTTACAAGAAAGATAGTGGGAGCGCGCTCGTGTTTCTAATCTTGTATGTGGATGACGTACTATTAATCGGGAATGACATTCTACTTATGGAGGATGTCAAGACCTCATTGAGAAAGAGTTTCTCTATGAAGGACCTTGGAGAATCAGCCTACATACTGGGTATAAAGATCTATAGAGATAGGTCTAAACGCTTAATTGGATTGAGCCAGAGCATGTACCTTGACAAGGTGTTGAATAGGTTCAACATGAATGATTCCAAGAAAGGATTCATACTACGTCACATGGTGTAACCTTGAGCAAGACTCAATGTACTTCGTCGCCTGATGAGCAAGAAAAGATGAGTCGGGTGCCATATGCTTCAGCTATTGGCTCGATCATGTATGCCATGTTGTGCACGCGCCCAGACATTTCGTATGCTCTAAGTGTTACGAGCGGGTACCAATCCAACCCGGGTGATGGTCACTGTATTGCAGTAGAAAATATCCTTAAGTACTTTCGAAGAACTAAGAATATGTTCCTAGTCTATGGAGGTTCGAAGGAGCTCATTGTAAATGGTTACACCGATGCTAGCTTCCAAACTGACCAGGACAATAGCAAATCTCAATCGGGATATGTCTTTTGCCTCAATGGTGGGGTAGTGAGCTGGAAAAGTTCCAAGCAAGAGACAGTTGCAGATTCGACAACAGAAGCCGAGTATATTGCAGCTTCGGAAGCTGCAAAGGAAGTTGTATGGATCAGAAAATTTATTTCTAACTTGGTCATGGTCCCTAGTTGCTCCAGTCCAATAGACCTCTATTGTGACAATAGTGGTGTTATCGCACAGGCAAAGGAGCCTAGGTCGCACCAAAAGTCCAAACACATACTATGGCGATATCACCTAATTCGAGAAATCATCGATCGAGGAGACGTGAAGATATGCAAGGTGCACACCGACCTGAACATTGTAGATCCGTTGACTAAGCCACTCCCACAAGCATAGCATGAGATGCATACAAAGTCAATAGGCATGAGATGCTGGCATAACTGACTAGCACTAGTGGGAGGCTTATGATGATTTATTCCATAAAGTTAGTCATAAGATGATGACATCATGTCAACGTTTGTAATCTGCATTTTTCAGTGATATGTTCCATGACTTTATCATTATATATGATTAGCGAATACATGATTCGTTAATGAAACTCCATGATATAATATTGACATTGTACTAAAAATGATCCCCAGCTTCCATCCATCATGCGGGACTGTGATGTAGAGATAAGCTGGTACATGTGTTGGGTTGATGATCTTATTTCACAGGTCATGGCAATATGGTATATTGCACCAACAATGAAGGCACGTGTTGGGAACACGGTGCCGGATAGACCCACTACGAGACACCATGAGTATACTGCTATTGTGAGTCTCGTAACAACACGCATATTATGTCCTCTGACCTGAGATCGGTGCAGAGTCCCAGATTGTGGAGCATCACATTTTGAGTTTGCTAAACGTTATTCCATAACTGAGTAGTTATAAAAGCAGCTTTCGGATGTGGTTGAAACAAATCGCAGGGTGTACCGAGGTAAGAAGGAATCTGCCCCTCCCGTTTTAGGAAGAGACTCCTCTGGGCCCTCTCGATGTGATGAACTAAAAATGCATGGCCATGCCTTGACTAAAGGTTAGTTGATCAGAAAAGTTTTTCACCGAGTGAGAAATGACTAAGAATAAGGGTAGCACTTCACTCGCCTTATACTTGGCTAGGTGTCGTATGGTGGAAGGATATAATATTGGTGACTGTTACAGGTTATGCAAGATATGATCTTCATGAACTTTCGGAAGTCAGTATGCCTTGCTCGAGGCTAATGCTAACTATTGATCGGAAATAGTTTTCAAGTCATGTTCGTTGGTTGCATGAACCTACGGGGTCACACACTTAAGGGATTGTAACATATGGATAATTGCATAATTAACTCTTGTACAAGTGGGAGACTGTTGGAGATGCCCAAGAGGGCCTAGCCCAATAAGAACGGGTTGGCCCATTAAGCAAGCGTTATACATCTAATCACCGGCTAGAAAGGTTATTAACCCTAGGGCTAATAACGTGCTAGCCCATTAAGCGAGCGTTATATATCTAATCACCAGCAGCAAGAAAGGTGATTAACCCTAGGGCCAATAACGTGCTGGCCCATTAAGCAAGCGTTATGTATCTAATCACTGGCCAGAAAGGTGATTACCCCTAGGGCTAATCTACCTGCACCCTGTCGCACGCACTGCCTAGTGCGCGGCCGCCGCCACCGCATGCACCTGCCTGGTGCACTGCAGCAGTCCTCCCTCCCGGTTCAAAGGTTGATCGTGGGTATATTTGAGTACGTGCCGTCGAGTGCTTGCACACTCTGGTTCGTCATCCCATCCCGTACGTGTGGACTGCGGTAAAGGTGTCGCTCGGTTGTGCACTTCGTCAGATTGTACGACTACTTCCTCGACGTCGATCGAATCGACCACTCGCGCTTCATTAAGACTTCCGCTGCGACGATCGAAGATATAATCTATGATCATTTACTCGCAAGTAATTCTGTTTACGCGGTTATATTTTTTATGCCAGCGAGTAGCATATCATTTCCTAACACTACATGACGCTGTACATATCAGTGTGTATCTGTATCCCGTATCCGACGTGAGGTTATCTCTGCATCATGGAAGCACGTACAAGTCATGCTTCTTTCGAGCTGTTATACACATGAATGGATGGTGACGGCCACGAATCCGTGCTGCGGAGAGATCCCGATCAGTTCTCCAGAAGATCAAATCTCTTCGATGCCATATACAACAAATAGCACCAACTGCCCAGCTCCCGGGCATTATCTTACAAGATAATTCCAGCTGCGCTAATGATCCTGATCAATCGCAGCCATATGTCGCCCACACATAGGACCAAGAAACCGTCGCTGATACCAAAGCTTTGGCCAGCTGCACTCACAGGCCATCTAGGCTGATCGAGCGGCACAGCTGCTTATTATACACCGTCGACTTCGTCCGCGTCACGTATATACTTCTTCTGAGCTCCTCCACCCACCGCGCCGCGACATTCCCGTCTTGCTCGGTGGCCTTGTTCGTTGCTTTCAGTTTCAGGCTTTCAGCACGTCGCGGAGGCAACAGGCGGAAACGACGATGGGCAACTGCGGGACGAAGCCGAAGACGAGCGACGGGGACGACGCTCCTTCGCCGGCCGAGCAGCGGACGCCGGCGCCGGCGGCCGAGGGGGAGCGGAAGGACGAGGAGGTCGCGGGGGCCGCGCCGGAAGAGGCTAGCCACGCCGTCGTGGCGCCACAAAGTGAGGTAATGATCTCGAATTCCGTTCCGGTCTTTCCCGTTTGGAAATACTATTGGAAACTTTCCCTCCTCTGATCCATATGGAAACTGATGAATTGCTTCGTGTGGCATGGTCCAAAGTTCCGTGAAATTCCTATATGTTCGTCAGTTCGTGGTAACTTGTCCTCCGTTTAATTTGCAGCTTGCGGTGTTCACCTGCATCCGACTGTAATTGTTAATTGCTACTCCCTCCGTTTCCGTTTCTTAGGCGTATGACGATTTTCAGCGTTTCTCGTTATGTAGAGCGCACGCCCTCGGAATGCAGCATCCATGCGCGCATCCAGTCAGGTGCCAGGCAGTAGCAAAGCGATACGCCCGGAGCGCACGCTGCATGCAGCACTAGGCGGATAATTAATCGTGACTAGTGGAGTCTCGGTATTTGTGTGAATCGCTACCGCGCGCGCCTAAGGAGGTGTTTGATATTCTCTAAACTTTAGCAGTTTAGCAGCTAAAGTTTAGCAACTTTTAGTAAAAAATTTGTCAAACACTCTTGCTAAACTTTAACTCTTTAGCAAGTTTTTATTGCTAAACCTTGCTAAAAGGTGGGGTGGACACCCTTCGCCCCTCATTATTGCTTGTCTGGTGCGTATTTATTAAGGGCATACAGGTTTTTATCCACCTGTTTAGCAAAGGTATCCAAACAACCTTGACTAAACTTTAGCAACTTTTAGCTGCTAAAGTTTAGCAAAGGTATTAAACACCCCTAAGAAACGAAAACGGAGGGAGCAGTACTTTACAAGCCATTCCAATTGAGTGTGAGAGGCATTTGGGTAAATAAATGGGAAAAGGGAGAGGGGGGTGGGGGGTATTTTAAATGAATGAGAGAGCTGGACTGCTAGAGAGACTCAATTTGGACCACCTCTGCTTCCGAAACTTCTTTTTTGAAGCAAATCTGCTTCCGAAACTTGGGCCTTTGTATTTAGCCCTTTTCTGTAAGATATGGCCCATAGTAGGGGCCGGGTTAGTCCAACCAATGGTGAGAGAGGCTCCTAGTTCTCATTTACGTGGGCCGTATCTCTTTGCTTAATTGCCTCACTTTCTTTTTCATGATGTACTTGTTGATGATCCTTGCCTAACAGCTCCCGTGTGGCAGGAAGCTACGACTACTACAGATGAAACAAAAGAGCCCGATGAACCAAAGGAAAAGCAGGAGGTTCCCAGGGAGGACGCTGATCAGGGCAAGGAGAAGGAAACGCCGACGACAGAGGGGCCCGGCGAGCTTCCGGCGTCCACTCCGGCGAGCGTCGCCTGATATACATACACCCAACCATCACGCTAAAATTACGGCGTCCAACGATTCCCGTTTTTGCTTCCACATTGTTTGAGGCATGTCAGATTGGCACGCTCCCTACTACCGTGTTATTTTTGTCTCGCTATTTGGGCGATGCAGTTCCTTCGTTTGATTCATACATGGATCGGAATTGGACCTTTCTTTTTTTGTTCCGTGGCTGTTGGTGGTGTGGAGAACGTACGGAACTGAGCTACCCTTTATATTAAAAAAAAACTGAGCAACCTTTTTGTTGATTTGCTGAACAGGTGGGGAGTGCCATTTCTAACCTTTGCACTAGCCTTTGATTTTGAACTCGATACTTGGATGGAGGTGACGATGTTTGATTCCATGGGTTAAAGTTTAATTCCTGTCGCATCGAATATTTATATACTAATTATGAGGATTAAATATGAGCTAATTATAAAACCAATTGCACAGATGGAGGCTAATTCGGGAGACGAATCTATTAAGCCTAATTAATTCATGATAGCACATAGTTACTGTAACATCACATTGTCAAATCATGGACTAATTAAGATTGATAGATTCGTCTTGCGAATTAGCTTCCATCTGTATAATTAGTTTTATAATTAATTTTTGTTTAATACTTCTAATTAATATCTCGATGTGATAGGGACTAAACTTTAATCCGAGCGACTACACACGACCCTTAAACAAAGGGATCCCTCCGGTTAGCACTACACGGAGAACCAGGGCTCACACAAGGCCAGCCGCCCACCGCATCTTATCCTCTTCTACCTCGCTACCGCAAACGGCCACATCTTGTCTTCCTCGCGCGATGCTGTCGGATGTAGGCCCAGCCCCACCTTCCAACCACCCACCTGGCCTCCAGCGCCGTCCTCGGCGCCGTCGGCTCCACCCCACCACCCCTTCCTCCACCCACCGCCAATTCGGCGGCGCCTCGCCCATTCTCCTCCTCCTCTCTCCCTCTCCCCCCCCCTCTCCTCCCTGTTCAGATCCGAGCTCTCCCACCTCTTCCACCGCCCTTCCCGGCTTCGGCGGCGCCATCGCCGCCGGATCCGCCACCCACACTACCGCCGCCACCGCTAACCACTACAACCACGACACCCCCGCCACCGACCTGGCCCAACCGACCTCCACCACCGCGGCAGCGGCGGGCCCGCTGTTCCGCCCATACCCCACCACCACCGCCGGTTCGGCAGCTGCCCCCGACCATCCCTCTAGGCCCGGCAGTCATCAATCCCCTTCCCAACCCAAAACCCCGAGCCCTAACCTGATTTGGAGCTCGTCGGAGAAGAAGAGGTCGCTGGATTGCTCGTCGGAGAAGAAGAACCGGTCGCTGGAGTTGGAGTCGTTGTTACTTTGGCCCTATTTGGCATGGCTCCAACTCCGGGTCACCGGGTGGAGCTGCTCCACTTCAGAACTCCACATGGAGCCAGCTCCGCTCCAAAACTTCAGAACAAAAATGGGGTGTTTGGCTAGATGGGTGCTCTCAGCTCCAAAAAAGATCGATTTCAGTGTGGATTGCCATTGTTGCCCCCCAATTAAGGCCCCACTTGTCATCCTCTCTATCCCATCTTCTTCTTCTCCTTTTTCCATTGCACTGTGCCGCACACGGGAGACCCTCCACGGGCAGCGGGCTGGGTGGCGACGGGCGGCGGGGCCGGCCGGCCACGGGGGCGGCGACGGGTAGGGCTCTGGCAGCGAGTGGGGCTCGGGAGAATAGAAGGGAGAACAGAATGAAACGTTTTTTTGTAACCAGTGGCATTGGTGGGTGATTACCTACCAACTCTACGAGGAGGTTCAAAAGAGAGATTTCTGAAGCAGCAAAAAAGGTGCTCCAAAACTCCACCTCCATTTGCACTACAGCTCCATGGAGTTGGCAACTCCATGGAGTTTTGGAGTTGGGGTGTTTGGCTGAATTTTTTGATGGAGTTGCTGGAGTTTAGAAGTGGAGCCGTGCCAAACAGAACCTTTTTATTGGATTTGTTACTTTTCTTATTTTTTCCCTTTTCTGACTTCTTCATCCCCTCCCTTTACCTCGTTTTTTCAAATCGGGGAGGCTCTCGATTTAACACTAATCGAGAGGTCTCTCCCTTCAGAATTTCCGTACTTGGATTGCATGCTACGTTCCATGAGACTTTTGTAATTCCCCGGCCCCTTTCCCAAGGGACACGTAGGAGCACATTGCGGCCGATATCAAGGTCACCTGTCACCAGGTGCGGACGAGGATCGCGAGACCGTGCGCACGTGTGCCGCGTCATAGTTTTCACGGGACAACCAGTTTGTTTTCACGGACTTTAACTTAAAAGTTTAATTATCCATCGAATATTACATAGACTAATTGAAAATCAATTGCATAAATGAAGCTAATTCACAAGATGAATCTATTAAGCCTAATTAATTCATGATTAGCATATAGTTACTGTAGTACCACATTGTCAAATCGTAAACTAATTAAGCTTAATAGATTTGTCTCACGAATTAGCCTCCGTCTGTGCAATTGGTTTTATAATTAGCTCATATTTTATCCTTCTAATTAGTATTTAAACATTTAATATGATAGGAACAGAACTTTAATCCGTGAAACCAACATCCCTAAATCGCCTAACCTAGCTAGATCGATAGCGGCGTATTCAAGCCAATCCATCTAGAAGAGAGGCTGCCGTGTACGGTGTATCGCTAGATGCTATCATCGCGTCCATGTGACACGACGGCGGGTTCACCAAGGTAGATGCGATGATTTCGTGGAAGATGTTTTAGTTGATTCCAGCGAATAAAAAACAAATGAATAATATAGCAACGTACTCCCTCCATTCTAAATTACAAGCTATTCCAACTTTCTGGAGAGTCGAAACATCTCAAGTTTAACCAAATTTATACAATAAAATAATAATATTCATAATACCAAATAAGTAACATTAGTTTTTTCATTAAATATATTTTTATAGTATATCTATTCAGTGTCATAAATCTTTACAAAATACTCTTTATAATTTTGATTAAACGTACCATTTGAGTCTGTATGAAAGTTGGAGGGAGTAGCATCCAACTCCGTTTTGAAGTGCTACACTGCTGCCACTAGATAAGTGCTCCCGCTGGCAAGCCACTATGCAGTTTCTAGAAAGAAAATCGGGAATTCATTCACCAGTCTCGCAAGCAACTCCGCGGGAAACCAACAAACCTTTCTGTTTTTTTTTTCATGCATTTCTGGTTGACTCAAAGGCTACTGTAGCATGCAACGCAAGCCCTTCCTTATCCATCCGAATAATAATCGAGCGTCCACTTCGACAGCAGTACAGCACAAGCAAGCAAGCGCAAATCGCGGGGACGAAAACATAAAGGGGTGTTTGGGAGCAGACACAAAGGGGTGTTTGGGAGCAGGGAGTTCCCGTTGCATCGAATATTTAACACTAATTAGGAGTATTAAATCTAGACTAATTACAAAACTAATTACACAACCTCTAGGCTAAATCGTGAGACGAATCTATTAATCCTAATTAGTCCATGATTTGACAATGTAGTGCTACAGTAACCATTCGCTGATAATGGATTAATTAGGTTTAATAGATTCATCTCGCGATTTAGCCTAGAGGTTTTGCAATTAGTTTTGTAATTAGCTTATGGGGATGTTTGATACACCCTCCTAAACTTTAGTACCTGTCACATCGGATATTTGATACTAATTAGGAGTATTAAATATAGTCTAATTACAAAACTAATTGCACAGATGGAGTTTAATTTGTGAAACGAATCTATTAAGCCTAATTAGTCCATGATTTGACAATGTGGCGCTACAGTAACCATTTGCTAATGATGGATTAATTAGGCTTATTCGTCTCGCGAATTAGTATAAGGGTTCTGTAGTTAGTTTTATAATTAGCTCATGTTTAATTCTCCTAATTAGCGTCCGAACATCCGATGTGACCCTCAACTTTAGCACCTCGTATCCAAACACCCCTATATTTAGACAGGGATAAAGTTTAGCCTCTTATCCAAACGCCCCCAAAGAAGAAAAGGGCGAGAATGTGCGTGCGTCATTCAGTACGAGGGCAAGAATGTGCGTGCGTCATTCAGTACGCGCACGGCTGAGGGGCTCCGACCTGACAGTGGTTCGTTCCAAGCGCAACAAGCCCGGCACAGCCAGGCAGAGCCTGCACGTATGCAGGTGGGGCCGCGCCCCACGCGCAGGCGCTAGCTGACAGGAAGCGCATGCAGAGCCTCCGACCAGCTCGAGCCGTCCCCTTCCGTCCCGGCTGCCACCTCGGACACCGACCTGTACCGGCCGGGGGCTTCGCTTGGGCTGCTGGGCACCTCGATGTCTCGTTGTCACGCTCTGGCTGGTCCACGTGCACCGTCACGTCCGGCGAGATCTCGAGGACGGCAGCACGCTTCGCATCCAACGGTGTAGGTACCGCCACGTTATCGATCACCTTTTGAAACTCCTGCCACCTGACTTCACGGGGGTGGGTGGTTCGGTTGAGGAGTTCGATTCGAGCTTCGTTCTTCCCACCTCCGCGATAACCGCGATTAAACTATTTAATTACGACTTCCGTGCAAGGTTTTATTACAGTCTGTGCTAATCTCTTCTTTTAATGGCGGCTGCCAATGGAAAAGGAGCTTTTTCTTTTTGGGTTACGGCTGCGGCTACTAATGAGTGAGCGCCGATCGAGCACGGCAGCGTGCACGGCGCGCCGGGGTCGCCGCCGGACGCGCGCGGCTTTCCACACCCGCGCCGGGCGCCGGGCGACCCTCGTCACGCCACCGGCAGAAAGGGGTTGGCGGCGGCATCGATGATGAACCAGACGCGGCAGCGGGCGGAAAGCAGTCAGGCACACGGACGGGAGCGGCAGAGAAAGTTAGGGTGCGTTTGCGTTTGGATGGGAGACGACGTAGGTCTGGTTTGGTTCACTGACTTATTTTTAAGCACCCATCACATCGAATGTTTAGATACTAATTAGAAGTATTAAACGTAGACTATTTACAAAACCCATTACATAAGTGGAGGCTAAACGGAAAGACGAATCTATTAAGCCTAATTAGTCCATGATTTGACAATGTGTTGCTATAATAAACATTTGCTAATGATGGATTAATTAGGCTTAATAGATTCGTCTCGCCGTTTAGCCTCCACTTTGTAATGGGTTTTATAAATAATCTACGTTTAATACCCCTAATTAGTATCTAAACATTCGATGTGACACGTGCTAAAAATAAGCAAAGGGAACCAAATACCACCGTAGAACGGGACGGTCCCGTCCTAATTCTTCGGGATGGGATGATCCCATTCATGTTTAGTTAAATGGGATGGGTCCGTCCTAATTTTTTATTTGGTTGGAGAGATTGGTGTAGACGGGACGAGCACCGTTTTCTCCTTCTGTTAGGCACCGTTCGTGGGCCCACCTGTCATACTAACCGCCATCTTCTTCCTCTACCTCGGTTCCGCTCGTGGCATCGTTCATGGGCTCGCCGTTGCGCCACCGGGGGGAGCTTGCCCCGGGCGCGCCGCCCGTGAATCAGGCCCTGCCGGCCTCGAGCCGTCCCTCGCCGGATCTCAGGGGCCGTGGGGGAGCTCGCCCGCGCCGGCCCCTCCGCCGGTGCGGACGGACGGCGCGTAACGGGGGCGAAGTGGGATGCCCCCGTCCGCTCGTTTTGGTGGGATGGGGGCATCCCGCATCTGGAGGGTATATTCCCTCATAGGGATGTCCCCGTCCCACTTGTCTCCAAACCAAACACGGGACGAAGTGGGATCGTCCCGTCCCGTCCCACTTCGTCCCTCAAACCAAACGCACCCTTAGGGACTGTTGGGATGATAGTGGCTAAAATTTAGCACTTGTTATATCGAATGGTTGGATATTAATTAGGAAGATTAAACATGAGCTAATTATAAAATTAATTGCAGAAGCTCTGGGTTAATTCGCGAGATGAATCTATTAAGCCTAATTAATCCATCATTAACAAATGGCTACTGTAGCACCACATTATCAAATCATGAACTAATTAGGCTTAATAGATTTGTCTCCCGAAGTAGCCTCCCTCTGTATTATAATTAGTCTATATTTAATATTTTTAATTAGTATCAAACATCTGACATGATAGGAGCTAAAGTTTAGCGTGGCAGCCAAACATGCCCTAACCTGGCCCCGTTTTCTTCCACTGACTTATTTTTAGCACCCGTCACATCGAATGTTTAGATACTAATTAGGAGTATTAAACGTAGACTATTTACAAAACCCATTACATAAGACGAATCTAAACGGCGAGACGAATCTATTAAGCCTAATTAGTCCATGATTTGACAATGTGTTGCTACAGTAAATATTTGCTAATGATGGATTAATTAGGCTTAATTAGGCTTAATAGATTCATCTCGCCGTTTAGATTCCACTTATGTAATTGGTTTTGTAAATAGTCTATGTTTACTACTCCTAATTAGTATTTAAACATTCGATGCGACACGTGCTAAAAATAAGACACGGGAAGAAAACGCCCCTTACCTCGCACCACGGTAAAAAGCTGCGAGGCCGCGAGGATTACTTGAACGCTACACCAGCGCGGTGAAAGTAATTATCGAGGCAAAACACAGCAACACGACGCTGATTGTTGGGTGGCCGTCTTTGGCGGACAGCAATGTGCGGATCGCCGAGCACGAGGCCTCGCTAGAAAACACGCCACTGCGGCTCTGTCCAGTGCCCACCGCGCCTCTTGTCCCCAGCTTCAAGCCTTCGAGCTCAGCAACTAGTCCATGAGAAGAAAAGCGACTCTCTTCTATTGCGCTAAATGTTCGCGAACCTTAAACATGGAATTGTTGATGCTGACGAGATGAGCTGCTCTCCCTCGCTAGTATTATCCTTCTCAACGTCCTAAATATCGTACGAAGTAATGCTTGTTTTTAGCACTCTATCTAGCGTATCAAGCGATCCTAGTGGGCAAGAAAGCATATCTTGTTCATCTTGAACTCAAAACAAGATCGATTTGCAAAGTGAACTAAACCATTGAAAGTGACATAATGCTTTGTTCTTTAGCTCCGACGTTTCCACGTATGGATAGATGGTTCCCTTGTGTATATAAGATCTCGGTTTACCTTCTTTGCAACATGAATGAATTCAGTACTAGGGTCCAAATGATTTTTTTTAAAAGAAGGTTTGCCTAACGGGATACCAGCTGTATCTCACTCCAACAGAATTGCTAATACAGTACAAACGTTTAGGCCTTGCCGTGCAAGTCAGCAACGTTAGCGTTAGCGTGCCGCTACTACCCCCCCCCCCCCCCCCCCCCCCCCCCCCCCCCCCTGTCCCTGCCACGATGGCAACGAACCAGAGGATCCAGCAGCTCCAGTACACCAAAGACGACCCGCTTTCTGTGGCTCGGGGCACCGGGCCGACCAAGTCGAAAGGGAGAGGGGGCCTGGGGCCGACCTCCCAAACGGAACGGAACGGAACGGGATGGTCAACCCCCGCCCTGGACCGAGGCCGGATAATAAACACACACCTCCTCCTCGGCTCCTCCTCTGTTTCTCACCTTCCTCGCCCCGCTCGTCTCCCTCGCTCGCTCTCCGGGTCTCCGTCTCGAGCCTTCCCAGTCTCCAGACTCTCCACACCCACCTCCACCTCCCGTTCCTCTTCCTCTGTTGCGCGTTCACCTCTCCTCTCTATTTCTCCAGCCCCCCGCCCCCTCCTCACCGGTTCACCTCCCTTCTCTCTGTCGGTCTCCCTTCGGCACGTCTTCGGCGGGTCCTTTGCCGGCGGCGAACCCACCAGGTATGCCTGCCCCTTCCCTTCCCTTCCTGCTGTGCAAAACGGAGCACCCCAAACCCTACTGTAAGCTGTTTGTGTCCGGATCTGACCCAGTTACAACATGTGTCCGCCTCTGCTTGCAGACCTGTTAGATCTCGCGTCTCTTCTGAGATTTTTGTAACCCGTCGATGTGTTGCTCGATTTGTTCCTTAAAAGGCTTCTCCTTTTTTTTATCCCACTCCCAACTTTGTCCTTTGATGAATCAGGAAATAAAGGGGTCCCTTTGATCTTTCGGGGAGTGCCTAATTGCTAGCATACGAATGGGTTGGCTGTACGGGGGGCCGACGTTACCTTTCTCGAAATGTTGCAACATGCCACCAGAATATGGTTGATGTGTGATGCGACCCCTCCGATATTAAAATGTTATCGCAGCCTCGCTCCTGAAATTCTGTTGTAATAATAGTGTATACTCTCATAGGTTCACAGACTCCCGTGTGGTGAGCTGTACTTGGAATTGGTCTATAATTCCTAAGATATGTCGCTAGCTCTATTCCATGCTATTATTCGCACGCTTTCTCATCAAGATTCTTTTCTTATCGCAGGAACAAATCGGCGACTGCTTCTGTCTAGACACACCCAAAGGCAGCGATCCCCTTTGGGGTGGCGTGATCTCCACTGTTCCATAAGTGGAGTCACCAGGAAGGCTGTTGGGCACCTTCCCTGTTATATATCGGCAGGGCTAAGCCTAAGGTTCTTGTAGGCCTGACTGCCCTGTTCTAGTTGGCGTAGATGTCGTTTCGCAGCATCGTTCGTGATGTTCGGGACGGTTTTGGTAGCCTGTCAAGGCGGAGCTTTGAGGTGACCATTGCTGGCCTTTCTGGACTCACCGGGCATCACAGGGGGAAATCTCAGAGCACGGTGCATGAGCTCCGTGATACAGATCTCATAATCCAGGAGAGCCGTTGGGCTAATCTCCCTCCTGAGCTCCTCCGGGATGTGATCCGGAGGCTGGAGGCCAGCGAGAGCACCTGGCCAAATCGCAAGAATGTTGTTTCCTGCGCTGCTGTTTGTCGGACGTGGAGGGAGATGTGCCGGGAGATTGTGCTGAGCCCAGAGTTCTGTGGGAAGCTTACCTTCCCAGTCTCTTTAAAGCAGGTGAGCTTTACATTCTCTAATGAAAGAAATCCTTGACCTGATTACCTGAATGTTTGCAGGAATGATATTGTGTAGCTAATTATGGCATTTCCCAATGCTTATTCTTACATCTTTCATAGTATTAATTACATCTGCTAATGCTTGTCTTCACAGCCTGGGCATCGAGATGGAATGATTCAATGTTTTATAAAGCGAGATAAATCAAAGTCTACATATCATCTCTACTTGTGCCTGAGCACTGGTAAGTTGCGCCTTTTTTTGCTTGTATCAATAGATCATTCCTTTATTATTTTAGCATTGCCTCAAAAAAACATTTTGGCAAATGTCTGCTATCATCCAGTCTCCATTCTGGTACTTTATTCTGCTTGCATGTTTCCAACATTTATGCCAAATATTTCCTCCTTTTGGTTATGGAACTTCAGCTACATTTTATTTCATCTGTTTGAAAAGTTGGCACATTGTTGACGCTTTTTTTGTGTGTGTTTTTGGGGATCAGCTGTACTTACGGAGAACGGCAAGTTCCTCTTATCAGCTAAAAGGAACCGCAAGACAACATGCACGGAGTATGTTATCTCGATGGATGCTGACAACATCTCAAGGTCAAGCAGCACATATATTGGAAAGCTGAGGTAATTGAAATGCATGTGGATGGCAAACCTTCTGTTTCTCCGGTTTATTTGATTGTGTAAGCTAATTGAGGTGTTTCTTGTCATTTCCAGGTCCAACTTCCTAGGCACAAAATTTATGATCTATGACACACAGCCCCCTTATAATGGGGCTGTTGTCCCTCACGCTGGACGAACCAGCCGGAGATTCAACTCCAAGAAAGTCTCCCCTAAGGTGCCAACTGGTAGCTACAACATAGCTCAGGTGACATACGAGCTAAATGTTCTCGGCACGAGGGGCCCTAGGCGGATGCACTGTGTCATGCACTCCATACCTGCCTCCGCGGTTGAGCCTGGCGGCATAGTCCCTGGACAGCCTGAGCAGATTCTGCCTCGAGCATTAGAGGAGTCCTTTCGCAGCACTACCTCCTTCTCCAAGTCATCCATCATGGACCGGTCCATGGATTTCAGTAGCTCCCGCGACTTCGGCAGTGTCCGTGACTTCAGCAGCGCCCGCTTTTCTGACATTGCCAGAGGCGCCATGGTTGGCGACGAAGAGGAACAAAATAAGGAGAGGCCTCTTGTGCTTCGCAACAAGGCCCCCAGATGGCATGAACAGCTGCAATGCTGGTGCCTCAACTTCCGCGGCCGAGTAACCATCGCGTCAGTGAAGAATTTCCAGCTGATTGCTACATCAAGCCAGCCCCCAGCCACTGGGGCTCCAACCGTGTCGCAGCCTGCTCCATCGGACCAGGACAAGGTCATCCTGCAGTTTGGCAAGGTGGCGAAAGATATGTTCACGGTGGACTACCGCTACCCGCTCTCCGCCTTCCAGGCTTTTGCGATCTGTTTGAGTAGCTTCGACACCAAATTAGCCTGTGAGTAGATAGACACCCAGGATTTGATGGAAGTGGAGCTGGAAATGCACAAAAGAAGAGGTGCATTTGGCCCTAGGATTCTAGCTTTTGATGCTTTTGCATTTTGTTGTATTCTCTCATGGTTGTATTGTGTTCTGCTTCATGTTGTAGCCTGGAACCAGACTTCTTAGTATGCGTGTTTCAGCTGCCGGCACCATGGTTGGTGCCATTCGTCTGATGTGCATGAGATTCCACCCTTAACGTGAAAGGTTCCCTTGCTGAATTATTTTCAAGCTTTGCGTGGATTCCGCGACTGGTTGAAGCACAAAAAAGAAGATAACGCCTTATTTTTCAAATCTGTTGTGCACAGATGCTTGCATTATTATACAATGTGAGCATCACGCTTGCATCCCGTTGTGACGGGCTTGTCTCGCTCGATGGAGCCTTCCTACCTCTTTTTTACCCTTTCAATACGGTTGGTCAGTCACCAGCCATCATGTACCATCATGGCATGATTCCGCGGATGCACCCTTTGTTCGGCGCGTCGAGTGCAGTGGTTGTGCCCCTGATAAGAGAATCATTGCACATGTGTGTGCCCCTTTATCTCAGCACAAAGCTGTGCCTTTCAGCTTCTTTAGGTTGGGTTTTTTTCTTATTTTTTTGTTCACTCTTCTTTTATATGAGAAGAAGGTTGAACACTTTCTCTGTGGAGGAAGATGTGCATTTCTGTAGTGACAGCAAGGAGCAGTACAGCTAGGAGATGTGATAAAGTAGTAGTAGGAGGAAAGGGCGCATCTGATCTGGACCCATGATGAGTGCGACCGGGTGAAGGAATGGGCTTTCTTTTCTGCATGCGAGTGTGTGACTGGGTATAATTTCAGAAAAAATAAAAGTAGCATCTGCCTGAGTACATATATTTTAAGGAAAAAAAATAAAATGCGTCCGAGCTGGAATGCACAGAACTGGACGATGAATGGATGGATCCAATCTCCACTCCAATCACTCTTCTTCCAGGGAACAAAGCGTATTGCCGTATTGTGGCTTGCTTGGACGGCATGAGCTGAAGAAACAATCGAGTACACCGTGGCTGGCAATCATTCCCGGTGGACACACGAGTGCCTCGAGGCTCCCTGGACGGTGGCAGCGCGCACGCATTACCGGGGCAGAGGGCTTGTTGATGTGCGCGCGCTTTGGCCAGGGCGAGTCCGCGAGTGGCCTCATCACTAGACCGGCAGTGGCTACCGGACCTGGTGCTCGATATGATTCACGAGGATGATTGCTCCGTGTCGGCTGCTTCCTCGGCCGGCTCTTCGGAGGAGAGGGCATTTGATCGCGTCCGTTTGGTTTGGGTGCTCAAAGTTTGGGGGAGATCGAATAAAATCCCTCGGTTTACCTGGGCCAAGGGAGGGACGCGACGCGTTCGTGTGCGATGCAGCTCGGCGGGCATCACTTCCCTGTAGTCTCAGGTGGGGGAGTTTCTGATCTTGTCTGCCGGCTTAGCTTTTCTAGCCGATTCGTTTCGTGGGCGCGCAGCACGGTGGAACGACGCCGTGGAATCCCACTAGCCGTATGGCGGCGGGTGCGATGGCGATGCGATGGAGGGAATGATGGCCGGCGGGTATAATAACACGGTTCTGGCTGCTCGCCAGATTCTCCCCGTTGTTGCTGCCCGGATCTCGTCGTCCTCCTGCATGATTGAACCGCATTATAGCATGGATGGGGGCCCTTGGCTGCTTTTCCCAAACGGAACGCCGATGAGCTTTCAGTTTTGGAGTATGGGCGGGTTCCAATTTTTGGTAATCGAACTGGTTAGAATAATTTCTTTTTGGCGATCTAACACTGCCGTCAGGCTCAATTGCACGTGTGAGAACGTCAAAAGTAAAGTCCAACCACTCAAATGTCGTTCAAATACAAATCCTTCGATCTGAATCCTTTTCCTTCGACGACATAAAAAACGACATGCTTTTGTCTTGGTTCATGCTTGCGTGACGCCTCCATCTAACGCACCTAACGTTGGGTAGAGCACCTCAGCCGGCAGCCGGCATCCGCCACATCATCTGGACACGAGAAACCGGCTAATCTCCGGCGGTCCGGCCGCGGCGAGCCAGTGAAATGCGAGCCGCCGCCACTGTTTGTTTTGGGAGGGAAAAAGACTGCCGCCACTGCTGCTGATTATCCTCGCGATTGCGGGCTGTGATTATCCTCGTGGCCTTGTGGGCCGACGTTCTTCTACCGCGCCGCGCGCGCGGGTGGGTCAGGAGAGGGAAAGAAAGAATGGCCATAACGGATTCAGGCCCACGGGCCGGTGTTCTGCTGAAGATACACGAGAGAATCCGAACATTACGGCCCGCGCCGCTTGAAGCAGAGGCAGCCCGAGTCCGTCCGCGTGGCCTTCTTTCGATTCCTCGGAAGGTGCGCCGAACGACTCCTCCAACGCCTAAAAAGCAGGGCCTGCTGGTCTGCCCTCTGCTGGAGTACTGGCGGTGGCAGGCAGAGGAGCACCACGAAAATCCGAAATGGAAGGGGTTTTGTGCCGCGGCGCGGGTTCGGGGAATGGGGGCGGAAACCCTCGTCCTCTCCGCCGACCTTGAGGAGGGCTCCATCTCAACGATCGGGAGGTCCTCCGCTCCCGCCTCGTACGTTTGATTCGTCTCTCCGCCTCTGCGTTTCGCCCGTTTCAATTTTGCCGTGGTTTTGGAACTTCGACTGGGATCGCGGCGTAGATTCGATCCGTAGGTCATTCTTTTTTCTTTCGTGCTATCGATTTTTGCGGTCGGTGCTTGGATTTTGCTCTGCCCGATGATGATCATGATGACTCCATAACCTGATGACTGGATGGATGGATAGATAGATCATAGATCGAGTCGGATTTGAGCTCCCTGAGGCCACCCTTCGCTTTTGCAACGGAGCTTCTGAAATGGCTAGTGCAGTGTTGGCTTCTCCGTCTTCTGGGCGCCGAAGCATGCTTGGGATGCTTGGGGTAGGGTGATCATTCCCACTGACAAGTGGGACCGCCCTTGTGGCAGTCTCGTCACCTCCCTCCTCCTCTTCCCCCTCTTGTGGAACTGCAACATCCATCTGGACTTGGATTGATTTCTTCTTCTGTTGGTAAGGAACGCTGGCTAGCTAGCTTGGATGGATTCTTCTCTTCTCCTAATGCCAAACCCCTGAGATGTGCTTCAGTGCCAGCATCGAAGCCCGCTGCATTAGCTTCTGATGGAGGTCAAACAAGGTTGTCAAATCTGAGGGCCATGAGCTATTTGATAATATGAATGTTCTGGTGTTTCGATTGGAATCAACTCTGTGACCTCCTATTTGGGAGTTTGTGTGAACAAACTTTAAAACAATCAGGGTGTTCAGGATTTATGGTGCTGATCTGATGCTTTGATGTAATGCTCAGTGAGGAGACTTGAGCATGTGGGTTGTGGAATGTAGCAGAGACATTACAAGGTTTATTTGTAGTACCCATCCTCTGCTTGTCTTCCGTCTCCTTGTTGGCGCTGCCAAGGTTTACAGCATTGTTTTAATAAGCAGTCTTTGTTTGATGGATCAAGTTGTGTGTATTTGAATCAACACAACACACACTCATCCATCCTTCATGTATGGTGTTTCTACCACTTCTACTTCTATAGTTGCTTGGTTTGCATTTTGCTGTTAATACTTATT
Organism: Setaria viridis; assembly: GCF_005286985.2. NCBI lineage: Eukaryota > Viridiplantae > Streptophyta > Magnoliopsida > Poales > Poaceae > Setaria > Setaria viridis. The sequence continues at coordinate 17,849,517 of NC_048265.2, forward strand.
ATGTGAGTGTTTTTGTTGAGTTTTATTGAATTTATGACCATCTCTTGTGCCACCAATGAATACCATAACTCTATTGCTGTACTGTATATAGTGATATTGTTAGTCTTTTTCGTTTCGAAAGAAGAAGATATTGTTAGTCTTAGCACTTTATTTTAGGCCATTTTTTAGTTTTACTGTCTTGTTGCTTGGTTTTTCTTTTGGACCGATGATGATGAGACCACTTGTGGATGGATAATGCAGTTGAATCGATTTGAGCTTGGTGGGATCAACTAGTTGAAAGGTTGTAGCTCCTGAAATGGCCTGTGTTGTGTTGGCTTCTCCATAATCTGGGTGCTGAAGCATGCTGAGGTATCGGATGTGACACTGAATTGTTCCTCTTTCTTTCTTTCTTCTTCTTCATCATCCTCCTTTCCACTTGTTACCACTGCCGGCGTGCTCGTCATCGTCGTCATCCTCATTCTTCTATTCTATTGATCCCTTGGGACATGCTCTAGTGCCAGTTTTGGAGCCCACAGCTTCTTTGATGAAGATGGAGTTACATGCCTGCCACATAGTCTGAGGGCCATTTGGTAATGCTGACCATTGATAATTTGGTATTTTTATTTTCTCCACCTTTTTATGATGGCTTCATCTGTCGGAGTCAAAGATTCTCATTCAGTTTGGTTTATTATGGAGAGCTTGGTGTCATATTCAAGTGGAAGTTTATTGCTAGGCATTTTTTGATCATATTTGTTTTCATATGTTTGTGATTTTGCACCTCTTCTCACACATTTTTTTGTCATTGTTTTCTCAAACTTCATATTGTGCTAAAACACCCCCTTTTTGCTCTCCAATTTGTGAAGTTATGGCCGCACCAAATTTCTAGTTTGAAGAAATAGTGGCTGCCCATCTTTTGGACAATGAATGTCAGCATGACATCTTATAATTTCTTAAAAGATGTGTCGCCCAATGATGAAATGTGAATAAGTGAGATGGCATTTGGTTTCCTCCTCCTCCTCCACCACCACCATCACTGCCACCTTACTCTCCCTCTCCCTCCCTCCCTCTCTATCTGAGAGTGTGCGCGCGTGTTTGTATGTGTTGTCTGTGGCTCTGTGCAGCAACAACTGCATATTGTCATTAAAGGGCCTCACTGGAAGCAGTAATTCTTACTGAAATGCACTGCTCACCATCTCTTATGCCATCAATGAATTCTGTATTTGAGATCTGAGGGCATGCTATTTTTTCTTACTCGCATGTATTCATTTGAGTTCCTTCTTTTAATAAATATATTTGCATTTTCATCTACCAGGTTTGTCTCTGCATATAGTTGCTTGGCTTGCATTTTGCTGTTAATACTTGTTATGTGAGTGTTTTTGTTGAGTTTTAATGAATTTATGACCATCTCTTGCGCTATCCATGAATACCATAACTCTATTGCTGTACCGTATATAATGATATTGTTAATCTTTTCATTAAAAAATAGGAAAAAAGAAAAAAAATCTTCTTAATATAATGATACGCAGCTCTCCTGCGTGTTCGAGATTTTTTTTTAAATCAAAGATATTGTTAGTCTTAGCACTTTATTTTAGGGTATTTTTTTAGTTTTACTGTCTTGTTGCTTGGTTTGTCTTTTGGCCCCATGATGATGAGACTTGTGGATGGATCATGGACTGAAACTGATTTGAGCTTGGTGGATCAACCTATGCAGTTGAAAGGTTGTAGCTCCTGAAGTGGTTTGTGCTGTGTTGGCTTCTCCATGATCTGGGTGCTGAAGCATGCTGAGGTATTGGATGTGACACTGACACATGGGTTAACCATGTGGTTGGTGAATTGTCCCTCTTTCTTTTTCTTTCTTCTTCTTCATCCTCCTTTCCACTTGTTGCCACTGCTGGCATGCTCGTCGTCGTCATCGTCGTCATCATCCTTATTCTTCTATTCTAATGATCCCTTGGGACATGCTTTAGTGCCAGTTTTGGAGCCCACAGCATTATCCTTTGATGAAACATGGAGTTACATGCCAGCCACATAGTCTGAGGGCCACTTGGTAATGCAGATCATTGATAATTTGGCATTTTTTTTCTTTACCTTTTTATGACGGCTTCATCTGTTCGATTCAAAGATTCTCCTTCAGTTTGGTTTATTATGGAGAGCTTGGTGTCATACTCAAGAGGAAGTTGATTGTAGATATTTTGTGATCATATTTATTTTCATATGTTTGTGATTTTGCACCTCTTCTAACACAATTTTTTGTTGTTGTTTTCTTAAACTTATATTGTGCTATAACACCCCTTTTTGCTCTCCCATTTGTGAAGTTATGGCCGCACCAAATTTCTAATTTGAAGAAATAGTGGCTGCCCATCTTTTGGACAATGAATGTCAACGCGACATCTTATAATTTCTTAAAAGATGCGTTGCCCAATGATGAAATGTGAATATGCGAGATGGCATTTGTTTTCCTCTTCTTCCACCACCAACACCATCACTGCCACCTTCTCTCTTTCCCTCTCACTCTCCCTCCTTCCCAACGTCCCTCCCTCCCTCGAGTGTGTGCGTGTGTGTATGTGTTGTCTGGGGCTCTGTGCAGCAACAACTGCATATTGTCATTAAAGGGCCTCATTGGAAGCAGTGATTTCTTACTGAGATGCACTGGTCACCATCTCTTATGCCATTGATGAATTCTGTATCTGTGAGATCTGAGGGCATGCATTTTTTTTTCTTACTTGCATGCATTCATTTTTTAGTTTCTTCTTTTAATAATTAGATTTGCGTTTTCATCTACCAGGTTTGCCTCTGTTAGTTTAATTGGTGCGTGGATGTGGGGGTGAGTGGTGGTGGTGGTGGTGGGGGGGGTCTCTGCATTCCTGCCTCTTATGTTAATTTGTTATTGGTTTTCACGTCCTTTAGTAATTATTTTATTGCATTTCTAGTGACTTTTTATCCAGTTTCTTGTTTTGTTTCATTGGCAGTATTTGTGTATCTTATCTAGCTTATTCAGCTGTGGAAACTCATCTGCTTTTGGCCTGTTGGTGCCTGTAAGGGCACCTTGTCATAAACTGGATTCTATATGGGGTCCAAGTGGGTAATTATTGCAAGTTGTAGTTCCTAAAGTGAGCAGTCCATAGTTGGTTTCTCTGCTGTGTTCAAACCAAAGCCTAGTTGGGAGCAGAGAGAGACAGATGGTCGCACCCCTGCAGTGCAGCCAACTCTCCCCCTTGCCTTCTGGATTTTGTGCTTGGCCGATGATGATCACGATGATCCCATCACCAGATGAATGGATGCACGGTGTCATGTATGTGGATTATTGGGGAGGGAGGAGAGGGTGGCTGGTTGCCATGGAGCTGTCAGCGGCGCAGGGGAGTTACTGTTCACGACATGAACAGTAACGTGGGGAGACTAGGAGGCTGTTTTAGAAGACCGTAGCAAAAGGTAGGATGGGATTAAGCCCTTTTCCTACTTGATTGAATCCATTACCCCTCCCCTCATATTTATGGGGAGGAGCTGCCTTGACTTACAAGCGAATCTAACTTGACTCGAATTACAAGCAAATCTATTTTCTAGATTCTTCCTAAACCCTAACCTAGACTGACTCCTAGCGGCTGTGGTACAGTAGCCGCGAATTACTGTAGCGGGCCAAGATGGCTGACGTGTTGGGCCAGTTGGGCCTGCCCTTGCCCCTAGCCTCCTTAGGCACATGACAAAAGGATATATAGATCGACTAGGATTTGAGCTCCATGGAGTCACCCTTTGCGTGTGCAAAATTGGAGCTCCTGAACAGTATGGGCTTCTCTGTGTTCTGGGCACCGCAGCATGCTTGGGGATCGAACGATCACTCACCAACAAATGGTACCTCACCAGGTCAGGCTCTTCTCCTCCATTTCCTTCCCTCTACTGGCATTGCAAGTGCAGATCCATCCACTCATCCAGACTTGGATTGATTTGTTCTGCGGTGGAATAGCCATTATCGTCCTCGAACTATTAATTGAAGCTCAAATTAGTCCCTGAACTACCAAAACGGTCATTTCAATCCTTGAGCTTTCTCCCACGGCTCAATTTCATCCTTCATCCTACATGTCACGTCATGTTGGCGGCCATGTCAGCATCCAATCAGGTTGGGTTTCAAGTAGGTTTGAAGTGAAAGAATCCATTCATCCTACATGGGGCACCGACGCGGCATAACACATAGGACGGAGGACGAAATTGAGCCACATGAGAAAAGTTCGAGGACTAGAACGGTCGTTTTGGTAGTTCAGGGACGAAAATGAACCTTGGTTGATAGCTTGAGGATGAAAATAACTATTCTGCCTTCTTCTGCTGGTAATGAACTGTTGCTTGCTTGGATGGATTCCTACGTGCTCTACCGCTTTGGTGCTAGCATTGAAGCTCACTGCATTATCTTCTGGTGACGATCAAGCTGGGTTGTCGAATCTGAGGCTATTTAATAAAATAAACGTTTTGGTGTTTAACAATCAAGGCCTTTTCTTTTAATTCAAATAATCATGGTGTTGATGTTTTATTCCTTGGTGTGACTGATACTTAGATGAAGTGGTGAACTGTCTCACTGACACCTGGGCAAAGAAGTGGCTGGCCCATTGTCTCTTCTTTATTCTTTTCTTTTCTTTCTTCTTCTTTCCTTCCCGGTTTTGCCACTGCCGGTGCTATTGTTTCTGTCGTTATCTTTGCCATCTTGCTCTATTCTTCTGATCCAGTTCCAGTGATGAAGATTAAAATATATGTTGGGGCACTTGCTTGTCACATAATCTGAGGTCCATTTGGTAACAAGACATTGATGATTTGGTGTTTTTCATTTTCTTTCCGTATTTATGATTACTTCATCTGTCCATGGAGGCAAGATCTCCTCCGTTTGGGTTTCTTATAAAGTTTAGATGCCATTCTTGTGTGGAAGTTGGCTTTCTATTTTAAATTTTGTTATCAAATTTATTTTCGAATGTTTCAAATCCCGGCATGCCTCACATCTTATAACACTCCTTTTTTGCCCTTCTGTGGAATCGTGGTTGCACCAAATTGCTAGTTTTTAGAAATAGTGATGGCCTATCTTTTGGATGATGAATGGGATCATTGCCTTTTGTATTTTTTAATATTTTTAAAAAATGTGTTTTCCCACTGTTGAATATGCAGAGATGGCATTTGGTATCCTCTGCCACCGCCGCTGCCTGAAAGTTCCTTTATTGCATTTATAGTGCCTTTCGTTTATTGATTTCTTTTCATTTAATTGTTAGTATTTGAGTCTCTTATTAGTTTGCAGAGCTGTGGAAACTCATCTGCTTTTGGCCTGATGGTGTTCATAAGGGTACCTCATTGTAAACCAGATTTGGAATGAGGTTTGGGTAATTCTTGCAAGTTGGAGTTCCTAAAGTGGGTAATGCATAACTGTTTCTCTGTGTTTTTGTTCATACTGAAGTTTTGTTGGGGGAAGAGATACATCTACGGACAGATGGGTCCTCTCCTGCAGTGGGCCAACCTCTTTTCCAGCCCCCTCCTGCTTTTCTTCCTATTCGTGTCACATTGTCTCTGCTGTTGCTACTTTTATCCCCATCACTGCCCCTAGAATCCAGTACCAGCATCCGCTCCACCCACCCCCACCCCCACCCCCACCCCCACCGCACCCACAAAGCAAAAGCAAGGTATACCCTCCAGCCACAAATAAGCAAAGGTATTGGGGTTGTCCTAAGTCAAACATTTGAAACTTGGGTTGCATATTACTTGTACTGGGTTTGGATATTTGAAAACGAGCCAAGTAGATTTGTCTTGAAATCTAGTTTCAAAGTATGCTTTTGCTATGTTCCAAAAATATTTTGTAACAAAGATTGCTAGTCAAAGTTGTGTGCTGGAGGCCTGTCGATGTCCAGAACCTCATTTATTTGTGACTAGGGAGATGGAAGTAATAACATACCATCAACGATGTCCAAAACCTCATTTATTTGTGACTAGGGAGATGGAAGTAATAACATACCATCAATCAGTGTCTGATATCCAAGGCCATAGTATTTATTTCAATGGTAGATAATCTGAATGTTGAGGTAACAAGGGACATTCAAGGGGATATCCCTTGGTGTATGCTCTTCGCGGATGATGTAGTGCTAGTTGATGAAAGTCGAGCAGGAGTAAATAGGAAACTGGAGTTGTGGCGGGAGATCCTAGAGTCAAAAGGTTTTAGACTCGGCAGAACTAAAACTGAATATATGAGATGTGACTTTGGCACTACTACACATGAGGGAGATGTCAGTTTGGAAAGCCAAGTAGTGCTCAGGAAGGATACATTTTGATATTTGGGATCAATGCTACAACAAGATGGGGATATTGATGAGGATGTTAGTCATAGAATCAAAGCAGGGTGGATGAAGTGGCGCCAAGCATAAGGAATTTTATATGACAAGAGGGTACCATTGAAGCTAAAAGGCAAGTTTTATAGGACGGCGATTAGACCTGCAATACTGTATGGTGCAGAATGTTGGCCTATCCAGTAGATAGGTGTTACGGAAATGTGTACGTTGCGTTGGATTTGTTGTGGTCATACGAGAAGGGATCGAGTCCGGAATGAGGATATATGTGATAGGTTAGGGGTAGCACCAATTGAAGAAAAGCTTATCCAACACCGGCTGAGATGGTTTGGACATGTCCAACGAAGGTCTCCGGAGGTACCGGTGCGTAGTGGAACCCTAAGGTGTGACAGTAATGTGAAGAGAGGTAGAGGAAGACCAAAATTGACATGGGAAGAGGCAATAAAAGGAGATTTGAAGGAATGGAATATACCCAAAGCTTTAGCCTTGGATAGGAGTGCTTGGAAAACAGCTATTCATGTGCCCGAATCCTGATTTGTGCCTCTTATTGGGTTTCAACTCTAGCCTACCCCAACTTATTTGAGACTGAAAGGCTATGTTGTTGTATGTTGTTGTTGTTGTTGGTAGATAATCTGAATCAGATCAGACTTAAGTGGTATTAGGCATTTGCATGGATGGAGCTCCTGAACTTGGCCAGTGCTCTGCTGGCTTCTCCATGGTCTGCGAGCTGAAGCATACTCATCTATTTAGATGAGATGTAGTTGATGAGCTCGCTGACAGGTAGCCTCATTCAGTTGGCTGGTCCATCGTCTCTCCTTGTATCTTTCCTGCCCCCCTTCCCTTTTGTGGAAGCTATCACTGTGGTCGTCATTGTCCCAATCCACTTCTACTGTTATCTCAAGAATCGAGGCATTCTCTAGTGCCAGTGTTGAAACCTGCTAGATTAGCCTTTGATGAATCACGATAGTATATGTCATCACATAGTTTGAACGGAGAGGGCTATTTGATAATAGAGACCAATGAACTTATTTTCATTTTTCTTTCCTTCTAATGAAGGTCTCATCTCCTGCAGGAATTAGTAGCCTTCTTTAGTTGGGGTTCTTAGTAAGAGCAGGAGGTTCATGTGATTTTCCTAATGGAAGTTCGCTTTTTGTATGTTTGTATTTGTGTTTGTCCCCTGCCCTCCTTCTCATCTCTTAACTTAGTTCTTTTTTTCTCTGCATTGCTTTGTAAATCTTTATGTTACATTAGAACATCACATTCACTCTCCCAATTGTGTTGTTTTGGCTGCACTGAATTATGACTGCGGCCTACATCTGATGATTGCTCTGATCAAACATCTTATTGTGCATGTGTTCTTGTCCTTGCTTAGCTTTTTTTTTGCCGCTTACTTTTTGTTAGTGATCTTTTGTATAAAAAGGATTGGAATTATGGAATATCATAGCTCTTGTTGCCCTTAATTTTCTGTTTTACAACCAATATGGTTTGCTGCTGTATCTGGACGGTTGATGATACAGGACCTATTTCTATCTTAACAATTGCCCAATGATGGTAACTCAATATGCAGAGATGGCACATCCCTCCCTCCCTCCTCTCTTGCAAGCTGGCTGGCTGGCTGCTGTCTATCTACCTATCTATCCTACTATCTGTGTGCGCGTGCGTGCGTGTGTGTGCCTGCTTTATGCAGTGACGACGGTGGCGGTGGCGGCGGAGGCAGAACAGCAGCAGCAATAACAATCCTTTCAGAACAGCTCAGTTTCACTGCCAGTTCATCCCTTGTGCCATCATTGAATGCTGCATCAACAAGATCTGAGGGCATAGTATTGATTTGTGTCTTGATTTGTTTTTTCACATTTTTATGGGGTTTTAAATTCTGTATACTTCTCCTTGTGATTCTGCTGCTCTTATGACCTTATTTGTGGCTACTGGCTACCATATACAGTACATGCCATCTTATTACAAACTGGGTGATTATAGAATATGCATGTTTGTTTAGACTGTCCACCTGTTTTTCTATCAGTTCTATCTTATGCATACTGTAGCATTGTATTAATTTGTTTTCATCCTCTTCTAAGTGCATCTGTAGTTTGCACATGATCAACGAACATGAGAATATTAGATTATTGTCATTTATGACCGTATAGTCAGTTCAGTTTTTCCCCCTTTGTCTACTGTTTCCAAGAAAGATGGGTGCATCTTATGTTCCTTACTGTGTTGAGGGGATAGCAATAACAAATTGTGCTGATCTTTGGTATAACAGGGTTTGTACCATAAAAGTGAGATGCATATGGTGTTTCTGGTAGTTTGGATTTAGATTGGTTTCTGTCACCTTCTCCAGGGAATGGTTTTCCCTCGTTCTACGTACCTTCGATGGAAGATGGGTTGTATTCGTCAATTGAATTGTGGATGGAAGATTAGGTTGTATTTTCAATTAAATTCTTCCTTAACGGAACTCAAGTGATACATTGGATGTTATTGTCCAAAGGCAGCATGCAGCTCATTGTTACTGTATGTAGAATCTTGATATATGATGGTTAGGATATTCATGGTATTTATTATTTATTCATGTTGTTTGTATCATGAATCTTGGAAATTGGATTGCTGATGAATGGGTTCGGGACAGCTAAGGCTAATCCCAGTGGGGGTTTCATAGAGGTTCATGCACATTAAATACAGTGACACATCAGCATATGTGATGACATGGCATGATAGTTATAAAGTGGGAGTTTCATAGAGGTTTCATGCACATTAAATACAGTGACACATCAGCATATGTGATGACATGGCATGATAGTTATAAAGTGAGAGAGGGAAGGAGTTTCGTCAGGATGAAACTGTGTATACACTGTTTCCAAGACTATGAAACTTGCATTGGGGCTATGGAGTTTCATTTCATCTAACCATATCCAATCACATGTCTCACAATTAAATGTCATGGTCATCCTATGAAATTGTGAAATGAAACTATGCACTGGGACTCTTTGTTTCATTCATGAGAATATACCTCATGGGATGATGTGGCATCCTTAAAAACACTGCGATGAAATCTTGCATTGGGACTAGTCTAAGAATACGGTTCATACATACCTTGGTATCTTTTCTTCCGAGGTCCGAGGCAGTGGCTGCTGATTAGGGTGATTAGGGTCGGTAAAGGTCTTCTAATTTAGTCTAGCAAATTTAAGGATCTGGCTCAATAAAGGTTGGGCTATAATATTATATGATTTTAAATTAAAAATAATAAAATAATAAAAATAATAAGGGATGGGTTGGCTCAATAAAGGTTGGGCTATAATATTATATGATTTTAAATTAAAAATAATAAAATAATAAAAATAATAAGGGATGGGTTGGATTGTTAAGGAGGCACGAGGGTTAGGAAACAAATTCTGTGCGGCACCAAGCCGCGCCCAGACCTGTTCCACGTGTCTCGCAACTGATTGCTTGCGTCTGATCGTGGGCCGTAGTAGTGCGCGCGAGGCCTAGCAACACAGTCAGGCGCGACATGACTGAATGGAACGTACCGAAGGGTGATGGACGGAGCGGGGGGATTGGAGCCAGCTTCTGATGATCATTGTCTATGACACATTCGTCGTAGGGACGAAAGCAGGCGGGCGGCATGGTCCTCTGCAACTGAACCTTTCCTTTTTTCGTTAAGTTCAAGTCTGGCGAGAATTGTATCTTCTATCTCAGATAAAATTGTTTGTGCTACTGGCTGATAAAATTGTTTGTGCTACTGGCTTAGTGAAAAGTTCAGAATCGTTTAAATAGTGCAATTGGAACATTATAGTTTTATGGTGGCTACAAAATTTATAAAAGCATGACTACTACTCAAATTTTTCCGAATTTGACACTTCATCAAAATGTAATTTTCGATCAGCAGATGCATCTTGATGAAGGCCAGCTATTGTAAATCCTCCTTGAACTGGAGGAGGTATCCTGTTTGGACTGGAAGAATCATATATCGTGCTTGGACCAGAAGAATTATATATCCTGCTTGGACTGGAGTAACTATCCTGCTTGGACTGGAGGAACTATATATCCTGCTTGGACCGGAGGAACCATATATCCTCTTTGCATTGAAGGAGCAAACAATATATGTTCCTTGGTTTGAAGGAGCAACCATGACCGAAAATTCACTATACGTATTGGTCGAGAAGTCTGGTGGTGCAATATCAACTCCACTGCTTGCACCAGAAGAACCCTGCACAGAAAAAAAATTTGTTCAGGACATGTTTGTAAATGGATCATTCAAGAGGTAAATAGAACTTCGTTCTATGTCTTACAATCAATTCTTTTGGATGTTGTGCGACGTCCCTATTGTGTGTGTGGCATCATTTTGACTTTTTCTGTACAATACAGATATATAAAAATATTACTACCTATAAATATGAGGTGGTAAAATATATGCTTTAATTGGCCGCAGTACCTGTTTTCTTAGTAGTTTTCTTTTTCTTCCCTGTCTTCTTCTCAAGTACATCTTCTCTTTTTTTCTTTGCACCTTCTATCACCTCAGGAAGTCTAATAGATACTTTACCTTTTAATATGTTTGTATCATATTCATTACAACTTTGGGGAACTCCACAAAATTTTCCAAGTCTTTGGTTCAGTGTAGTATCTGCTTCCAAGTCCAATTGATCAATTTTTCTCTCCAAGTCATCGAGAAGCTCTTTTGAAACTGAGCACTTCAATGCAATAGACGTCGCCTTTCGAGCGATACGTGCTGCTTGTGCTTTTGAAGTTTCATTTTCAATTATTTGTCTCTTCTCACAATAAAACTCTCTTTTTGCATACTTTGACCATCTATTTAGTATATACTGAGATGGCAAGATAAAAACCTCATTGATAGTAAAGACTCGGATAGCATGCTTGCACAAAATACCTATAGGTACAAAGATTTGAGCAATATATACTATGAAGTAGTATTAATTTGAAATGTGATCCGTACCAATGCATTCATACTTTCGGCATGAACATGATACGGTCATATCCTTAGACTTAAAAGATAACTATTGCTTCGTCTTGAAATTTGGTAGGCGTAACCCTGCAGATATGATCAAATGCATATAGAGAGAGTCCCCGCAAGGAATAACGTGTCAAATGGGATGTCGCGCCTGACGAGTCTCATGGATCACACGTGGGTTGTGTTGCTGGGCCTCGCTCATGCTACTACGTGGGCCTCCACAATCAGACGCAAGCAATCAGTCGCGAGACGCGTGGAACAACTCTGGGCGGTGTCGCACGCGCGGCTCCGTGTGGCACCGCTGCAGAGAATTTGTTTCTTGAGGCCTATGATCTATTACCACCGTGTGCTGATTGAGCTGCTGAGGTGCATCGCGTAGCTCGTGGCCTCGTGGGAGCACCAACATAACTTGCCGGTGCTTGGGAGTCTCAGGTGTGACTCGATGCGCCGTTCTGAGCCTCGGCAGGGTGACCGGGCGGTCGTAGACGTGTTTTCACCTTTTGCAATGTAGCAACACATCCGTAAGACCGTAACCGTCTAACATGTATTCTTGAGTGTTTGATTTGTAATCTTAAGTGGTTGCAAGCGTGTAGGTTGCATGAGCGTGCAGCTCATTTCAATGTCATTAACAATTTGAAATGATGGTTATTGACTTGATAATTCTATTAAGCAACGGTTCTAAGAAGTTTTTTCCTGATGGACCAATAATGTGCTCTGGTGTCTGGGAAGAAAGTCCCAAGAGGATTCTCCTCATTGCTCAGATTTGTTTGGACCTCCTAGTCCTAATTGCTCGCATTGTGCCGGTGGCAGGGCGGGAATGTCACATTGTGTCATGTTAGTGAAGTGGTAGAAGGCAGTAGGGAATCCGGCAGATAGGCGAAAGAAGCTCGACGGAGGGAGTACCGGTGGTAGCCGGAGGGGAAGCGGAAGAGAACTGTGCTCCACGGTAAAATTCAGGGGTGAGTCGGGTGTAAAATAACCAAGTGGAACTGTGGAAGTGCCGAGCAGACGGCCCAAAAGAAAACCCAACCAACACGATCTGTATCCGTTCCATCAACTCAAAAAATTGTTCTGCCTCTGTACAATTATGAATGCGTCATAGAAACTGCATACGTTGAGCTAGGGTAAAATACCTGAATGCCGATTAGACGGCCCACAAGAAAATCAACCAACATGATCTGTTTCCATCCAATGAGCTCAACAAATTGACTTCCTCTGAACAATTATGGATGTGTCATAGAAACTGCATGACGTTGTCAATGGAACAGTATTAAAAAACAGTTTGGATCAAATATTTAGAATGTAAAAATAGCTGCCTTTGCAATGAGGAAACTTTGATCCACCCTTCAAGCGAACCTTATTGTTCTTGTTTGTACAACACAGCCACATTCACAAGGAAACCAGTCAAGCAGACAACAAATCAATTCTGAATGGCGTGACTTCTTGATCACGCACAATCCCAACCCTACAACAGTTTTCATGTCACCTAAAATGTTTTCTGCTATTCCTAACTGCCAATGAAAACTAGGGAAAAACAGAAATCTAAAGAAAACAAGAAACTCTGTAACTTCTAAGAGATGAAGAGCATCAGGGCTCAGGGTCATTTTTCTACCATTCCATGGAGTTGGTTCTTCTAAGATCTTGTGGCAGTTTTTTCCTTATGACTGGAACTGCCCTTTCCATCAGCTGCACGAACAGGTAAACTTCTTTAAATAAGTGAAGAAAGAACAGTCACTTTTACTCAAGTAACCATGGCGTTAGAATGGTATGAACATGGAGAATAAAGATGAAGATTGAAGACTACACCATGTCCAATCAATGTTGGACCTCTAATTGCTATGCTGTAACAAATGGAAGCTACTTTTCCTTTATATATATGAACCGTGTAGAAAAACACCCTCCACCCCCATCGATAGTGACAAGGTAAGACCATAAGATGTAAGTTACACGATTATGATGCTTCAACTTGATAAACAGTGCTGTACTGTGAGATTAGCAGGGTCACAGATTAGGCCAGTGGCAAGACTACATGTTTGTATTTTACGGCTATGGAGAATGCATCAACAGAAGGTGAAAAAAAAAACAGTTGGCACATGCTCTTCAGAATTCAGATTGCAACCGAAGATGTCAAAAGATATTCCTTCCAGGCACAGCAAGCAAATTTGAGCTAGTATTGCCCAAAAGAAACAGTTCTGACATGTTTTTAGAGATGGACAAAGAGCTACTTACTGCAAAAAAATGTCTCACTAAAATCATGCGGAAGCACATTATGAGTTCAGGTTCAGAAAAAAAATGTAAATCTCTGAGGCAGATGGAATCTTTGTGCACATAATTTGAGTGCTAAATACACACAGAGCAATTTATCTATGCTAAACATATGTTGAAGTAATTATGTTGATAATGAAGCTTACCTCCGTAAGTCTCTTTTGGCGTCGCTCCTCCTGCAAAATAATAATGGCAAAATAAGATCAATTGAAGGGAAGACCAAATAGCCTAAAGTTAAGAGACAAGTACATATACTGATATAGTTAGCAGTGTTTCTCATGTAAAACTCTTCATATTTTTTTTCCCTATCCTACACTCTGCCCTTAATCTAATTTGTTCAGCGACACACTTCTGCACGAAACTTCTATAAGTAATCGATACAAGTAACAGAAAACCTGAAACTAGGATACACGAATGAATTGATGGACAAGGACATCTGATACCATGACAATTCAAATGAAGATCAATTTTCAGATATTTGACATTTCACCCAGCAAATGTATGCAAGACTCATTTCTCCTTCTCTAGTGGAAACATGTTTTTTCCCTCAAGAACTTTTTAAATTCTTGATAAAGCCTCTGAATGCAATGCTAAAAGATTCAGTGCTGTTAAGATACATCACACTTCCAAATAAAGAAAATAAAATAAGAGGGAGGGAGATTCAGTTCATTAAGTGTCCAGTTCCCATTCGTTTTGGGGTGATCATGTGCCTGATGGTATCTTAGGAATACTATGACCATTGTAAAGGGCATAGCATTATACCATGACTCGCCAGATGCCTTACAATTTCAAATTTCGAGCAGAGCAGTACATTATGGTCACACAATTCTGCACTTTCCTTTTTTTCCTTGTCTGCCCAACTACTACAGCTGGGCACTGTGCTCTAACAAGATGATTCATGGCATCACCAGCTGACGAGTTATACAGTACTGGTAGACAAGGTAATGTTATTGCATAAAACTGTGGAAACAAGACGTGGCCCAGGGCATGCTTGGAAGGCCCACCCCACATGTCACAGCAGCATTTGCTGAGTGCAGAACCAAGGATAAATACCTGCTCCCTTAACAGTTCTGCTTGCTCCTCCTCGAGCTGCGTAACCTGCGATTCCAGCTCTGCTACATACGCCTGCATATGGGACCAAACAAAAGCATCAAAATCACCCGCTGTCGCAACAAAATCTGCACTCGGAACGTCTCCGGATTACGCAGAACGCATCGAATCAGAGAGCCTGAGACTGTGAGGCATTTCAACGTTACCTGTTTCCTGTCCCTGGACCTCGCCGCGGACTCGCGGTTCTTGATCATGCGCTTCTGGCGCTGCATCACCGCGCGGTCGGCGGGATCCACCATCGCCCGCTTCCGGCTTCCCCTCCCGCCGCCGACTCCCCCGGGCGCATCCCCGTCGGGGACGGGGAACCCCAGCGCCATGCACCCCTCCACCGCCGCCGCCGCCCTAGCGCCGGAATCCCGCGCCAGGAAATCCTCCAGCGTCATCTCCGCCGCGCCGCCGCCGCCCCTGGCCCCGGAGCCTCCGCCGCCGGCGGGAGGGGGTGGGGGGAGCGCGGGCACGGAGAGCCCTCCGGCGGCGGAGATCTCCTTCCACACCTCCTCCGACGTCCGCCGGGCCGCGGGCGCCGGTGGGGTGGCCGGGGATGGCTCCGCCGCGCCGCCGCCGCCGGCCGCGGCGGCGTTGACGGCCTCGGGGCCGTAGATGTTGCGGATGATGTCGTCCATGTTCATGGATCCGATGCCGCTGCCGCTCCTGAAGCGCGCGAGGTCCGAGGATGATCCGGCGCCGGCGCCGGCGGGCTGAGGTGGGGACGACGACGCCATCACTCGCGATGACGCCATGCGCCGGCCGCCGGCCAAACCACGGCCCAACGGAGAGAAGGGGAAAAATTAGGAAAGACGCTCACGCCAGGCGGCCGGCGCGGCTCTCGCTTTCCGCTCCTCGGCTTGCCGTGCTGTGTTCCGTTGCCTTTGCCTCGTGTCACACGCAGGACGAGGTCTGGGCCTCTGGGAGGAGGAGGGAGGGGAGCGTGGGGAAAAATTGTGGTTGGACGGGAGAGCCGTCTGTGTCCGCCCCGGCGGCTCGGTGTGTGTGTGTGTGTGTGGGGGGGGGGGGGGCGGGTCTGGGGGGCTGGGACTGCCTCGGCCAGAATGGAAGATTTGCGGCTTCGGGCCTGCGCATGCGCACCGCGGCCGTTGTTGTGGTGCGCCTTTCCGGCTTCCTGCGTGTCCGTCCTCTGCACTTGGCCGCTGTCTACTTGCCCAGTGGAGTGCTCCTACTCCTCAGGCCCGGCTATAGGGGTGGGCAGGCGGTGCGACCGTCGAGAGCTTGTGAAACAGGAAATTGGGGGAGATCATAGATAATTACTGCATATAATTTTTTATTTGATATAGTAATTATTTGAAGCTCCATCATAAAACAGCCCATGCCGTAGGTAACTCTCATTTCCAGTCCTATTCTACGTAACTTGATCCATCGAGCGCAGGGCAAGTTGCAGGCGATGCTTTGTTTGATCGTTTCCTGCCGCCGTGTGGCGGAACCGCCCAACTTAAACTGGTTTAAATGCGCCTAATCGCTGTCGGAACAGCAATTATCCGAAACGCACTTAAAATAGTATAAGTCCGGTCGTCCGTCGAGTGTCCCTAGGACTCCTCGAATGATCCACGTCACGTCTCATAGCCATACACCAGGATTGTTTTCATGATGGGAAAGCATCAACAAATATTACATTTTTACATACATACATGAGGTACGAGTTATTACATGACGTAGTTTGAAATAAACTTAACAGTGCAGGTTAGAGAGAGATTCTAGGATTTAAACATAAACGGGTTCAGGTGGGAGATGAGCATTTAAGTTTTCTTCTGAGGGTATTGCGAGACTCGTAACAATACCCTAATTTTTCGGGGCTTCCTCCTCGGTGGACTCCTGCGGTGCCTCTGAAAATAGCCACAAGGGATAACCCTGAGTACGGGGTACTCAGCAAGGCTTACCCGACTAACCAATATAATAGTTTTTCTGAAACTATATGATAGCTTTTTCGGTGTACTGGCTGACACACTTTTTGCCCAAAGAGCTTACTAAAAGTGAGACCTTAGCTTTATCTTTTATTCCAATTAAGTTATCACCTAACCATTCTAAATGATGACAAAAATGATTATTTTGCAAGCAACAAGGTATTAAGTCATACACCAATCATTAGTGGAAAGATATTGCATTCACGAATTTATACTACGATGCTCAACAGTGATCAAGTGCATTCATAACCGAGAATTACGGCAATCCGGATTAAATTACATCGTGTAGGAGAGTACTCTGATCACCAGTTACGTACGACTGTCCAGGTCGTACGTAACGACCTTTCGATTAGTAAACCCAAGGATTGGGAATAAGGCTACCCTGACCCAGGGACGCACCCCCACATGGGACCCCACGTCTGGCCTGATCTCCATGTGAGTTTCAGGCTACGCCCCTGCCAATCTCCAGCACGTCAAGCACGGGTACGAAATATTCCCGATTAGAGAGTTTACTAACCTACCGGGCTTTACTGGTCCCATACCCAGTAAGTAATCAGGTGTCATTCACTTAATCAAAGGTTAAGACAACGATCGGGCCTTAACCAAATTAATCTAGCAGACAGAACTATATCTCTAGCTTCTGCCTGCCTTTCAACTTCCAAGTTACCTTTCCATAATTAGCATGTATGACCCAACATTTTACCTTAAGGTTCGGTAAACAAGTTACTTAGGCAACTAAGCATTTCTAGACTTGGGTTACTTACTAAATATTTGAACAAGTGGCAAAGATGTCCTTAAAACAAGGTACGATAATGCACAAGAATGGGTTTCAATCAACTCCTAGACTTAGTGCATTCATATAGAAAATAACCGATAATTGGACACATGAAATAATAATTCCAAAATAGATAGGTATAATGCACCGGGGCTTGCCTTGTTCTATAAAAATGTTAGCACTGCCCGACGGATTGGCTTTGCAGGGGATCAATTCAACAATTTCTTCAAACTCCGGAGATCCTTCTGATAATTCCAAGAAATCCTCTTCCGGTGCTTCGGTGTCTATGATAAAGCATATGCAGGGGTTAGTGATGCAACTTTTTGAATACAAGACTATACAACTTTCCTTCATGATAAAGTTGCAAGCCAACAAGTGACTGTACAATTTATCATGATAAAGTTGCAAGCCAACACAAAAAAAAACCCAAAAAGATTAATCCACCATTTTTATTTCCTTTACTAACCTTACCTTAGGCGATTTCTTTTATTTTTAGAAAACGTTATAATTATTTTCTAGTCTTGAAACCTAATTTCCTATGAGTTAACAATAATTTGTGATTATGAAAATATTATTTCATATTTTATGCATTTAATAAAGGTTAAGTATTTATTTAAATACCTTAAAGAAAAGGCATTAAACAAATACCTAAATTTTATTATTTTTCCTAGGGTATAAAAATTTTAATGCATAAAGGAAAATAAAACAATCCTAACAAAATTGGTTTCACTAATTTTGGACACCCCTAGAAATTTCTGTGATTTAAAAGGTGATATTCGGATTTAATCTATTATTCTATAAAGAAAATCTAAATTTTTCCCGAAAAACCCCCAGCCTACTTTTCTCACTCACCCCCTTCCTACCCCCTCTCTCTTACGCTGGGCCCGCTGTCAGTGTTTTAGACCGGCAACCCGCCTAGGGGGTACCCTAGGTGGTCTTTTATGCGGTAAGGGTCGTCGAGAATCAAAGAATCAATGGTGACGCAAGGAACACGATTTAGACAGGTTCGGGCCACTAGATCGCGTAATACCCTACGTCCTGTGTGTTGGTTTGTATTGATGTTTGCTTTGATCTTGAGAGAGATGTCTTGAGGGGGGTCCCTGCCCGGCCTTATATACGCGGGAGGGCAGGGTTACAAGTCTGAATCCTAGTCGGGTACTATTACAGAGTTCTACTCATTATTGGCCCGAGTAGTTTTCCATAAACATACAAGACTAATTCGAGAAGGATACGCCCATCCTTGTTTTGATCTTGTCCGAGTACGTCCCTTGGTGGGCCGTCCAAGGCCTACTCGAGGACCTGGGGAGTATGCCCGACACCCGCGGCTCGAACCCACCTTCTCATCTATTCCTTTAACCCACCGGCCCTTCTCTCCTTTGCTGGGCTCACTGGGCCGATTTCTTCTTCCCCTCACTTTCCTTAATCTGGCGCCGGCCCAACAGTCCACCGCTCTCTTTTTCTTTCTTTCGCGCGGATCCCGGCCTGCTAAACCGGCCCATCGGCTTGCTGGACCCCGGCCCGCCTAAAACCTTCGCCCGGCCGACCTTCTTCTATCCCCTTCCTTTTACTGACGGGCGGGCCCCCAGTGCCAGCACCGTCTTCTTCCGCGCGCCAAAACTGAGCGCGACAGGGGGCGGCGCGGCTCGCCGGCCGGCGCCCCACCGGCGACGGGGCTAGGCTGGGGAAGCATCCCCAAGCTAAAGCGAGCCTGTGCGCGGCGGCAGCTCCCCGGGAGGTGGCCGGACTCTCCACGGCGGCGGGCGGCGAAGCTAACGGCCGGCTGTGACTAAGCACGACGACGGCGCAACTTACCTCTTCAACTACCCCTACAGCTTCCTAGTACCCCAAGAACTTACCTACGACTGACCACAAGGAAAGGAAACAACGGCAAGGTAAAGCTCACCGTGAGCAGGGGGTGCGGCGGTGGCGGACGGAAACGACGGCGGTTTAGGGCACGCCGGCGGAGAGGCTGGGCAACAAGCTACTAGGGTTGTTGGTAGGGTGTGAGTGGAGACGTGGACGGAAGGAATCGACGGGAGCTGCGTTGTGGTGGTGGAATTTTGATCGGCGGCGGCGGCTTGACAGAGGATTCACGGGCGGCGGTAAAAGGTGACACGGTAAACACGGCGGCGGGAGCGGTAGTTATTCGAAGGACTTACCGCGTGCATGGGCGACACCGTGGCCTAGTCGTAGGCTGGCGTGGTGAGGAGGTGGCGTAGCTGCTGTGCTGGCGGAGGATCGACGACGCCGGCGGTGGCATGTCCCAGTTCTAGTTCTGTCGCTCCCCCCTTCTTTCTTGCGTCAGAAAGTTCAGATTCCCTCCGTGGCCGATTTTGCATCCGACGGTCCCAAGGTCCTTTAAGCAAAGTTGCAGATAATCTCGAGCTCTTCAAGTTTTATTTTGGCTCTTGCCCAAGATAAATATCCAATTGTTGGCAATTTCAAATTATTTGCCCTTGGGTAACTGAACTTCGTTGAACTTCTGATTCAGTTCGTCAGGCTTCATGGATGGCCATTTACCCATCTTGTGACTCATTTTCAGTGGCCCAAATCCATTCTCCTTAGTCCAACCATTAACCATTCATGTTCTACAACCATCAGAGGTTCCATTTTGCTCATAAGCACTCATACTTTCTGCACTGCATTTTTCTAAACCTTGCTCCAAACTTAGGTTCTTGCTGCTGTTTCAGACTTAAGAAAAATGGCAGCTTCAGTAACTCAGCCGAAAATGGCAAGGTGCCAACTTTGAGCCCTAAATTAAATTTGTTTTCTTTGTGATTCCTGATCAACAACACCCTAGTATTCTTGCCCAAAATTCATATTTTATTGCTGTGTAGTTGCTTTGGTCCACTTATTTGAAAAATGTGGCAGAATTTAATTTCCAAAATGGATGCTTACACTGTTTTTCAGAAATTCTATTTTCGGACAAGGAACGGTAGTCTCCTGTTTTTATTTTTCAAATGCATTTCTTGAGATGTTTAGGACTAGGTTTAGTCTCCAATCTTGATTCCCCAAAGTTCTAAACACTCTCAAGCTTCCATTCCATATTTTTGCCAAATTTTTTTGAATTTAGAATTCAAAATTCAAATTTCGGTCAAATTTGACTCGAATTTGACTTTTCAATCAATTTCTTCTCTCTTTCTCCATAATTTGCCTTTAACTTTTCTTAACCATCTTTGATGATTGAAACACCAAGTGTGACACGCTGTGATCCTGCCTACCCATCGACGCACTCTGGCTGAGGAGAGGAGACACCTGCGCCGATCCGATTGGCTCCTCACCCGACGAGGCGGTGACCAGCAACGGCAAGGACACCGATCCGATTCGCTCGTCACATTAAGCAACCCATAGATTGATTAGTATTTCCAAATTTTTTTCTTATTTATTTTTTGTATGCGCTATGCTTATACTGATTGTGCTAGGGTTAAAATTTCTAATTCAATGTATTTATTTGAATATGATAGATATTACCTAAGAATTATTTGTCGGGTGCTCAGAAACGAGAAAAAAGAAAACAAGAAGATCAGTTCGTAGAATCGTATAGAGGTGCTCTATATAAATTTTTTCCAATTTCAAATAATACTGAAGTCAGTCAAGATCAGAAACCCTTATTATTTAAAATAAAAATTTTGCTTGCCCAAGGACCCTTAAAATTATAGAGCCGGTCCTGCTCTTGCTGCCCCGTTCGTGACGTGTGTGACACGCTCGGCGACGACGATGGCGAGGGATTGATTCCTCCGGTTGCATGAGTTCGTGGGTGGCTTAAGGCTACGGCTCCGCTTGCTCCCGGCGCATGTGACGAGAGATCGTCGGCACACATTTTAGCCCGCGATCCCGTCGGTCGGCGTGACCCCAAGTAAGCGAACTGCGAACCAACGCGACGCACGAAATGGATGGCGGAGGCGCGGAGCAGATCCCGGAGGTGACAAGACAGGTTCATCTTTTCGCACGACCACGACTCGGGTAAGGCCCTCTCCATCGAGTACCTCCAGCTCATATAAAGTGAAGAGCTAGCGCTAGAATAAGAAATGTCCTTAGCGTATCTCCCAATACATTTCTCTCCCACGACACGTCTCCTAATGCTATCTGCTGCTCATGTTTTTCACCTCTCACTTCCGGGTTAGAGCTAGCCGCTGGGCTTATATCGTTGGAGAGGGCCTGAGCCCCGCACGGCCGAACGGGTGCGCGCACGTTTTCTACTCACAACCACGCTGCCTCCTTTATCAAAAAAAAAAAAAATCACGCTGCCTAGGAAGCAGCTGGCGCTGGATGCCTGCGACAGTACGCTTGTGTGTGTGTGGTAGACTGATAGCGACAGGGAAAGCCAACGCGGGGGATGCTGCTGATTCACGGGCCCGGCTAGGCGAGAGTGAGACCACGGCGTCTCGCGCGGATGTTAAGTTGGTAACCTCGTCACGGCCTTCCATCGTAGGAAGGGACCAAAGGTTTGCTCGCTTCATATTTGGATGGTGGATCGTGATTTTCACGAGGTGAAGCGTAAAGAAACAAGCAGTCTTTTTATCTTTTATCTTTCATCACGGTTTGAAAGAGCCCACTAATTTACCTCCGGCTGACTTTTGCTAGATCATATTACAATTATTTATCTAACATGCTATTACAAATATACAGGCCCGTATATTGGATGTGCAACACGAGCGACTGCGCAGGGCCACCCAAAGTTAGGGCCGCCAATCTAGCGCATGCATGCATGCATGAAGTTGATTTTTTTTCTATCTGTTAATCTCTATCCGCTTCCTTGCCTTTCCTGAGTCTTGCCTCCTCACGAATCTTAATTTGTTAGCACAGATTCAATATTTCCTTTCTTTTAACATGCCTATAAAATCTCCAGGTACGCTTGCTTGCTTCTCTCTTGCTCTTCTTTTTCTTCACGCATAAATTCCAAACGCAATCTTCTATTATTTTCTACCTTGACTTTGATCTAGCTATTTTTTTACTGCAAAAGATGAATTAAACTCAAAATCCAGCCAAATAAATTACATGATCAGGTCAGGTTTAAGGAATTGGAGGTGCCAAATTTTGCTATCAATAATTAGTACTAATCACTAAGCCACCAAAACAAGGTCGAACTACTCTAAATTTGCTGCTAACTTTTCTCTTTCCTTCATCGGGTTCTCCGACGATCGTCGCTTCATCTTCTCAAAATAGTCTTGTTTTTTCCCCCCTCAAGTAATCTGCCTTCCAATTATGATGCAGCTTATCAAATTTTCTCCATACACTCTCTTCTATTACTGTTCCGTTGATCAGGATAGCAAGCGCCCAATCATGATGCGTTCTTTGATCAAATCAAAATACATTTCGATTACCTATATTTTATAAATATAGAGCCTCATTTTATATTTCACACGAGAGCCTCTAAATCTTAGGTACGACCCTGCAAATATAGCACCTAACAAATCGCTCCCTCACCGCTCGTGCTGCCACACTAGCTTTCCTCCACCCCTGCTGTTGTTTGCTTGCGCATGCCGCTTGCCCAAGCTTGCCGCTTTTTGGTCACCCACATCATTTGTCGGGCTTGATCTCCTCATACGTGCAAGAAACGGAAGGAGAAATAGACAGCAAGGGAGGAGAAAGAATCGTGGGAAATCCATTTTGTGTTTGTACGGGGACAAACTTGCAAGGGGAGGAGGGATAATGAATGCATAGCCGTATAGCTATTTTCTATCTATACGGGAGGAGAAAGAGATGTGTGCGAAAGAAAATAGTGACACGTGTAAAGTGAGAGAAGAAGAGAAAGAGGTTGCAATCCACGGTCTAGGTTGCCAAACGATCAGCTTTGTATAATCCAAAGCTAAAACAAACAATACCTAGCCTGATTATTTACAACCTACCGACAATGGTCCACAACACATAGAGGCAAGCTAATTTTTTCGTTTATTCCCCTTTTTATTTCAGTCTAATTATATTTATTGGATTATAATTTGTACATTTATACATGCTTCACCATTTTCTATTTAAAACTTGATTCAACGATCCATGAAATCTAACTAAACGTCTATTATCTTAGTACAATAGTGTTAAAAGAATCCACCTTGTTCGCAAACAAGAGGTATAGAAATTCCACATTAATCGAAAAAAAGAAGAATAAAACCGTTGGATTTTACGAAGATCTAACAGTCTCGACTAACCTAAAGAGTCCATATCAAATTTGACTTAATAAATGTAAAGTAATTGATTTGCTTTGTTCAACATTTGCATGACTCTAAATCCAACCTGATAAAATATTGCAAGAGATGGAAATAAAAGGCTTAATAGCCATTTTGGTCCTCAAAGTTATCTCATAGGCTCGTTTTAATCCCTAAACTATCAAAAGGGCCACATCTGTCCTTGAACTATTATATTTGGTCCAATATACTCCGTGGTCCACGTATATATATAGTACACTCGCCATTGAAGAAACTGTTGATGTCTAATAGATTTTTTTTTCTAAAATAGAATGTATTGGCACTCTTCGTTGTAGCTGTAAAAGGTCCAGGAAAGTCTGCACGACCTTTGCCCGATCCTTCCCCCAATTGATTGCTCTTGCACCACATTGATCAATCAAAAGGCAGCTCTTGCATGGCCCGAAATATACCGTACACACCAATATCACTTGTTAATCTGCACACATCTATGTCCTAAACGAAAGATTAAGTATACCAAAGAAGAGGAGCATCATTCAGCGCTTGCTTCTTTCGTGACCCAAAGCAAAGTTAGCTCCCAATTATAGATGATTCCCTTTCTATTTCTACTAGGAGTAGCTTAGCATTAGCTCACTCACATGTGCAGCTGACGTGGCATGCCAACATGGCACACCACATAAGACTGGGGACTGGATTGGAAAAAAACAATAGTTCGGGGACTGAATTGCCCTTTTGATAGCTGAACCTCTGAGCAAAGTTTGAGGACCAAAACGACTATTAAGCTGAAATAAAATAATGTTAGGAAATCAAAATCAATTGCTTTGCTGAATCTTGCTCGACTCTGTTGATACGTATGGCATGGAAATAAAATTTGTTTCTCTCTCAAATAAACCAAAGTTGGCGTCATGATGACTTTACATAATCGACGGGAATAGCCGACCGTCAACATATCAGGCGATGGTGAAGAAGACCATGGTGGTGCGCTTCGCCGATCCATTGACTCTTCATGTAGGCTCTAAAGTCCTGACTGTTAAGTGCGATTGAGGATGCGAATAACGGTGTGGAACACCCAGCGCCAGCGGTAAAGGAGACGTGGTCGGTTGCGACGTAGTCTAGGGTATCCCATCAACGACGAGGGCTATGTTTATGTTTAGACTTTAGAGTTACTCAGGCGACCCTCTAAGCAGATTCTTACTTCAAATTTAGAGGATTAAGTTTAGAAAAAAGCCCTTCAACAGACCTTCTATTTAAGCTCCCCATTTTAATCAGGCCTCCAAATTCCTCCCTCCATCTTCCATTCCTGAAAGATCTGGAGCCCTCTATCCATAAGACTATTGTTGGAGTTGGAGATATTTTTATAACCTTTAATAAATAGAGAACCATATTCGATCTTTAGAGATTTTGATAGGAAAACTATTGCTGCAGTTGCTCTAAGTGAACAGTCTCCGCACGCAGATCTGGCGCAAGTTTTTGACGATGAACATTGTGATCCACTCTGGTGACTTTCCGAAAACATAATGGCATATGGACAGCACACGGCGGTTAATGCCAAAATCTTTAAACTAACCAGATCGGTTGGATTGCTCATGCCTCATGCACGCGCTGTCACCTAGCACCAAGTGGCTCCTCGAAACTTCCGGAAACTAGCATCGTTAGAGGGGAATATGCAACCACTTCTAGCTATTTAGTATTGAACTAATTTTAAAAAGCATAAATTAAAAAGCAAATATAAATACTGAACTAGCTATTTAGTAGCTGATTAAATATGTAAACAAAAGTATTAAATATGGAGTACTGCGATACAGCACATTAAATCCATAGTTTTTTGATATGACAAGTAGAATATGTTTTCACATGCTATTTCTGTTTCTATGGTAGATTTAGTTAGGGCATGTTTGGTTCTTTAGTCCATGGATTAAAGTTGGACTAAAGTTTTAGTCACTCTTTAGTCCATGGACTAAAGGCTGTTTGGTTGGAGTGACTAAAACTGCCTAAAGATATTAAATGCTATAGCAAAAGGATTATTGTGCCCTCCTACCAGTTAACCCTCCCACCTTCCTGGCGCCATTTTCTCCAGGCGTTGGCGCCATATTTTGCTCCTCCGATCCAGCATAAGCAACGCACCAGGAATTCATGCGCACCAGCACAAGTAACGATCCAGTACAAGCAACGCGCTCAACTCCCTGGTCAGCATCAGAAACAAATCTCCATGCGCACCAAATGCCAAAAAAACTATTATTGTGTCACATGTTTGTACAAAAATTCATCCATACAAAAATTCCACAAAGCAACACACAAATCACCATTAAAAGTTCAAATCTATGATCTACTAAACAAACCATCGGCAATCCAATCACGGAATTCGTTCATGTTTTGATCTTCATCTCCATGACGTATACTTGACACATTACCATCAGAAGATGTTCCTTCGGTGAACGAAACATAGTTCTCATCATGATCAACCAAATCAAAGTCTGCATCCCCTATAAAACTCTCTCTAATGAAATTGTGAAGTGCCATGCACGCAATAATTATTTCGCTTTGCTTTTGCATAGGATAGCTAGGTAGGTCAAGCAATATCCTCCACTTCATCTTTAAAACTCCAAACGACCTCTCAATGACGTTACGAAGTGAAGAATGGGTGTAATTAAATAGTTCTTTTTTACCTCTTGGCATTGGCCCTTGTCTAAACTCTGGCAGGTGGTACTTGGTTCCTTTGTACGGTGCAAGATATCCTGATCGGTTTGGGTAACCCGAGTCAACAAGGTAGAACTTACCTAAATATTCAATATAAAGCTTGTCAAGATATACTTGGTTATGTATGTTACATGACAAGTGTCAAAATAGTAAGTCAACGCATAAAAGAAGTAGTCATTACCTTCAGGTGGATGCGGATATTTGTCTCCAAACTTCTCAATGGCATCTTTGAACACCCTCATGTCATGAACTGACCCAGGCCATCCCGCCACCACAAAAGTGAACCTCATATCAAAGTCACATATGGCCATGACATTCTGACTCGTATATCCATGCCTGCCCGTATGTTGTACTACCAAGCTAGTTGGCACTACAACTGGAATATGAGTACCATCTATTGCTCCAATGCAGTTGTCAAAGAAGGGTGTGAACCTAGGGGATTGCAACCTAGAATGCACGCTCCTAAACTCAGGGTCCTTTGGCTTAATGATGTCCACTGCCAGCTTGTTTACACTCTCTAGTACTTCATCAAACTTTCTACATATAGTCTCCAGTGATCTTGTGAAACGGTCCTCTGCTTGTCTAACTGATTGAGGTGCACCACATATCCATAAAAACAGGCCTAGAGCCTCTACAGATGACATCTTCCTAGTTGACTTTAATCCATATGAATCAACTAGCACACTGTGCAACCTCAGAAACAATTCCTGACTCATTCTAAACATATTGAAGCAAGATGTTCTATTTCCTAATGTCTTCATGAGCCATTCAAACCCACTTTCTGTTGGTACTCTATAATCTCCTTTGTTCATATAAGTGTCAAAGTGGTACATACCCAACATAGCAGCAGCCGTAATTATGATTTTCCTCCTCTTCTTCCGACACCTCAACATGAACTCTTGTACTCTTCGATCATATTCCTCTCTATCATCGTCCTCTTCATCCCAATAATCATCTTCTGAGTCATCTTCTTCCTACACACAAGAACAAGGAGAAATCAGTACATTGTCGACATGTACAAAATTAGATCTTAATAGAAATCAGTACATATGAATCAACTAACAGACATAACATGACATTCCACACAACCAGCAATAACATGACATTCCACACAACACACCAACAGAGTCTTAACATAGATCTTAACAGAGTCTTAACATGAATCTTAACATAGAGTCTTAACATAGAGTCTTAACATGAATCCTAACTAAAATTCATAACACTCATCGATAGCCTTTAGTATACTCCTGCCAGGTATTCCTCAGCCAAATCAATCTCTCTTCTGGATTGTCGACCATGTGAAAAACCTCTCTGTAGTACTCATTTTGAAAAAGAGTTGTAGCCATTCCAAACTCCTCAGAAGTAGGTCCTGCTCCGGCTTCTTTTACCAATGTCAAACAATTTTTTATGTCCTCCCTAGCCTCATCCTTCAGTTTGTTTCTCATTTCATGCCTCAAATGTTGCCTCTCTTGCAACTCTTTCTTCCTCAATTGGTGCCTCTTTTCCAACTCCTCTTCCCTTTGCTTTGCCATTTCAGTTAGAGCTTGTTGCTCATTAGCCATGTTAACTTGCAACTCAGTTAGAAGGCCCTGGAACATCTTCATCAATGGACTCTTCCTCTTCTTGTTGGGACTTGAGGCTGTGTCAACAGTGCTGCTTGTTCTCTTGCGACTGCTGCTGCTCGCAGGACTTCCTACCAACTCCTCTTCCTCTTGTTCTCCACCTTCCTCGATATCTAGGCCGGCTTCCTCATCATCCAATATTTGAGGTGAAGATCCTGGGATACAAGCAGCCAGTCCATCCACTGCAACACCTCTGAACATCTCTATAAGTTGGGGAACATATGTAGGCACAAACTTCATGAACTTCCTACACTCAGTCCTCCCCTGAAACCCACAAACAAGTGATTAGGTACATAAAAAACAGTACAAAAATGGAGCAGTACATAAAAAACAGTACACCTCTGAACATGGAGCAATACAAAAATGATTTGTTTACCTTTAACTTCTTTTCCCACCATGCTCTTGATGCTATGACAGTACCATCAGGTCTTCGCCCTAGAGCGGTACTAGTTTGCAACTCTTTCCAGAAAGTGTATAGAGTTTTGCACTGAGTCCATCTGTTCTTCAATTGCTTGATAGTTAGGTTCAGTCCAGCCTTTAACAGAAATCCTTGCTTCATGTTATTATAGCCTCTACGGGACATTACTCCCTTACAACAATTCCCTGCCCTTATTTCCTCAACAGCAAGTTCACAGTAAATATGGGTATTTTCCTCGGACCAATCGGCCCTGTCATGATGGTTCTATAGTAGAAAATAAAATGTTACGCTACGCATTGCAATGTCAATCTACAAGAATTATAGCAGAAAATAAAATGAATAACATGGAACCATTCACAATTGACAGTAACATGTAACCATTCACAATTGACAGTAACAAGCAACCGTTCACCATTCAAAATCTATAACATGCAACCATTCATAACTGACAGTAGCAAGCAACCATTCACCATTCAAAACCTATAACATGCAACCATTCACCATTCAAAACCTATAACATGCAACCATTCACTGTAACATCAAGTGGATTGGCAGTGGAGGCAATTACCTGGGAGGGAGTTTCAGTGCCATGGGAGGGAGTTTCAGTGCCATCGTCATCTTCTTCGTCACCAGCATCAACATCAAGTGGATTGTCAAAGCCCTGACCACCAGAGGAAGATGCACCGCGACCTCCTCCCAATCTTGCTCCCCCACGGCTGCCAGATCTTCCTCCACGCGAACCTTTGCGTCCACCTCGTCCCCCGCCCGCAGCTATCTTGGACCCGCGACCACACCCTGTGCCACCGCCTGCTCCCACCCTCCTTGCAGGGGCCCGAGGAGGGAGCTGCAGCTCCAAACCAGTTGCAGCTCCCTGCAAGAATGCCTGGTACGACCCAATATTAGGGAAGGCAGCACCCTCTGAGTTGAGGTCCAAGTGCTCCATGTGGCGCCGGGAAGCGGACAGGTAGGAGGCCGGCGGCGAAGCAAACGGGCCGAAGTCATCCTCGTCCGCATCTTCCTGGGATGTGTGGAAGGTACGGGCACCGGAAGAAGATCCCTGAGACATGAAGTCCCTGTAGTTGTAGTT